>NC_139145.1:23268828-23590828 GCF_964270905.1 Leucopleurus acutus | reverse complement strand
GCTTACAAATTAAAAATTATACAGAATCCAATTTTATTTTTTTGTTAAGTAATTCCTATGAGGCTTTTGAGATGTCACTGTAAAGTCCTTTCATGTGTAATCTTTATCCATTAGATAGGGAACAATGCCAATCCCCATCATAAATACTGTCACAACCTGACACTGAAAATCCATTGCAGGGCATAGGACCTGCAAATAGGATGTGAATCGACAAATCCACTCATTCAGACAATCCACAAATGTTCATTTTTAAGTCTACTATATGCCAATAATGTACCGGCCTCTCAGATGCTAAACCATGCTAAATGCTGAAACAGACATACTCAGTTCGGGCCCTCCTGGAACTTATTACCTACAGAAGTGCCTTCGTTGTAAATGGTCAGGTCTCAGCCAATGCTATTATCATCAGCAGGTGACCAAAGGATAGAGCTTGCTTCCCTTCAGAGGTACAAAACAGTTCTTACACCTGGATGGGATGCAAAGAATAATCTGACTTCTGTTCACCAGGGCATGAATTGAACTGTCCTTGCAGAAGAGATAACAGATGGTGTGAACCCCAGATCCTAGAAACGGGCCAGGCACACGACAAGTGTTCAGCTTTTCAAAAACAAATGAACAATCACTTCCTCTCCTAGATCTTTACACCCTTCCTCTGCTGGCTACTTTCTCTCAGCTTATAAACATCCTCAAATATACCCACTTAAAAAAACTCTCAGACCTATGATCCTTTGGATATTCTTGTGGATAACCTAAGTCTCTACCATGCCTTCAAACACCTGTCCTCCCAAAAGCCCACATCTGTACCTTGGGCCCAGACCTGTCTACCAGGCCCCTCTAAAGCACTGAAGATGAAGGAAGATCCTCTCGCCACCCCCAATCCCTTTCTACTGTGCTCTGTAGCTCTCAAAAAGATGCAGCTGTGAACTATCACCCACGCTTGCTGCCCTCCCTTTTCTAACTGCTCACCAGGTCTCACCCATTCTCTCTCAGATCTGCAAAACCCGGTCCCACCTTTTATAACTTAAGTGGGACCCTTAGATTACAATTCACCCTGCACCCAATCAACTGCCTTCCACATGGAGGTCCAAGTGAGTCTCTAAACCAGAATTCCATTTCACTGTTCTTTGGTGTTTCCTGCAGCCTTCAGGATAAACATCCAAACTTCTGACAGGACAAACAAGGCGCCTTTCTGTTGGGCCCCACTAAGTTTTCAGTATTAACTCTCATTTCTTTCCCAAACCCTGAGTTCCAGCCCTGTACATTAGTTTTGCCATATTTTCTTACATTTCTCAAACTTCAACACACACTGCTTTCTCCTGCCACCCCAGGAGCTTCTACATATCCTTAGAGAGGACAGCCCTTCCTCCAAGAATCCTACCCTGAACTTTCCCTTCCAAGTTTCTGTGCTCTGCAAAGGGGAAAGATGGCGGGGAGGGATACATTAGGAGTTTGGCATTAACATATACACACGACTATATATAAAATCATCAACAAGGACCTACTGCATAGCACAGGGACCTCTACTCCATATCCTGTAACAAACTGTACGGGAAAAGAATCTGAAAAGGAATGGATATATGTATAACTGAATCACTTTACTGTACACCTGAAACTAACACAACATTGTAAATCAACTATCCTCCAATATAGAATAAAAATTAAATCAAAGAAAAAAGAGATTCTGTGCTCTGTAGCAGCAGAACTCACTTCTTCCAGAGCACTGACTCCTGTGCTTGTGTTTACTTGCTGCCCAGCAGAAGGGAAGATTACCTAGGGCAGAAGCATGGTCTCCAGCAGCCCTTGGTTCTGACAACTCATTCAAGTGCCAGGATACTTTACACACATAACCTGTTTAATTAATTCTAAGAACCCACAGAAAGAGTGATTTTTAATGTCATTTTACAAGTGTGGGGATTGTAGTGCAAAAGAAACCTGTCCAGGCCACAGAGAGCATCAGCCCTGGAATTCAAACCCTAAGCTGCCTTGACACCGGTGCTCTTTCCACTATATATGATACACCTATTGAAAAAAATTTTTTTTTCCTGAGCCCTGTTTGAATGGAAAGGAAATGAAGCTGGGATATATCCATTTCCTAATCGCTTTGGTGTGTACCAGGCAAAGTCATTCAACAGACCAGGTAACATCTGTGCAACAATTAACGATGCTCCAAACTGTGCTAAGTGTTCTACTTTGTAGAGTCTAGAAGCATTAACACAGTGCATCCTTGTAACCGCCACAGAGGCTGGGTCCTGTGAAGCCCATGCTACAGATGAGAACACTGAGACCTTGAAGCCTTAAGGCACTCGGCCGGGGTCACCGAACTGGCAGGAGTCCTAGGCCGCACGCCCCGTCTAGTGCACGTACACCCGGGCACTGGGCACCGGTTCTAGTGCCCACCCTCCACCGTTAACCATTTAAAATCCCGCTTCTCAGCGCCCACACGAGGGCCCCTGGAAGCGGGAAGTACAAACCTGTCTCGACAAGCCGTGGCTGGAAGAAGCTCTGGATACAGATCAGGGGCAGAGGGTGCTCAGGAGCGGCGCCCAGTCTACCCGCGGAGGCAGAAGGCGTTAAGTCCAGCAGGCCCTCCCTCAGGGAAGCCCGCACGGAGGGCAGAGGCACCGAGTCCTGCAGCGCGCACAGGTCCTCAGAGCGCGAGAAGAAGTCGGCCGCGCTGTCCGGGCGCAGCTTCACCGAGTGATCATGGCCTGAGCGCGGCCTCGGGGACGCTGGCTGCAGACAGGATGCCCACATCCTCCTGTGGGTCCCGGCTCGCCTCCAGGCCCCTCGGGCGCCCACCGCCCGGCTGCTGCGGCCCGAAGACATAGAGCCACGGGCCCCAGCTAGGCCGGGCCCTCCATGCCGCGCTCCAGAGCCCACGCGCGGCCTGGTGTTGGCGCGGGCATCAATGCCCTCCCGAGCCGCGGGGCTGCGGTTTAAGCCTCCGGGCGGGCCCGTGGGGGCGGGGCTCGAGGACTTCCGCGAGCTCGCCGTGCGTCCGCACGCAGACCCGCCTCCCTTGACGACGCGGCCTGAGGAGCAGCACGCAGACCCGCCTCTCCTGACGACGCGGCCTGAGGAGCCGTGTCGGCAGCTTTGAGCCTATGGCAGCGCGAAAGGTAGGAGGTGTGGAGAATTTGGGGTTTCCAAAAAGCGTTTGCTGATTGATCCAAACAAAAGTGAGACTGGTTGTATCAGCGCATTTTAAACGTAGTTAAACTCCCGCAAAGTGTCTGTGCGCGCCCCGCCCAGGAGAGAGCGTGAACTCCGTGAGGGACACAGAAAAGGCTGAGTGAACGTCTGCCTGTGGTCCCTTACCTGGTGCACGGGTGTGTGAATTTTTGCGGAGAGCTCTTAATTTCTGTCGTTTCTAATGACTTGACACGGTGGTTGGCAAACGGTGACGTGTTCCGTGCATTCAGGACATGATCGTGGTTCCTAATAATCACTTTGTTTTGTCCTGACACCTCCACAGAGAATTTACTACTGAATATCCACTTTAGAGAAGAGAAAGTGAGGCGTAGGAAGTGAAGTGACTGAGTAAGAGGAAGGACTCAGACAATTGGTGTTAGTAAATTAACCCTGCAAGGAGGCCGTTAGCCTGCGGTGGCTCTAGCGATGCGGCCGCCCACTTAAACCAACCCAAATCGAAGCCTGTCAGCGCCTCAGGGTGACGAACACCGCTGAGGACACCCAGTCACAAACCACCAACTAGGCGTTAAAGCCATAGCAAATCACTCGTTTCCTTGCTTTGCTTCTGCCCTTTTAAAATAAACATCTGTGCAGCTCCTGTGGCTGGAGTGCTCCTCACCTCTTCCGCTTTGTGGTGCGTGAATTGAATCTATTTTTGCGCACATAAAGTGTTAAAATTTTAAATATGCCTCAGTTTCTCTTCTAAGATTGGCCGTAGAAGTTGGATTTGTGTCCAGTTTCTAGAGCGGTGGTCGTCCTCTGGTCAGGCCTTAGGCGTTACGTGTACAACGTTCCTCTTCTACCACCACCTTCTGGATGCCTCCACCCACTACCAGCTCCCACGCATCAGTTCCCCTAGATGTGGTCAGCAATGGCTTTTACATGCAGCGTGCTCACATTATAACATCGCAGACACTCCTCCGTCCTCCACCCAGCGTGTGAAGTGAAACATTACCATTCCTGTTGAAGAGTCTCTGGTGTGACCACTTTCCCAAACACAGCCACTCCCCAGCTGATCCTGGGTAACCACTCTTCTGAACTTGGTCTCCATCAGTGGCATGGATGTCTTTCTATGTAGGCTACATGTTTAAGTAGTCTTAAACTGCATATCGTATTCTATTTTGTTTTCTCTTGTTACTTGCTTATTTATCATTATCTTTGCTAGGTTCATCCATGCTGACACGTAAAGATCTGTCTAGTTCATGTACTTTCCTCGCTACGTAGGATTCCCATGTAGGGAAATCCAATAATTTATATGTGCATTTTCCTGTTGATGGACATTTAAATTGTTTCAAATTTTAAGTATGATTTCTCTTTTAAAAAATTTTTATATCCTTTTTAAAGGTTACTTTACATTTACAGTTATTACAAAATATTGGCTATATTCCCTGTGTTGTACAATACATCCTTGAGCCTGTCGTACACCCAGTAGTTTACATCTCTCACTTCCCCACCCCTGTATTGCCCCCTCCTCCCCCTCCGCACTGGCAACCATTAGTTTGTTCTCTATATCGGTGACTCTCCTTCTTTTTTGTTATATTCGTTCAATTGTTGTATGTTTTAGATTCCATTTATAGGTGATATCCTACAGTGTTTCAGAGTTCAAAAGACTCTCACGACAGAAGCCAAAAGGTAAGAGCCATTTTACATTGATAAAAAGCATCTTAACTACGTAGAAGCAGAAAATGAAAAGAAAGAACTTTGCATTACATTTAATAAAAGCTTAGGGAGATCTTTGTGGTATATTAGTGAACTTATTTGTGGAAATTCAGCCATGTACATTGTGTTGGAGAGGCACCAAGAGTTCAAGAACTCTCACAATTTGAGTACACAATTGCCTTACTTGTAGGCATGGTGGCAGCCATTTACATAACAATGATTTGGAGGATGTTGTGTTAGTCAGCTCTTGCTGTGATAATGCTTTGGAACAAATCGACCCAAAACTCAGTTCCATAAAGAAGAATTGATTTTTCTTGGACCTATTGGCTAGCTGCAGTGTCTCTCTTTTAGACCTCTAGATGGCTGGTTTTGCTCCATGTTTTGGGTCAGTTTGAGGTCTGTAACACACATCTTCCTCTGGAGCCCAACTGTGAGGCCGCAGCTCCCAGGCCCTGTCTTCTCACAGAGTTCACTGAAACATAAGAGGTGAGCCCAACTGCACAAGCCCATTTAAGGCCTCTGCTGCTCATTGAAGGCCATCATGTCTGCTCACACTTCATTGGCCAAAACATGTCACAGATCTAAGCTGTATTTAGAATATGTGTATTTGTTTAAAGTTGGGTGCCCTCACAGAAGAATATTGCATTTTGGACAGTGTTACCTTAGCATTTTCATTGGCATTTGCAAATGTGATAAACGCCGTGTGCACTTTTTCACGTTTGAGAACTTTCTGAAATTGTGGGACCATTTCTATTGGAAAAGAGGAAGGTACACTTTAGAACTCAACTCTAGTTATGGCATTGTTGGGAGAAGAATTATTGAGATAAGGTCAATACAAGTGAAAGATTTGGGATCACATATTCATCATTAACATTAGCATTCTACAGAACATTCCTGGAGAATTGTGATGCTTGCTTTATGTGATTTCTATCATAAATCATTAGAATTTGACCAAGACACTTCAGTGAAACATACATCATACAGCACATCACATTTTAGTTTTTCCTACCACTCCACAACTTATCATCAATACTTCACCATAACTCAGAAACAGAAACAGAAACTGAGTGAGTTCATTGTTAGCAGACGGGCTTCACAAGCAAGACTAGTGGAAGTTCTTCAAATGATAGTAGACAGTAACTCAAGCCATACAAACAAAACAAAGAATGCTGACTAGAGCAGTTGTGGAGGGAATTATAAAAGATACTGTAATTTCAAATTTCTTCTCCTTTCTTCTCTTAACTAATTTTAAAAGTAAGTGCCTAAACAATATGACTATATTTGGATTGTTCTCTATATAACATAAAAACATATCATATATTTAATGATATGGCACAATGAAGGCAGTGAGAACAAAGCTGTGTTAGAATAAAAATGACAGTAGATCATAAGCTGAATCCGCAGGAAGAAAGGAAGAGAACCAGAAATGGTAAACAGATTAACCCGACAAACTCAAAAATATTTATTTGCTCAACTTTCTTCTCTAAGCTCTTTGAAAAAATAAGCTTGTGAGAAGTAATTATTATAATAATATGTTGTTAAGTATGTAACATATATAAATGTAATAAAAACAAAAAAGAGGGGAAGGCATACAGCTCTATAAAAGTACAGTTTCTGTTTCTATCTGGAATGAACCTAGTAAAAATCTGAAGAGATTCTGAGATGTATTACATAAGCCCTAGTGCAGCCATTACTCAAACAATGTGGTTAAAAATCATTAAAGGAATTACATGTTACAGTAGAAAATATCTACTTACTATAAAAGGAAACTGGAGGAACAATAACAAAAAAGCAAAAACATGAGGCATGTAGAAAACCAAAGGTAAAATGATAGACATAAATAAATCCTACCATATCAATAATAAAAACTAAATGTTAATGAATTAAACAGTATAATCAAAAGGCATATATTGTCGAACTGGGTATTAAAAAATGTTTTCTATAGGAGACACTCCTTGGATTCAAAAGTCTAATGTGTACAAAGTAAAAGGATGAAAAAATATACATCATGCAAATAGCAACCGTAAGCATTGCTGAAGTGGCTATACTAATAACAGAAAAAATAGACTTTAAAACAAACAAAAAAGTTACTAGATATGAAAAGGGACATTTTATGATAAAGAAAGGGAAGATACAAAAATCTTTACCCTATTTGCCCTGAATAAGGTAAAACCAAAATACACGAAGAAGAAAATACCAAAATCCATGAAGAATTGAAGGAAAAAATAGATAATTGCACAACATTGGGTAGAGGCTTCAGTACTCCACAGTCAATAATGGATAGAACAGTTAGGCAGAAGATCAACAATGATATAGAAGACTTGGACAAGACTATGAATTAACAAGACCTAATAAATGTTTACAGAACACTCAACCAAAGAGTAAAATACTCATCCTGCTCAACTACATGTGAAACGTTTTCCAGCATAGATGACATGCTAGGCTGTAAGAGAAGAGATTGAAACGCACATACATTGCTGGTGGGAATGTAAAATGGTGCGGCCATTTTACAAAACAGCTTGAGAGTTCCTGCAAGTGTTAAACATAGAGTTACCCTATGACCCAGCAGTTCCACTACTAAATATATACCTAAGAGAAATAAAAACTTATGTCTGCACAAAAACTTGTACGTGAATGTTCATAGAAGCATATTTCTAAAAACAAAAGTTGGAAATAATTCAAATGACAACTGGATAAATGAATAAACAAAATGTGGAATATCCATACAATAGAATAGCATTCAGCTTTAGAAAGGAATGATCTATTGATCCATGTTACAACATGGATGAACCATGAAAGCATTATGTAAAGTAAAAGCAGCCACTCACAGAAGATCACATATTGTACGGTCCCATTTATATGAAATGCCCAGAATAGCAAATCTGTAGAGACAGGAAGTAGATGAGTGGTTGCCTAGGGCTGAGACGGTTGAGGAGATTGAAAAAAACTTGTTAATGTGTAATGGGTTTTTTGTGGGGGGACAGAAATCTAAAATTGGATTGTTGTGATGCTTACCCAAGTCTTTTAGTGGTTACACTCAGAACCACTGAATTGTATACATTAAAGTGTTGAAATTATGGTATTTAAATTACATCCCAATAAAGCTGTTAAAATTATGACAATTTTATATTTATAAATTTGAAAATTCATCGAAAATGACAAATTCTTTAAAAATGCAAGCTAACAAGACTAACCCAAGAAAGAAAACATATCTCAAAAACCTATATCTACTGCAAAAGTTGTTTGTATAATTAAGTACCTTTACAGAAAATGATTTCCAGGGATAAATGGCTTTCCAAGTAAATTCTTCCAAATATTTAGGGAAGAAATATTGGTAATCTTACATAAAAATCTTCCAGGAAACAGAAAAGTATATATTGCTCAAATATTTATAAGGCCAACATAAGCTTCAGATCAAAACTAAAAAGAATGTTACAAGAATAGAATCACAGGCCAGTTTCTCTTTTGAACATGCATGCAAAATGTGTAAACAGAAGCACAAACTGTATCCATGGTATGTAAAACAATCATATATCACAATCAAAGTAGCTTTATTCTAGTAATGCAAGGTTGGTTTAATGTTCAAACATGAAACTGATCCCAGGAATGAATTAGAGTGGGAAAAAAAGTCATTTAAAACAGAAGTCTTGGGACTTCCCTGGTGGTCCAGTGGTTAGAACTTGGCGCTTTCACTGCTGGGGCCCTGGGGTCCAATTCCCGGTCAGGGAACTAAGATCCTGCAAGCCATGAGGCAGGCCCCCCCCCACGCCAAAAAAAAAAAAGGAAAAAAAGAAGACAACCAGGAGAAGAACAAGATCGAATAAACATAACAGATAACACCTTATGAAAAGTAGGTGAAGATTATGGAATATTCTAAAATTTAAAACAAAAAGAAACATTTAAAGATTCAAGAGGATGTGACAAATATTGTACATAGGCAAAAAATAAAATAAAATATACGGATGATGGGAGCCCAAAAATCCAGATGCCCATGTCCTGTCTCTGAAGATTCTCATTCAATGGGTTATGGATTTCCTCTATGTTTAAAAACCTACAGGTGTTATAAAGCAGAAACTAACACACCATTGTAAAGCAATTATACTCCAATAAAGATGTTAAAACACAACCAAACAAACCTACAGGTGATTCTGATATGATGCACAGACAATGTAAAGCTTCTGCTTTACAGGAAATAATACCAGATTACTTTGTTATTTTATAGTTATAGTAACAGGTTGTACTATTGACCGGTAAGTCTGATGTCAAAATGCACTCCCCACTAGGGATATAAAAGGAACTAATAGTCTGTACAGCTACTTGGTGGCAGCATGCATGTATTGCAAGGGCAATTATTGTAGGAATCCAAATGAGTGGAACATTTTAGAATTGGAAGACTACATACAGATCATCTAGTCAAGCTTCCAACTATTATAGTTGTGAAAACTAAGGCCCATATAAAAGAAATGATTTATCTCCAAAGAGCGTTAGTGAAAGAGTATGAAATTAAAAATATCTCTGAACTTTTAATTTAGTGCTGTTTTTATTAATCTCATGTATTAGCTTAAACTTCAGTGTGACAGATTTGGGATTGAATTCTTGCTCAGATTTACTGATTGCGTGCCTTTTAGTAAGTTACTAAAACACTTTTTTAAAAAAAATAGATTTATTTATTTATTTTTGGCTGCGTTGGCTCTTCCTTGCCATGCGCGGGCTTTCTCTAGTTGCGTTGAGCGGGGGCTACTCTTTGTTATGGTGCGTGGGCTTCTCATTGTGGTGGCTTCTCTTTGTTGCTGAGCACGGGGTCTAGGTGTGTGGGCTTCAGTAGTTGTGGTTCACGGGCTCTAGAGTGCAGGCTCAGTAGTTGTGGCACATGCTCTTAGTTGCTCCGTGGCATGTGGGAGCTTCCCGGACCAGGGCTCAAACCCGCGTCACCTGCACTGGCAGGCAGATTCTTAACCACTGCACCACCAGGGAAGCCCTACTAAAACACTTTTAACTTCGCTTTTCACATATGTAAAATGGTGAGCCTTGGCTGATATAGAATATGAGATAACCTAGCACTGTTCTTAACACATACACGTAGTTAACATCTTTTGGCTCTCATTCCTCTTAAACAGCCTCTATCCTCTTAACAATGAAAGTGTGTTTCAGCTAGCAACGCACCCCAGAGCTGACCACATTCTGGCAAGAGATATAGGATTATTTTTCTTGCTGATGATTCTTTATACCTGATAGTTGAACTGCACTGAAACATGAACATCTCTTGTTTATACTGTATTAATGGATTGATG
The DNA here is from genome assembly GCF_964270905.1 of Leucopleurus acutus. NCBI lineage: Eukaryota > Metazoa > Chordata > Mammalia > Artiodactyla > Delphinidae > Leucopleurus > Leucopleurus acutus. The sequence continues at coordinate 23,580,686 of NC_139145.1, read as the reverse complement.
AATTTGATAATTTGATAGATGAATTTTAAAAAGTAATATGCAGGAAAAAAAGTAATATGCAGGAATTGAGCTGCCTTACTCTCAAGAAATATAATTCGATAGTGGTGGCTAAAACGATAAACAGTGTTTGCACAGGGAGTCCATATTGGATGTGAACTACCTGTACTCCCATTCGTCTATTAAGAATAAATAGAATCCTTTCAAAATCTGTTTTAAAGCGCAGTTATTTCCTTCTGACTCATTTAAGTTACCTGCAAGAAAAAGACAATCTCCTGAATCCTTGCTTAAAAGGCTTTTAATATAAAGCAGATAATTTTTTGCAACATTTCCCAAACTTTTCATTATCAAATTGGCTGAGGCTTCTCAACGATTATCATTTCACAACAATATCTCCCTTTTCACCTTTTTTAAAAGAGTTGGCCTCGTAGATGTGCCCTTAAAACAGAGCTTCACTCTCAACTTATTTTAAATTTTGTATTCAAACAGTATGAAGAAAACAGGATCAGGGAATTCAGCCATAAAAGTGAATGGATTACTGATACATGCTACATCATGGATGCAACTAAGTGAAAGAAGTCAGGCACGAAAGGCTCTATATTGTATGGTTCCATTTATATGAAATGTCCAGCAGTGGCAAATCCATACACACGGAAAATATTATACATTAGTGGTTTCCAGGGGTTTGGAAGAGAGGGAAATAGGGAATGACTCCTCAAAATGGGTGTATGTTTCCTCTTGGGGTGATGAAAATGTTTTGTAGTTGGACAGTGGTGATAGTTGCACAACATTGTGACAGTAGTAAATTCCACTGAATGGTACAGTGAATTGTAAAATGATCAAAATGGTGAATTTTGTGTTATGTTCATTTTACTACAATAAAAAGGAGAAAGAATTAGGGAAAGACTTAGACTTTGGGAAACTAAGGTGAACTGGTCAAGAAAAAGACAGCTCTACTGTTCAGTGTTCTCTCAGCTCTCCCAGTGCATTAATCCTCAGCAAAAAGTAGCCTGAACTTGTCGATGATAGTCATTCAACACAGTCCAGGGAAAAGTAAATAAAATAAAACCCAACTCTTCTTCTTTAGCACATCTATGAAAGGTTAACTTGCTGCTCAGCCACGTGGACATTCATGAAATCGTTTCACTTTAGGTGTCCTCTACTTCAGTACTTTACTCACAGCTCATTCACACCTGTAGGCAACAGCATTCCTTAATTGGATGGAATCTGCAGTGCTGGTTGTGATCGGTCTCATGAAAAGAAAAGGGAAGGAGGAAAAAGCCTCCACATTGACTTGGTGGTCTTGACGAAATGGATGCAGAAGACAGCTTGAGTGTCAAACTGGAAACTGTTATTTTCCTTTTCCTTTTCTTTTTCTCTTTCCTATGAGGTCTTCTGCCCACTTCCCACCCCCTTCTCTCAAACAGGAAAGACACTAATTAGCTGCTATTTTGTGTTTTTGGTAAAACACCTATTGTTTTGCGTTTCTTGTTGTTCGGTGAACATTATTGTTTTTACTGCCAAATGAGCTTCAGTGGTTGATGTAGGGGGTCTCTTGGGAACTTAACGTTTTCCAGTTTAAGTGGAAAAGCTTTTTTGTTTGAATTGGCTTTTACTGGGTGCTTCAAGGTTTGCTCTTGGCTCTTTGAAGGGGGACTAAATAGCACTGTGTTTCCTTTGAGGTTCCAATGAAGAAAGGATCCTATGTCCTGGGCACTTTTTGTTGATTTTGCTGTGTGTCCTCTCTAATAGCCAGATGCAGATTCCAGGAAAATGACATATAGATGAATATAAGTAATCTAATATTTTTACAATTTGCTTTGGCCATACTCCTGGTCTTATTCTACTTGTAGCAGATGGCTTTAAAGAGCATTAGCTATGTATATATTAAAAATAATATAAGTATACCAATATTAAATATTATATTGATTTATAAATGTAATATACTAATATTTATATTAGTGTATAACAATTATGTATTATATTAATATATTTTTTTGCCTAGCATATATTATAGACAAAATATATGAGTAATGAAATGTATTTATACGGTTAATATGTTCATAATATTAATATGATATATCATGTAATATTGATTATAAAACAATTATATCATAATATATAAATATATAATTATTATTATCTGATATAATACACTATAGTTAATATATTCTATATAACACAATATATAATGTATTAGTATAATTGTATTATATAATATAAATATAATACATATATAAAACTATATATATTTTAGTTATACATTACACATACGAGTATGTATAGCTAATTATAATTTTATTTACATAGGAATCTGGTCATCATAACAATTGATGTAAAAATATGCAATATTTTCAATCAAATGGGCCTTAACCTCACTACCTACACATAACTACTTTTAAAATCTTGAACCCTGTCTAACTCATGCTTCCATATCTCTCCACCTGCTTTTCTACACATGCACATAGACACACGTTTATACATGATATATATGTATACTACCAGTTTTCAGTTCAATGTATATAAATATATAATATATAATTATATTCCTGTGTATGTATACAAATATAAATCAAAGGTATGTGTATAGGTATGTATTTCATATGTTTATATAAATATATCATACAAATAATGTATGTGTATATAAATACATGACTGTATACATACATACACAGAAATATACTTATTTAAACAAAAGGGACCTAAATAAACATAGTTCTCCAAGAATAAAAAGTTATGTCTCACTCTTTCAATAACAGTTTATAGTTTTCTTCTGTATGTGCTTCTATAATTGTTATGAGCATTTCCCATTTTTGTTGAATGTTGTTTTAATTTTTTGCCTTTTTTTGTTTTTTGTTTGTTTGTTTTTTTGGTACGTAGGCCTCTCACTGTTGTGGCGTCTCCCGTTGCAGAGCACAGGCTCCGGACGCACAGGCTCAGCGGCCATGGCTCACGGGCCCAGCCGCTCCACGGCATGTGGGATCTTCCCGGACCGGGGCACGAACCCGTGACCCCTGCATCGGCAGGCGGACTCTCAACCACTGCGCCACCAGGTAAGCCCAGTTTTTTGCCATTATTAATGAAGTTCTGAAGAATACGGTGGGCAAGATTACTTGAAAAACTCTCCTAAAAGAAAAGGGTTAGGTATGCTAGGTTAAATGTACACAACTTATTTTTAAGTGCGTGGTTGATTTTGGAAGTGTGCAGTCGAAATGTGCAGGACCCATGAAGGAAGGGTGGTCCATGTGTGAGAGTGATAGCTCTATTAAGAGTGGATTGAAGATCTTTATAGCTTAGAACAGAAGCTGGAACTCCTGTTTTTATGGAGCCAAATGGCAAATATTTTAGGCTTTGTAGACCAAAGAGGCAAAATTGAGGATATTATTTAGGTACTTAGGTAACCATTTAAAATGCTACCAGTTAAAACGTGAAAATTATTCATAGCTCATAGGCCATAAAAAATAGGCAACTGTCTGGATTTGGAATACAGGCCGTAGTTGAATGACACACCTGGTATTGAGACTTGTTTTTAAATGGCCATGACCACATGGGAGGCAGGAGGTAAGACTCCATCCCTACTAGATGGGAAGTTAGAACTAAAGCTATCTATCCCTGGCTTCACCTTTAATGAAAGGGTGTGCCAGGAGAAAATAATATCTGCTGGCAAAGGGAGACTAAGAGCAAATTCTCTTGGCCTCTGCTCTGGGTAGGAAACAGGTAGGAAATCTTGAGAATTCTGAACCGCAGATCTGTGTTCACAGTGTTTGGGTTGCAAATTTATTTGCGGTCTTGCAAACAGAAGCTAAGAAATTAACTTACAATGCTCCCAAATTGGTGGTATTCCAAACACAAAACTAAACCCTTTCTGGAGAGGTAGACCTTCAACACAGGCCTATAGCGTTCCCACAGATAAAGTTTAGCTAAACGTGAGCTCATGATCTAAATTTACACAATAATGAAGAAATCAGCTACAAGTGGAGAGAATCAGCAAAAACAATCAATAGCAGAATTAGATTCCCAAGGCCATCCATCAGATGTTGGAATAATCAGGTGCCAGGCAGAAAATATACATAAAACTAGAACTGAAACAAGGAGCAAGGATGTTTTAAAAGACTGGGTAGGATCTTTCAAACATTTTTAGAGTACATGTCATTGTTAAAGCTAAAAACTTGAAGGTCGTGTAATACAGCAGATTAATCGTGGAGAAGAGTGAAATTATGCTGTTTTTAAAAATATGGCAGATCAGATTTCCTGCCTAATTATATAAGTTGATTTATCTTAAAAAATACACAGTATTTTAAAGACTTACTGGCTGTAAAATAAGTTAAGGGTATTTCAAAGGGCTTCTCTGAAAAGAGAAGTGAGAAGTAGCAAAACACAAAAAGTCGAGGGGAAAAAATGTCAATATATACATTGCTATAGGGTGAACTAAGCCTTAGTCCAGCAACTATGAGGAGGAGCTGACCCTTAGATACGTACAACTAAGCTGGAACCTTCAAAAAGTTCAACTGTTTATAAGTCAAAAGATTTATTAAAATTAATAACCAAGTATTTTAATTGACATCAGAAGAGTAAAACAATAAACCCTGAGAACATAGAAAAATAGACAGTAAAGATATGAGCAGAACTTAATAAAACAGAAAAAAGTATAAAATTGAGGTGATTTAGTAAGTCAAAAGAATATTCTTTGAAAAGATTTAAAAAAACAAACTTTGATTAAGCAAAACAAAAACGTAAGTAAACAATATACAGAAAGAATCAGGACAATGTTATAGCAGAGAGTACAAACAGAGAATATATGAAATGCCAGTAAATTTGAACATTTCTGTAAAGTGGACAATTTCCTAGCTCCTGAAGTTTACCAAAACTGACACAAGAGGAAATTTGTAGCTGGAGTTCTTACACCAGTAAAGGAATTAAGTCAATAGTTTACAATCTTTCACCAAGAAAATACCAGACCCGGCCAGATCATTTGGGAGGTGAATTCTATCAAACTTCTGTTAAACAGATAACATCAATATTAACAAAGAAAAACTTCTAGGGAGTAGCAAAGGAAGAATGCTCCTTTATTCATCTTATGAAGTCTAGATAATCCTAATACTGAAAATAGATTAGGACTGTAAGGAAAAAGAAATTTACAGGTCAAATTTACTTGTAAATATAAAAGGAAAAATTTTAAACTATGCTATTAGCTACCCAAGTTCACTAGAGTAAGAAAAAGCACGAGCAAGTTAGGTCATCCAATGTAGTTTAATGTCAAGAATATATATCAATAGATTGAAATCACCACATTTTATTTCTTTCATGTGTCTCTTTAACAAATTGGGAAGTACTTATATTGATCTCTCTTGTACTAGGCACTGTGCCAAGTCACTTACATATTTACTCCTTTAAACCTTCTATCATCCCTGGGGGAAAGTTCTATTTTGCTTCCATTTCTTAGTTAAGACTCTAACCCCCAGGAAAGTAAAGCAACATTTGTAAGTTTTTGTGGATGGTCAGTGACGGGACCAGTACAGGAACATCCAATGTCTGTGCTTGGAAGCAGTGCCCCATGTTGACACTCACATTACAGATGAAAGGAAAGGAACCATGCACTTACATTATAGATTAATACCCACATAACAGGTTAAAGGAAAAAGAAACATGTGCTTCTCTCAAAAGTTGTAAAGAAGGCATATCCATTTCTAAATATATTTCCCAATTTCTTTTGCTTGTTTTCTGACCTTTGTAGTGCATTTTGCCATGAGGAAAATTTTAATTCTTATATAATTAAATGTATGCTTTTTTCTTTGTATCTTAGAAAGGTATTCCTCATGAATAATTTATTTCAAGTCTCCCAGGTTTCTGATACTTTTACACTTTCATTATTTTTTAACTTTTAACTAGTTGCTGTATCTAGAATTTAGTAATTCTGTAATAGCCATATTTTCCCACTTTTGTTGAATAATTTTTGCTGCTGATCCAAAACGTGAATTTTATTTTAATCTCAATTCCCTTATGCTCTTGCATCTAATTTTAAGATGCTTCCTATTCCACTGGTTGTTTTGTCTACCTAAAACAAAATGCTACCTTAAAAATAATGTAATTATAATATAATAAGTGTCATTAGTAAACATAATACAATATATAATAAATAGCATAATGTGAAATAACAAAATATAATTTACCATATAACAAGGTCAAAGGAGAGCAAAAGTATACAATCACTTGAAATATCCCCCAAAAGATATTTTATAGAATTCAATATTCATTTGTAATTTAAAAGAAAGAGTAAAATAGGGATTGAGGAATGCTTCCAAAATAAGAAGAAATTATATGTCTAAAAGAAAAAGAGGTAGGTGATAGACTTTAGTAACACTGGCAATAAATGCAGGACAAGATGAGGATGCCTGATATAATGTTAAAGAAAAAGTATTATGTAACATTGTGTTTGCAGCACTGATGAGTTCAGTGAAAAGAGAATCTCATAGAAAAGAGTATCTCGTTCTTCTTAATGTATGTACACTTGCCCATTGCATGAACATAACAGCTTATTTAACCAATATGTTACTGATCTGCATCTGGATTTCTAGGTTTTCATGGAATTTTATTATGCACAGTTGTTTCAAACACTAGAACTTCCTCTTATGTTTATATCTTTTGAAAGAAACACTATCTCCACCGATGATTTATCTGTGCTGGCTGCTAGCTGACTTTGGGTACTTCTCAGTTCTTCCCTTTACCTTCCTAGTCAATATGAAAAGGGAAGGCAAGAAGGTCTCCTGTTTCGAGACTGTAAAGATAGGTCTTGGTGATAGTCTTGGTGGTAAAGGCTAAAAGTATTAACCCAGAACAAATGTTTTTCCAGCTGTAACTGTGTGTGATTTCCTTGGCTTGATTCCGTAGAGGATGTAAGACAAGACTGTAGAATCTGCCCTCAAAGTGCTTCCAGTAGGATGAGCTAAGTCAAGTATGGTGGCATATCTAATTCAAGACAAAATATAACGTCTCCTTTTCTCTCCTGGCAAAACTTGGTGGAGTGAATGTAGAAGTCACTGTATGCTTTAAATTAAAGCAACACAATAAATCTTGTATTGGAAGGTGATTATTCTGGTCTGTTTGTGGAGATGAATTGGAAATTGTCTAGAAGAAGGAAAATTAGGTTAACCAAAGTTAAACTCATAAAAAATTGAGCATTAATTAAATATCTGTGGTCTATGTTTCTCTTTGATCATAATTTCTCCCAATTTATAGACCTCTTTGATACCTGATTAATCCTTGTCAAAGATGCAGTTAACAATGATTATTACTGTGTATTAGGTTTTCCCTGGGCCCTGAAGAAACTATCCTAAATCACCAGCTATGATTGTCACTTGATTTCCTCACAGAGAACAATCAGAACTCCTTGTCTTAAGTGGCTTGGGATGTGAAACTAGTTAGTCTCTTAGATACTGTTAGAGGACCCTACAGAGCCCATTGGTGAAAGTTTGGAAAACACTGGGCTTCTTAAAATTGATTCTTGTAGTGCTTCAGGAAAGATCACTGAACCAAAAGGATAATGGTGTTTCTGGTTCTGTTGTTAGTGTTCTCCATGGAAACATTGCTGAAGCTTCTGGACTCAATTTCCTTCCCCATGTGTGAATGTCACTGAAAATATCCAACTCCATTCTATCCCCATATAACTTCAGAAATTAAGCAAAATGAAGACTCAAAATTCATTTCAAATAATGAAAGGAATATATAATGTAGAATGGAAGTGGGAAAATACCTGGTTTAAATTCTGGAGAGTACCAACTATACAATTCTGGATAAGTTGCTTCATCTTGCTTAGTCTAATTTAATGCCCATCTCACAGGATGTTATGATGATTAATTTAATATCTTTGTATAATGTACAGTGTTATGTAATTTCTTCTTGTTTTTCTTGAGTAAATTCATATCCTTAAGCAACTCACTGTAAACAGTAGTTACTTGCTTAAATTACTCTTATCTTCTATTATCAGCTGAATTGTGTCCTGCTCAAGTTAATATGTGGAAGTCTTAACCCCCAATACCTCGTAATATGACTGTATTTGGAGATAAGGCCCGTAAATAGGTAACTGAGGTCAAATGAGGTCAAATGGGTGGGCTCTAATCCAATATGACTGGTGTCCTTATAAAAAGAAAATATTAGGACACAGACATGCACAGAGAGAAGACCATGTGAAGACAAAAGGAAAACATGGCATCTACAAACCAAGAAGAGATACTTGAAAAGAAATCAATCCTGCTGACACCTTATGTCAGATTTCTAGCCTCTAGACCTGTGAGTGAGTAAATTTCTGTTGTTTAACCTCCTCAGTATCTGGTACTTTGTCATGGCAGCTCTAGGAAACTAATACAACTTTTTATGGCCTCCTTGTCTCCAGTTGAAAGTTCAATATTTGGCATCATAGCTAGGAAACAAAAATATCATCTACATTCCTTGTTGTAGTCTTTCTTCCCCATTCTCATTGCTAGTAATTTCCATATTTGGGTCTGTTTTCTGTGCCTTGTAAACAGAGCATTACGCTCATTTCTGGTCTTACTGATAATATACAGTAAATGTGCAGATACTGAACAGATTTTGGAGAAGTGCAGCATATAGTTGGCACATGTGTGTATGTATGTGTATTCATATAATTTATACTTTTTCTCTATTTTCTTCCTTTGGTGTGAGCTAAGATTCTCTGCTTTTGTGACAAGTACTCCTGAATACTAATCCCTGAATTTAATTCACCAAAAATTGCCAAAAATAATAATAATATGGGGAAAGAGAGAGTGATAGAGGGAGAAGAACAAACAATCAGGCAAGGGCAGTATTGTGAATTATTAGGGTCTTACTAATAAGATTATGTTAGTCTAGAGGAAATGACCGTAAATATCATCAGTGAGCCCAGTTGGTCTTTACTGACTGCTAGACACATCCCTGAGTTCTGTTCTTAGTCTCCAACTGTGTGATTACTACTGTCTGGAAGTATCATTTGAACAACTAAAGTCACTTAATGGAAAAGGAATATGTCTTTAGAGAATCAACAGTAATTTTTCTATCTGATTACAAAGGAATGTTGACTGTCTGGAAACCTCAGTCATATTTGTAAGCAGGAAAGCATTGGCTATTAAAAGTGGATGATGTAAAGAGATGAGCAGAAACTTTGGCGATAGGTATACCTGGATTTAATTCTCACTCCTACCGCTTGGCAGCTGGATAGCCTTAGGCAAGTTTCATACCTCCCTGAAATTCACTTAATTCAGTCTGTAAAATGGCATAATAACTTATTATAGCATCCTTTTAGGAATTTTAAATCAGTTATTGAAATAAAAATACACAATATATAGACAAGTATGGATTCCTCAATAGGTGTTTGACCTTTCATTTCTCCAGTATCCCACCCGCATCAAATAAAGAAAAATACTTTTTAAAAGTTACGAATATTTCATTGTTCTAAAGTTAAAGCCATAAAAATAGAAATAATCAAATGGCCTACTATCATACCATTAGAAGAAAAAAAAAGTGTACATGAGAGTTCCAGAAGAATACAAATTTTCCTTAGGCACCTGTTAATGTATGCTATTCTGCTCTTTACAATAAATAATTAAACTTAAAAGACTTAATTCCTCACTTTTAAGACCTTATTAGTTTACAAATTACATATTGACCTATGCTACATTTTATACCGACCCATGCTAATGAATTCAGTGCAGAAAACAAAAAACACTGCACTCAAGCAAACTACATATATATATATATATATATATATATATATATTACTTAAATGCATTTATATCCTACCATATGTCATAAAGCATTGTGGTAACTCACCGGAATACAGACAATCAAATATAATGGCAAAAGCACTTAATATAAACAGGGCCAAGGAAACAGACAGAAGATGAAGAAAAGATGAGGGAAATGTGAACAGGAGGAAGTGTAGTTAATCGAGTTGTATGTTTTGACCTTAAGATTCTCTGTGTGGGGACTTCCCTGGTGGCACAGTGGTTGGGAATCCTCCTGCCAGTGCAGGGGACATGGGTTCAGGCCCTGGTCTGGGAAGATCCCACATGCCGCGGAGCAACTAAGCCCGTGCGCCACAACTACTGAGCCTGTGCTCTAGGGCCAATGAGCCACAAGTACTGAAGCCCGTGTGCCACAACTACTGAAACCCAGCGCCTAGAGCCCGTGCTCTGCAACGAGAGAAGCCACAGCAATGAGGAGCCCGCACACCACAATATAGAGTAGCCCCCACTCGCCCGAACTAGAGAAAGCCCATGTGCAGCAACAAAGACCCAACACAGCCAAAAATAAATAAATTTATTAAAAAAAAAAGATTCTCTGTGGATAAAACAACATGTAAATAATTGGTTACAAAGCCACATTATTTGAAGGTGCCAGACTGCACATTAACAGTCTGACACAAAGGGACAGCACAGGAAAACTATTCAAAGATAAAGATTTTTAAATCTTTGCAGTTTGAAACCTTTTAGAGCAAGTATAATGAGTTCGACACACATTTCAACACTCCACATGTTAATCACATGTTCAAAGCATGTCTCAAAGTCATTGGAAATAGTTGCTGTCTCTGTCTCTGATATGTAAAACAGACCTGTGATGTGTAAAACTCAGGAGGTATTGATATCCACTTTTTGGCATCTGAACAGGAAACAAAGTTGTTTCGCAGTGATAATAAAGAATGAAGTAAATGCAACAGTGAAATAAAAGACAAAGTACTGAGGGAATGTATTAACAAAATGAATCCAACTAAATTCTGGTGACCTGGGGCTTATGATTGTACACACTGCATGGAAATACCCCAGCCTAAATACTGGCATAGGAGGAAGGGTACTGCTAAGCCCATCACAATATAATCCTTTTAAATGTCCCTTTCAAGGTTGTCTCCACTCAACACTGAGTATAGGAAATCTTCCCATCAGGCAGAAATACTGGCTGTGCAATGATTGACCAAGAAATTAACACACTAATGAATAAATGATGCTAATTTATTTCTATCCCTGACAACGGGAAACAGCACACACTCTGTGTCAATGGTATGTCCTCTTTCCCACTTTTCTAAATGGTCAAGTATGTTTTTCCCTTCATTGCTTTATATCATGTGTGGCAGGCATGATGGGAAATGGCTACCAATGGTTCTGTTATTGATTTCTACCTTCATTTCACTGTGGCTAAAGAAGATACTTTGTATGATTTCAGTTTCTTAAAAATGTATTGGTACTTGTATTGTGGCGTAACATATGGTCTTTCCTGGAGAATGTTCCATGTGTACTTGAGAAAAATGTGTATTCTGCTGTTGTTGAGTGGAGTGATCTATATATGGCTGTTAGGTTTAGTTGGTTAAATGTGTTATTCAGTCCCCCTACCTCTCTACTGATCTTCTGTCTAGATGTGTTATCCATTATTGAAAGCAAGGTATTGATCTCGAACTATTATTTTAGAACTATCTATTTCTTCCTTCAATTCTGTCAATGTCTGCTTCACTATTTGGGGGATGTTTGGTACATATATGTTTATAGTTGTTATATCTTCTTGATAGATTGAACTTGTTATCAACATATAGTGGCCTCCTTTTCCTCTTGTGATAGTTTTTGATTTAAAGCTTATTTTGTGTGATATTAATGTAGCCATCCCAGATCTATCTTCCTTCCTTCCTTCCTTCCTTCCTTCCTTTTTCTCTCTCTCTCTTTCTTTCTTTTTGTTACTATTTGCATGGGATATTTTATTCTGTGCTTTAACTTTCAACCAACTTGTGTCTCTTGAAATCAAGTGAGTTTTTTGCAGACAACATATACTTGGATTATGGATGTTTTTAAAGTCCATTCTGCCAATATTTATCTTTTTATTGGAGAGCTTAATCCACTCTTTTAAAAATTACTGATGAGGAAGAACTTAATTCTGTCTGTTTCCTGGTTGTTTTCTGTATGTCTTATGCATTTTTTGTCCCTCATTTACTCCATTACTGACTTCTTCTGTGCTTAGCCGATTTTGTTGTAGTGAACTCTTGATTCCTTTTTCATTTCTTTTTGCATATAGTCTATTGATATTTTCTTTGTGGTTATCGAGAAGATTACATTTACCCTTCTAAGGTTCAACCAATATCATTTGAATTGGAACCAACTTCAATAGCACACAGAAACTCTGTTCCTCTACAGTTCCATTCCTTCTCCTTACATTATTGTTGTCACAAATTACACCTTTATACTTTGTGAGCCCAATAACGTGGATTTATGATTATTTTATGCATTTGTTTTTTCAATCATGTGAGAAATAAAAAGTAGAGTTACAAGCCAGTAGCACAATACTGGCTTTAGTATCTGCCCATGTATTTATCTTTACTGGAGATTTCTATTTCTTTATACAGCTTCGAGTTGCTGTCTAGTGTCCTTTCATTTCAACCTGAAGGTTCAGTTTAGCATTTGTCATAGGACAGTGTTAGGAAGTTGTAAAACAAACGCCCTCAGCCTTTGTTCATCTGGGAATGTGTTAATTTCTCCCTAAGTTTCGAAACCAGTTTGGCCAAATATAGAATTCTTGGTGGACAGTATTTTTCTTTCAGCACTTTAAATATGTCTGGCCTCTTGCTTCCGTGGTTTCAGATAGGAAATTAGCTATGAATCTTTTTGAGGATCCCTGCTTTGTAACAAATTTGTTTTTTCTTTCTCCTTTGGGAGAAAAGATTCTTTCTCTGTCTTTTGGCATCTGAGAGTTTGATCATACTGTTTCTTGTTGTGGCGTTCCTTGAGTTTCTCTTAGTCCTGAAATCAGGCAAAGATTTACAGCAACCAAACACATACTGAACCAGGGAAGAGGCAATTTGAAAATGGCAGGAAAGCTTTGTGGCATTTTTACTTGCCCTTGCCCCATCTACTGTTAGTGTAGTGATGGTCTTAAAGTGGTGGGGTCTTAACGCAGTGATAGTCTTAAAGTAGCAGCAGACCATTCCTAGTATGGGACCCTCAATCCTGCTTCAGGAGGGAGCAGAAGAGACCATACTCTCGGATTGTTATGTGTATCTGTTCTAACCTGTCTGGGAGTTACCTGAAGGACTGACACAAGATGCTTATCTCTGTCTTAGCTAACCTGGAACACAGTCTGGAAAAGCAGCGGTCATTGCTCAAAAAAAGTGCAAGGTGAACTGACAAAGCACAGATGGCTGGGGCAGAAGACTGTGCATTGAAATACAATAGACCACATAAGATGCAGGAGCAAAAGTTGGGGGAGATTCTTTGGAACTTAGAACATACAAAAAGTACACATGTGTCCAGAGAAATTAAGAAAGCCACATGCATACTCAAGATAAGATGCGTATTCTGAAAACACCAGAGGAGTCTCTAAGCTTTTACCATGGGCTGAGCCCTGAACTCAGTGCAGGTCAGCTAAATGTTGAAGGAGTGATCCAGCAATCTGCACAATGGGGAGAGGTGTGTGGTTTTGAGTGTGCATGTGGATGTGCTTGTGTATATTTGTTTTTGTTTGTCTTAGGTGCAGGAATTCAAGGACATCTCTGTCAAAACATTAGGTAAACATGAACTAAAGGAACAGAGACTTCAGTGCCTACATACGATAAGGAGTACACTCATTGCAAAACTAGTTTGGAAAGGTCCCTAAACAAACAGACTGCTACAGCCTTCAACAATCCAAAGCCCAGAAAACCCTGGGAAAGTGGGAGAATCTGATTTCCATAGACACCACATTATAATATTTGAAAGCCAAATGTTCAACCAAAAAACTCACAAGGTATACAAAGACATGGAAAAGTATGGTCCATTTAAGAAAACAAATTAATTGATGAAACCATCCCTAAGGAAGCCCAGACTTTTCTCCATTGCATATTCTTGCCTCCTTTGTCATAGATTCTTTGACCATAAGTGCATGGGTTTCTTTCTGGGCTCTCTATTCTGTTCCAGTGATGGATGTTTTTGTGCCAGTACCATACTGTTTTGATTACTGTAGGTTTGCAGCACAGTCTGAAGCCAGGGAGCATGATTCCTCCAGTTGTGTTCTTCTTTCTCAAGACTGTTTTAGCTATTCAGGATCTTTTGTGTTTCCATACAAACTTTAAAATTATTTGTTCTAGGTCTGTGGAAAATGCCCTTGATATGTTGATACAGACTGCATTGAATCCGTAGATGTCCTTGGGTATGATGGTCATTTTAACAATATTAATTCTTCCAATCCTTGACCATGGTATATCTTTCCAGCTGTTTGTGTCATCTTTCATTTCTTTTATGAGTGTCATATAGTTTCCTGGGTACAGGTTTTTTACCTCCTTAGGCGGGTTTATTCTTATGTATTTTATTCTTTTTTATGCGATTGTAAATGGGATTGTTTCCTTAATTTCTCTTTCTATTAGTTCACTGTGAGTGTATAGAAATACAAAATTTATATATAGAAATCTTTTGTATCCTGCAAATTTACCAAGTTCATGTTTGAGCTCGAATAGTTTTTTGATAGTGTCTTTCAGATTTTCTATGTATCATGCCATCTGCAAACAGTGACAGTTTTACTTTTTCCTTTCCATTTTGGAGTCCTTTTATTTATTTATTTTTTCTTGTCTGATTGCTGTGGCTAGGACTTCCAAAACTCTGTTCAATAAAAGTGGTGAGAGTGGGCATCCTTGTCTTGTTCCTGATCTTACGGGAAATGCTTTCAGCTTTTCACCATTGAGTATGTTAGCTATGGGCTTGTCATATATGGCCTTTATTATGTTGAGGTATGTTCCCTCTACGCCCACTTTCTGGAGAGTTTTTACCATGAATGGATATTGAATTTTTTCAAAAGCTTTTTCTGCATCTATTGAGATGATCGTATGGTTTTTAGTCTTCAATTTGTTACTGTGATGATAAGAGACCTAAGACAGCTACAGAGGCTAAGTGTCCTTTCCTTCCCTGAATGGGTAGGTATCCTTGTTCTGCCTTCTAATTGAGTTAGTATATGAGTAAAGAACTGCCAGGTGTCATTTAGTTCACAGTACACTGCTGTGGCAATATAGAAATGAATTTGCCTAAGTCATTTGGCTTTTCTCAATTGTAGTAAATGAATAGACTGAATGAATACTTCAACGTAAGGAAATGTTCTTAAAAATATGTTAATGTAGGCAACTTCAGTGGAGAACTGAAATCAAAACAAAACATTCAGGTGAAGGGTTGAAATAAAAGTACACTCAGTTGTATCCAGTTTCCTCTTGTAAATCTCTCTTTTTAATTTGAGTGGACAGTCACTTGAGAATATCTGACTTGGGGCTAAGGAAATCTAAGCCTTCTTGGCCACACTGTATTCTCTTATGTCATTTACTAAAGACACCAGGTGGGCTGCTGAAAAAAGAGTGGGAAAAATCAATCCCTCACATCCAAAGGGCGGCTCTTGAAAATATGTGTGTTGTTGTAGTTATTTTGCTCTTCTGGCCTCAGAAGTTCTAATCTTAACCTTAGCCCCTCATGGAGAGAGACTTTGTAAACCAATTCCCACATTACTCATTATGTGACTGTTGAAAAAGAGAAACCCAGCTCTTTTCCTGTGCTTTCAACCAGTTATCTTCTTCAAAAATCTGTTTGGATTGTTATACCTTAATCTTGCCTGGCAAGGGACTTATGGGAAGGTTCTTATTGTTTGAAAGTTTGGTGCCAGTATCTGCAAAGAAAGAAGAAAGATGTGTTTATCAAACATCCCAATAATGAAGGTGTGTGAAAGCAACTTTTGAAAAAGTTAATCTGTCAGAGTTTTGCCATATTATTACATTTTATTTTATTCATTGAAAATAAATAATTATCAATGAATCCTTTCTAGATTTTCTAGTTTCCCAAAGTTCCCTGTATTCACATTCTAAGAGGAAAAATGGTATTTTAAGTCACTGCTCTCCACCTTATATTATTTATAATCACGCCTCGTGACTTCTTCCTTCCAAGAAACGTGATCCTGAGAAGTGTCCTTTGTTTGTCTTTGTGGAATAAGTGATGAGGATGCATCCTGGAGACCTGTGAGATGTTCAACTTACGGCATAATGAAACTAGAATGGAGAGTTCTGGAAAGATCTGGAAAGGTGGCTGGTAGAGTGTGGCCAGATGTGGGAGAAGAGACGTACAGAGAGAGGGAGAGGAAATTTTCAGAGGGAGAAAATGAAACAAATAAATAAGTTTTGTTGTGTGGTGTGGGATGCAAGCCTTCCTCTCCCCCTTTCCTTCACAATGTCTTTGTTAAAGACTGTGTTTTTCATTAGTTTTACTAAGATAGGATTTGCCATTTTGTTTGGATACTGAGAATGGACCCATGGGAACAGTTACATTTGGGTTATCTCTGACTATCTTTAATGAAGAACATAAATATTGGCCACACTATCTATGCACATGCTATCACCATGCCTTTTTTGTTCTCTGTTCATATATCTAAGTCCTCTTCTTTCTTTAAGGTCAATCTCAAATCTCATCTGAAATGTACATTTATTGATAGATTCAACCCATAATGAACTGTCCCTTCTTTGTCCTCCTTAGGCTCTGATTATTTATAAAAACTCATTTTTGAACTTAGAGACTGTCCAATATAATATATTAGTTATTTCACCAGCATATGTTGTATCCTCAACACAATTATACACTTTTGTGGGGCTGGGATCAAACATTCTGTAATTTTTCTCAGTACTTACACTTACTTTGATAAAAAGCGCATTCATTCATCTAAACATCATTTATTGAGTGTTAATTAAATATCTCAACTCAGTAAATATCGTTTGAATGAATGCATGCATGAATGAGGGAGTATGCAATAGGTAGACTAATGTACCGCCCAATGTGAGAAAACCAAAAACATAAACACAAAAGCAAGCCAAAAAGTGGACCAGGACTTTCTGTAAAATATCCTGCTTTTTGTTGGATGATGCCAGGAAAATCAAGATGCTCCTGAAAGGTCTTAATAGCTGACCAAGAATAGTAAACAATTGAAATTCTCTCAGGCTTCTTCAACCCTATCTCTGGACACATTTATACCTCTCAGAAATGGTATTAAAAGAAGAGATTAATAAAGCTTTTATAGATGAGTTGATAAATCTCTAAATATTTAAGTCTTCATTGCCTCCTAGGTTTCTCTATTTTGGGTTTCCAAAAGATTTCAATAAACCACAGGATAATTAAAAATTAGACATTATCTTCCTTACCTTGACATTTTTTGATGGTAAACACCTTTTTATTGTCTCCATAGTGCTGCCGAATTTCCACCAGTACAGTACTTAAGTGAATTTTGCTCTGGATGGTGGGATATATAAGATGTAAACGAATTGTTTGTATATGTTTTAGAATTCTTCAAAAGGGCCTGGCCGTGGAAATGCATTGAATATTACTTAAATAACTAAAATAACTGCCTCAGAATTATTATTCTATTCTGATTAGGATATATCTGCTCTGGTTTGTTAAAATTTCCCTTTAGAGTGGTTTTAATTTTGTTTCTGATAGGGTCCTAGGATTTATTGCCACACCCATCCTGCATCTGTTTTTCTTTGAATTACTCTCCTTGCAGTTTCTGATTCATACAGGGCCTTACAGGTTAGTGACAACCTGGCCATCACAACGCTGGGAAGGAGAGGCCTACTTTTCAGAAGTGTTGATGTCTTCTGTACCTGAAGGTTTTCAAGAGATATCAATCTTCCTCACCACCGCCCTTGGCCCTCTTAATGGACTAAGCAGTTCCTCATGAAATTTCTGTGGGATATCTGTACCAACTTCTCAATATTGTTCCATCCTGAGTCTAAATTCCTGGCCTCAAGGTAATGTTAGATTTCTAGCTCCAGCCCCTATTTACATAAGGCCTATACTAAGGAACGGAACCCACAGACATCAGTCCGCTCTTCTTTCTCTGGATTTAATTTCTCTGTTACTTTCTGAAACATGCAGGTGTTCCTTTCTTTCTTTTAATCTCAGCTATGTGCTTTTAACTTTTTCAAAATTGACCCAGAATTTACATGTGTCTCCAGTAAGAGTACATTAAATTGAGCTTAGTCTGCTATTCTACTGGCGTATTTGAGATCCAGATAATTTGCTACTTAACTGGATTCAATGACCTGTATATTTCAGGCATCTAAAAGTCACCATGTTCCAAATTTCCCTCCTTATAGTTAGTAATTTTCTTGGGAATCTGGATGAGATTAAATGGAATAAAGTTAGTGAGTGGCCCAGGAATGCCTGAAAGTTTGTTTGTCAGAGTGGCCAGGGAAAGTTAAGCAAGGAAGAAAAGCAAATGAAAAACAGAATCCCATTATTATGGCTGAGTTTACTCCCAGGATTCCATGCAGAGCTCTCTGTAGAGCTGGGTTGGGTTATAACTTATGCCAGAGCTCTGCGTGGGGCTGACACCATCTCATGCCAAGCTCTCAGTTCTGGGCTCACGTCATCTCTGGTCCACTCTGTGGAGTGGAAACTTTGGAGGAATGGCCAATGTGTTCCACGGCGTAGGAAGAGGGAACTTGTGAATGTGACTTTCTAAATTGTGGAGGAACTAACCACTGTAAATGTGCCTTGAATTATGTTGTTTAATTTGACCAGTCAAATCAATGACGTTCCCCTTGAATGAAATGCTGCTACGTATATGAGCAGAAAAACAAAACTGGTATAAGGAATAGATAGCTAGTGGGAAGCAGCTGCATAGCACAGGGAGATCCGCTCGGTGCTTTGTGACCACCTAGAGGGGTGGGATAGGGAGGGTGGGAAGGAGGGAGATGCAAGAGGGAAGAGATATGGGGACATATGTATAACTGATTTACTTTGTTATAAAGCAGAAACTAACACACCGTTGTAAAGCAATTATACTCCAATAAAGATGTTAAAATAAAAGTATAAGGAGGTATAAGGAGGTATAAGGAGATGGAGAGACTGGGAGTCTTATTTTCCCACCAATTAACTTTGCCTCTGACCATGACCTTCCCTTTGAGTCTCCTAGACCTTGGGGATGATCGCAGCCCCTTGGGTTGGGTGACGGCAACCCCATCTTCACTAGAACCTCTATAGTTAACTTTTGATTTTTCCCACTCCGTCTATCCATCCCATGTGTGCAGTCAGACATTTGATCTTGGACTTTTCCTGACAAAATGTGCTTGAATATAACCATTTCTTTTCAGTCCCACTGCTACTGTTGTCACTGCCTTAACTAGGGCTTTATCTTTAAGTTCTTTATATAAATATATAAATATATACAAATAAATAAAATATATTAATTCTGATGATTTTAAAGTCTTTTCTTGATAAAGACTTTTCCTGATAAAGATACACAATATCTTATATAAATATTTTTGTATAATCTGTCCTTTTCTTAGAATTTTAGCCATATGATTCTATCTCTTGGTTTGTCTGGAACTTTTTGATTGAATGCTGGCTATTTTATTTGGCTTTTTGTTGTTTTTCTCAGTGGAAACGTTGTTTTGCTTCAAAATATTTTATTCTACCTGGAAGTAGCAAATCTTCAAATTACAATTTTTTAAATGCTTTCAAATATCAATACTATAGGTGTCACAAAATCTAGAAAAATGACATTTAAAAATGAACTACTGCCAGATGTGTCTCTATAAAACTTTTCCCCCACTCTTTCAGCTATATATTCTTTAACTGCCTCCTCATACGACAGTTTATGTATTTTCGAAATCAAATTTTAAGAAATAAAATTTGTAGTTTATAGACATAGATTTCTTGTACCATGGTTGATTAGAATTTGCTTCTAGTTATTAATAGTTTAGAAAAGTTTATTTCAGCTTCACAATTTATTATTGATAATGTCACATTAATTTTCATTGTTAACTTTGAGAAAACCTCTATGGATTACTTCCTCATAAATATTTACTATTATAGATGCATTACTGATTTCAGTACTGTTATAGGTTTGTGCATTACAGGAATTCTGATAAAATACTCATTCACACCATTCCATTACACACATTGTTGATGGAGTATATTCTTTTATTTATTTATTTATTTATTTATTTATTTATTTATTTATTTATTTATTTTTGGCTGTGTTGGGTCTTCGTTGCTGTGCACAGGCTTTCTCTACTTGCAGGGAGTGGGGGCTACTCTTTGTTGTGGTGCACAGGCGCTAGGCACGCAGGCTTCAGTAGTTGTGGCTCGCAGGCTCAGTAGTCGTGGCTCACGGGCTCTAGAGCGCAGGCTCCGTAGTTGTGGCACACCGGCTTAGTTGCTCCGTGGAATGTGGGATCTTCCCAGACCAGGGCTCGAACCCTTGTCCCCTGCATTGGCAGGTGGCTTCTTAACCACGGCGCCATCAGGGAAGCCCCTGGAGTATATTCTTGACAGAAGAAAATTTCCGTTTTGACTAAGCATTGATGAGAACTGAATCTTTGACTTATCTTTCACATGCCTGATGATTGAAATAATTTTCCACAGAATAGCTTCTGGTTTTGTACTTTTCAGTTCTTTTTTTCTTCTTCAAACGCACATGCTTTGAGAGCTGTGAAGTGCAAGACATGGCTATATTGTAAGGTGGTTTTTGTCCTTAAGCTTCTGTGTCTTGTGCTAGTTAAGTCAGTAGAGTAGTCATTATGAGTACTGGAAGTTATTCCTGTAATGGGATAGTATATAGTCAATTACCTATGGTGATGTCTGAAAATCACATAATAACCTCACTTAAAACATCTCCTTAGGGCTCCCCTGGTGGCGCAGTGGTTGAGAGTCCACCTGCCGATGCAGGGGACACGGGTTCGTGCCCCGGTCCGGGAAGATCCCACATGCCGCGGAGCGGCTAGGCCCGTGAGCCATGGCCGCTGAGCCTGTGCGTCCAGAGCCTGTGCTCCACAACGGGAGAGGCCACAACAGTGAGAGGTCCGCGTACCACAGAAGAAAAGAAAATCTCCTTAGCCAGATTTCAAAAAAGCCTGTGGCCATTCCAATATGATCCAACATAGCGGAATATGATAGAAGGAAAATTGGCAAAGAAAGAGATGCTGGTCTTACCTGATGGAAGTTAAAATATCTCACTTTTGACAATTTTGCAAAAACGTATAATTACATGAATTAATTTCTAGTGTTCTTCATAGGACCTAAAAAGGAACCCATAGAGTTGTGGAACAACCATAGAAGCTTCTGTGATGAGAAGCCCGGGCACCGCAACAAAGAGTAGCTCCTGCTCGCCGCAACTGGAGAAAGTCTGCACGCAGCATTGAAGACCCAACGCAGCCAAAATAAAAATAAATAAATAAATAAATTTATTTTTAAAAAAGTAATACTCAGGTTTGAGGCATGAGAAATATGATGAGGAGAAATTAGCTAATCCTTTCAGAACTTTTAAAATATCAAACTCAGTCTCTAAGATTTTAGCATTATATACAACATCGGTTACTTATTAGTGGTTTGGAAAGGCCAATTTAAAATTTTCTGATCTTACTGTATTGAAATTCACGGCCCTAATGTTTTCCACATTGACTATATGAATGATGAAGTAAAGTCAATCATGTATTTCCTTTCCAACTGGGCAGAAAACAAAATTTTGAAAAGTGTTTGGACTACTGACTTTTGATTTCTTCTAAAGCAAGTGTATAGGTAATTTTTATTCCCTGATTAGGAGAAAAATGGTGGAAGAGGGCAGGGTTAAGAATGAAGATTTCAAGAGCGTGAGAGGTAGATGACCAACCAGAGTTCCTAAGGTTCGGTGCCTGTAACTGTCGCCGCCGCTTAAGCCTGCCAAAGCAGTGGTATGGCTGCTGCCCTTGTATTTGCTACCTCTAGAAACATTCTTGCCAGTAGTGGCGGCAGCGGGACTCAATTAGCCCCTTTTCTCACTCTCTGCAGACCCTCCAGATGGCGTCTTCTGTGGGCAACGTGGCCGACAGCACAGAACCAACGAAACGTATGCTTTCCTTCCAAGGGTTAGCTGAGTTGGCACATCGAGAATATCAGGCAGGAGATTTTGAGGCAGCTGAGAGACACTGCATGCAGCTGTGGAGACAAGAGCCAGACAATACTGGAGTACTTTTATTACTTTCATCTCTACACTTCCAGTGTCGAAGGCTGGACAGATCTGCCCACTTTAGTACTCTGGCAATTAAACAGAACCCTCTTCTGGCAGAAGCCTATTCGAATTTGGGGAATGTGTACAAGGAAAGAGGGCAGTTGCAGGAAGCAATTGAGCATTACCGGCATGCCTTGCATCTCAAGCCAGATTTCATCGATGTTTATATTAACCTGGCAGCCGCTTTGGTAGCAGCAGGCGACATGGAAGGGGCAGTACAAGCTTACGTCTCTGCTCTTCAGTGCAATCCTGATTTGTACTGTGTTCGCAGTGACCTGGGGAACCTGCTCAAAGCCCTGGGTCGCTTGGAGGGAGCCAAGGCATGTTATTTGAAAGCAATGGAGACGCAACCGAACTTTGCAGTAGCTTGGAGTAATCTTGGCTGTGTTTTCAATGCACAAGGGGAGATTTGGCTTGCAATTCATCACTTTGAAAAGGCTGTCACCCTTGACCCCAATTTTCTGGATGCTTATATCAATTTAGGAAATGTCTTGCAAGAGGCACGGATTTTTGACAGAGCTGTGGCAGCTTACCTTTGTGCCCTAAACTTGAGCCCAAATCATGCAGTGGTACGTGCCAACCTGGCTTGTGTATACTATGAGCAAGGCCTGATAGATCTGGCAATAGACACCTACAGGCGAGCTATTGAGTTGCAACCACATTTCCCTGATGCTTACTGCAACCTAGCCAATGCTCTGGAAGAGAAGGGCAGTGTTGCCGAAGCAGAAGACTATTATAATACAGCTCTGCGGCTGTGTCCCATCCATGCAGACTCTCTGAATAACCTAGCCAATATCAAAGGAGACCAGGGGAACATTGAAGAGGCAGTTCACTTGTATTGTAAAGCATTAGAAGTCTTCCCAGAGTTTGCTGTTGCCCATTCAAATTTAGCAAGTGTATTGCAGCAGCAGGGAAAACTGCAGGAAGCTCTGATGCATTATAAGGAGGCTGTTCTAATCAGTCCTACCTTTGCTGATGCCTACTGTAACATGGGAAACACTCTAAAGGAGATGCAGGATGTTCAGGGAGCCTTGCAGTGTTATACTCGTGCCATTCAGATTAACCCTGCACTTGCGGATGCCCACAGCAATCTGGCTTCCATTCACAAGTATTCAGGGAATATTCCAGAAGCAATTGCTTCTTATCGCACTGCTCTGAAGCTTGAACCTGATTTTCCTGACGCTTATTGTGATTTGGCTCATTGCCTGCAGATTGTCTGTGATTGGACAGACTATGATGAGCGAATGAAGAAGTTGGTCAGCATTGTGGCTGACCAGCTGGAGAAGAATAGGTTGCCTTCTGTGCAGCCTCATCATAGTATGCTCTATCCTCTTTCTCATGGCTTCAGGAAGGCTATTGCTGAGAGCCATGGGAACCTCTGCTTGGATGAGATCAGTGTCCTTCACAAACCACCGTACGAACATCCAAAAGACTTGAAGCTCAGTGATGGTCGACTGCGTGTAGGATACGTGAGTTCTGACTTTGGGAATCATCCTACTTCTCATCTTATGCAGTCTATTCCAGGCATGCACAATCCTGATAAATTTGAGGTATTCTGTTATGCCCTGAGCCCAGATGATGGCACAAACTTCCAAGCGAAGGTGATGGCAGAAGCCCATCATTTCATTGATCTTTCTCAGATTCCATGCAATGGGAAAGCAGCTGATCGCATCCATCAAGATGGTATACACATCCTTGTAAATATGAATGGTTATACCAGGGGTGCTCGAAATGAACTCTTTGCTCTCAGGCCAGCTCCTATTCAGGCAATGTGGCTGGGCTACCCTGGGACCAGTGGCGTGCTTTTCATGGATTATATCATCACTGATCAGGAAACTTCACCTGCTGAAGTTGCTGAGCAGTATTCTGAGAAACTGGCTTATATGCCCCATACTTTCTTTATTGGTGATCATGCTAATATGTTCCCTCACCTGAAGAAGAAAGCAGTCATCGATTTTCAGTCCAATGGGCACATTTATGACAATCGGATTGTGCTGAATGGCATCGACCTCAAAGCATTTCTTGATAGTCTCCCGGATGTGCCGATTGTCAAGATGAAATGTCCTGATGGAGGAGACAACGCAGACAGCAGTAATACAGCTCTTAATATGCCTGTCATTCCTATGAATACTATTGCAGAGGCAGTTATTGAAATGATTAACAGAGGACAAATTCAGATAACAATTAATTCATTGAGTCTTAGCAATGGACTGGCAACTACCCAGATCAACATTAAGGCTGCCACTGGAGAGGAGGTTCCCCGTACCATTATTGTAACCACACGTTCTCAGTACGGGTTACCGGAAGATGCCATTGTGTACTGTAACTTTAATCAGTTATATAAAATTGACCCATCTACTTTGCAGATGTGGGCAAATATTCTGAAGCGTGTTCCCAATAGTGTACTGTGGCTGTTGCGTTTTCCAGCAGTAGGAGAACCTAATATTCAACAGTATGCACAAAATATGGGCCTTCCCCAGAACCATATCATTTTTTCACCTGTTGCTCCTAAGGAGGAACATGTTTGGAGAGGCCAGCTGGCTGATATCTGCTTGGACACTCCACTCTGTAATGGACACACCACAGGGATGGATGTCCTTTGGTCAGGGACACCCATGGTGACTATGCCAGGAGAGACTCTTGCTTCCCGAGTTGCAACTTCCCAGCTCACTTGTTTAGGCTGTCTTGAGCTTATTGCTAAAAATAGACAAGAATATGAAGACATAGCTGTGAAACTGGGAACTGATCTAGAATACCTGAAGAAACTTCGTGGCAAAGTCTGGAAGCAGAGAACATCTAGCCCTCTGTTCAACACCAAACAATACACAATGGACCTAGAGTGGCTCTATCTACAGATGTGGGAGCATTACGCAGCTGGCAACAAACCTGACCACATGATTAAGCCTGTTGAAGTCACTGAGTCGGCCTAAATAAGGACTGTGTGCACAGGAGAATTACCCCTGTACCTGAGCCTCAACCTTCTGGGGGAAAGGGAACTACTTTTTCCTTATCTGTACAATACCATGTTGCAGATGGGTGACAGACAATGATAAGAAATAGCACAGCCAGACTTGCTTCCTGCATGATCATGATCACGATAGGGAGAGACACAAGAGATGGGAAACTGCTGTTCCACAAGGAGTCTCCATAGAATTTTGCAGCAGCCAGGTGTCTGGAAGGTCTGGAAGGTAAGTCTGGAAGGTCTGATCTCCCTTGGTCTTCCATGGGATGGATGGTTAGTGTGGAAGGGAGATAGAGATTGCCCAGCCGTTTTGTGATTATCATGGATTGATTGAGTCTTCTGAATTAATATTTTTCTTTATATTTTGGGTATTGGAGCTTTTAAAAATGTTTGGTTTCAGGTATTTTTATTCATGTGAATTGTATATGATTCTCTTGAGATAAGGTTTTAAGCTAAAATATTCCTTGTTTTAGTTTCTGAACTCTACAGATAAATGGGGACTTTGCTGGTGTAGTCTTTTTATAGGTTTTATAAACCACTTGAGCCTATATCAGTCATTTTAGTGTCTGACATAATGTTTGGAACTGTCAGTGCTTTGTTGGTTTATAGATGATGGCTTAAATTCTTTTCCTGGTCCGTTTCCTTCTTCCCGTCCCCCCACTTTAAAAATTCTCCTGTAACTTGGCTAACAAAAAACCAAGTCTGATTCAAAACCTCCCAGAGCGTTTCTCTTAAACGCATCATCTGGTGCCAAATGAAGATCCTTAGGAGTGATTATTAATTCTGAAGGGCACAGTTGTGGTACTGTCACTGATGATAATAATAATGGATTTTTGGCCTAGAGTGTTGACCTATTTCACCAGTGTTTTACCGTTGACTGCCCCTCTATGCTGCTTCCAAAAGTCATAGTGTGTGATAAGATTTTTACTTTCATTTCTAAAGTTTTTTTTTTTTTTAGTGAGTCCTGTTCTTCCTTTTTCTTTCAGCAGAAATGAAATCCCAGGTAAGTATAAGTATTCAAATATTTGATCAGTAAGTCACAATTATCTCCAGTACATTAAATAACTTGCATCAAAGAAACATGTTATAGGTAAAAAGCTCTGAAGGACCAGCTATGTATATGATAATTATGTTTCAGACCTTCTAGGGTATTATATATAATAACTTGTCTTCTGGACGTGGTCTTGAAGTCTTTATGGATTCAGCCTCGGTAGTAGCGAACTGCACTGCTACTTGGTTTGGAGTACAAATTAGACTTTAGCCCTCCTGGAGGTTGTGTTTTTGGTATTGAAAACCATAGGAAAGAAATTATTGTATTTCAGCAAAGGATCGAGGGCTTGAGGCTTAAAAAAGGCAACATATGTGTGGGAAGCAGTCAGCCTTGAAAGCAGGTAAGGACATGCCAGGCATGCGGCCGCTGCTCGAAGGGACTATCCCTACTGGTTCCCCTCCTTATTCCATTCCATGGGAGATAAATCACCAGGGCCCAGATATCAGAAAGAATGTAAAATTTGACAAGCAAAGCTGTCTCTCCTCTGCACGTGCAGGTTATTTTTGATGATTCTGGGTTTATGGGTTTTCTCCCAGGGAAGTTAACCTTGAGCCGAGACAGTCTGTAGATAATGTAAACCACCATCTGGCAAGCTTCCTTTTTCTAGTCTATTTAATCTGCAACTGTAGCATAATGACTTTGGAATTACTGTTGCTGTATTACCAAAATCTTAAACTAGGATATTTTTGACAAATGCGGTCCTTAGTTAATTTTTAGAGCTACAAACTGTCAGATGGCTCTGAAATAACAATTGTCTGGCTATTCTTCAGGGTGATCACAATATGGTAATGACCTTGAGGTATCACTAAAAAGCAGGAAGGTGTGAGTCTTCCTTTGGTGCCAGAGTGAAATGCGAGTTGGAGTTGGAAAAGAGGCCCACAACCAAGTGTTAGAGAAGGAAATGTGAGGTCATTAGTGAAAAAGCAGGTTGAAGTTAAGGTGTAGAGGCATGAGGAAATGGTCAACTGTTACAGTATTACAAAGATCATCAAGAAGCATATCCATGAATGTGGTTTGTATTGCAATCTGCTGAAAAAGAGACAAATATCCTGGCCTGGCCTTCATGGAGATTATATTTTATTGATTCTGATAATAGATTATTGTTGATAAGGGCCTCCTATAAATTATAACCATGCAAAGGCAGCAAGATAATTTTTTTTCCCTTTATGTATGTGTTTCTCATTCCTACTCACTTCTCTCTTAGGGGAAGAGAAAATCACAAAAAACAAAATTGTCAAGTCTCAACTATTCCTTTTCAAAATAATTTTTTTTGCAAAGTCCAGTGCAGACAATAGGTTAACTGTTAAGATTTGTAAGGCTCAAAAAGCTAGATTTTTACAAAGTGTAGCCAAATTTTATTCCATACATAATAGCTTTGGAAAGAATATGTGATGATGCAAAGTTGGAAAAAGGTGGTTTTTCTTCTGTGAATGGCTTCACTGTGTTGGGAGAACAGGCACAGAAGAAATCAAAGTAATTAAACATGGGGTGAGTTTTCCTGATAGGGGACTCTAGTGCTTTAAAATAGACTAGATAATCCTAGGGATAATCTGAGGGTAGAACAGACCAATGCCTCATTTCCAATCTGGTACCCTGGAAGAAAACAGTGTATTTCCTTTGAGGTCTTGAGAGGTTTCTCTTCTGCTTTGTTTTATTTTTGGTTCATTTTGTAATCAACCTTATTAAGGTATCATTTACATACAATAAAATTCAGACATTTTTAGTCAACGGTTCAGTGACTTTTAATTAATGTATACATTTGTTTAACTACCACCCCCATAAAGATAGATAACAATCCTAAAACCCTAGAAAGTTTCCTCCTAGGCTTTTGCAAAAGTATCCCCATCTCCCACCCCAAGGCCACCACGGATCTGCTTTTTATCTTTAGAGATGACTTTTGCCCAGTTTACAATTTCATGTAAGTTGAATAATACAGTGGGTGCCCTTCTGATCTGGCTTCACTTGCTCAGCATATGGTTTTTGAGATTCATTCATGTTGGGATGTTTTAAACCAGGACTTTAGCCTGGGTGGCTGATGTTGTCTGAAGGCACCTATAGGTACATCTGAGTCTCTGGCATTGTCACTGTCTGTTCTTCACTCAGTATTTTCAACTTTACTAAGAAGCACAAAGTTGAAGTAAGGAAGATCATTGTCAGTATAATGGAGGTGAAGTGGGTTCTGTTATATAATATTCTCAGCAAAAATTGACCTGCTTGGAATCACTGTGTTGATAATCGACAAGGATTCTCTTCCTCCAAAAGCCTTGATACTATAAAACTTCTAAAGGACGCTGTCCTAGGACCCTTCTTTTAGTTTTCATATTTTAGGAAACATTTCTGGAAAATTCAACTGCTCGCAACCTGAAAGAAGCAATTATTCACCTGAAGGCTAACTCTGCTAAAGTTGAGTTGTCCGACATTTACATGCTGATAGAAGCCAAATAGCCTTGCAAAACAATGCTCTCTTATTGGATATAAGCATATAGATGGTTTAAGGTGGACGTGTGTATGCAGTAAAGTGAAAAAACAGAATCTTTGAGTTTCCCTTGCTGGTTTTTTTTAATTTTTTCATTTAAGTTTCTATAGCGTATGCTAATAGCTCAGGGAAACCTCAGGTTAGTTTTAGGTCCACTCTTTACGTAAATGTTGAAGTACTCCATACCCACCTTTTTTCTACCTTCCTTCTTTTCTTCCATCTTTCCTTTCTAACTTCTTATAATCCATTATACTTAATCCTGCATTTGCTGAGGTGGCAATTAGTGTAGGAAAATACTGTGAAATTTTGCTGTTCAGAATGCATGTTGACCAAATTCTATATTGAGAAAAGGTCTGAATTTACCCAGAGTAACCCTTTCTCAGCGTCTTTGAATAAAGGCCATAGAAACTGGGCTATATATAGTATCCTGTCAGGTATGTAGAATTCATAGCAATTGCCCTCAAAGAGCTTATCTAGCGTAGATGCATATGAATGCATTTAATAATTGCTTTATTGGCAGCAGTGCCAACATACACAGTCTTATTTTGTTTTATATCATTCTCATTACCTGCTCTTTACCACTGTATACATTGCTAATGGCGTGGTTTCTATGGCTTGTGAATTTCACGGCCAAATAATACGTAATTTATTGCACACTTCAGTGTAGAAGATGGAGACTTCATAAATTTTCGTGTGCTCTTTGCCCCTTTGGAATGTATTACACTGAGATCAGTCAAAGTAATAAATTTATTTCAAATGTGCATGATAGGTAGACATCAATTAGGACTGATGGGCAATATTTCTTCTTCCAGCAACATAACAGTTTTTAAAGACTAAGCCATTGAACGTGGAGTTACTGAACATGGGACTCAGTTCACTGGGATCCTTCTTAGTAAAATAAAGGACAACTTGAATTGGATTTGTGTGGCTTATTCAAGTAGAAACTAATCAGCTACATCTTGGTGAACTTAATTTGTCACAATCGTTTGGTATTTTATTAACTCTCTCCCACGACTCTCACGAGAACGGATCATGAGTATCTTAAAACATACTAAGTCGTCTTCCATCCCTGTTAATCTACTACAAAAGCACATTTTCCTTATCCAATGCAACTTACTGTCTTTTAGAGTACTGGGGTTTTAATTCTCTACAAAATTTAAACCAGCAAAGAGAAACATTTTCAAGGAGCCACCACATTGTAGAGCCTTAGAAAGAAGACTTTAGAATTAAGGACAAATATATCATTTTATAGCTAAAGCACCTGAGGCCTAAAGTAGGCAGGTAACCATCGAGGTCAGGGAAAGGGGTTGAAGATCAGGTTTCCAGCTGGGAAAGAGTCTAGAGGGACTCAATCTGAGCAGGTCGGAAACTGAAAGGAGACCACGAATGTTCTGGGAAGGCTGGCATCTGGCCTCCAGTGTGGGATTCAGATGGGGAGTGGTTCCTGGGGGAACTGAGCTTCTGCAGTAGGCAGAGAAGTCCACCTCATCTCCGGAAAGTGCCACTGACATCAGGGAGTTGAGGGGAAAGAGCAATGAGTTCCAGTCCACCTGAGAAAGCAGGCCAGTCTGATTAACTCTGAATTTAGGCTTATTTCAGATACTTCTTGAGAAAGAACTTGGACAAGAGCAAGTCCCCCGCAGCCTCTTTTAAATCCATGCCCAGTATTTTCTGGTGGAGCTGCTTAAACCCTCCAAGTGACTCCAGTATTTTAATTTCACTCTGTATTTAATTCCGACAGTTCTCTGACTGATTATTTAATGGGCAAATAAGTAGGGTCACAAAAGAGTGTGAATGTATTTTACAGGATGAGGATGGGTGGAGTGGAGCAGTCTGGAACGGGACACCAATAAAAAGGGATCTTGGTAAAGAAGAACGTCTATTAGAAATGGAGAGGAATTCGCAAGGAAATTAGTGCCTGACACCACGCCCTTCTCTCTGCATGTTTAGAAGCTAGTTTCTAATTTTATTTTCATAGGAGATGTGCCTGTGATGAATTGTCTTTTACCTCCACACTATTTATCACATGGACATATTGTGAAGTTTGTGTGAGAGAAAGCAAGTATTAGAATTTGTCTTGCAAGCAGCTATAAGCACTGCCTGGAACAATCTAGGGTAGAAGGAAAAGGAAAGGAAGGTGGAAACAAAGGAGAAAGACAGCTAATGATGCTGGAGTCTCTCGCTGGGATTTGTGGTATCTCTTTTTGAAACTAAGTACAGAAAGTCAGAACTTGACTGATTGTTTCTTGATCACTGTTTGTTTTCATTTTTGCTTTTTTCTTGCTCTCTCATCAGTTATTCCAGCCAGTGCCATGTCATTTTCAGTTTCAGTAAGCATGCTTGTCTTGTTTCCATTTGCATTATTCATGCAAACCTTGATTGAACTGATGACCCCGAGTTATCACAGAAACATTAGATACACCAGTTGATACATTTCTTAATTTTAGAAAAAAATTACCGAGTGAAGGTTAAAATAACTCCTCTTCAGTTTGTCATTTAAAAGAACTTCTCCTAACATACAGTACCTCATTGCCTAACAATGCCAGATAAATGAAGAATTCTTATGTATTCATGAATGCAGGCTAGTCTGTATATCTTTTGGCAGGTATGACTGTTACCGAGGGTAATGGCCTTGTTTGCTGGCCATGTCCTGTCTCCTAGAAAGTTGTACTTTCTGTTATCTTTCAGTTGGTCCATTGGATATCAGAGGTGAATTTATAAAACTATACTTCCCTTTACACTTACTTTGTTTTGTTTTGTTTTGTTTTGTTTTACTTGAAGTGTAGTTGATTGACAATGTTGTGTTTCAGGTGTACAGCCAAGAGATTCAGATATATATATTTCTTTTTCAGATCCGTTTCCTTTATAGGTTATTACAAGGTATTGAATATAGTTGCCTGTGCTATACAGCAGGACTTCGTAGTTTATCTACTTTATACATAGTATACACTTACTTTGTGTGATCCACGCTGGTCAGACCACATAATTATTTTCACTTCTGATATAATTTTTTCAGGTCCAACCTCAAATCTTTGATGAGAAGATATTTTAAAATAAGGTTAGCTTGTGTGTGCTCTAAATCCAACAGTAGTTATTAGAGATATGATTTTGCACTAGGTATTCCTCTCTTTTTTGTTCTTGGCCAACCAATTGAAAATTAGTTTTTATTTTCTGGTTGGTTTGCTAGATGTTTATGACTATAATAAAAGTCTTAAATTTTGTCTCATATCTTAAATCACAATCTGAATTAGCAATGGATATTGTGCTATACATAGGGGCTGTGATATAAATATAGTTTCTAACTTCAAAAACATATAACCTAGAAGGGAACACAGACACATATGCAGCAATTATGGCAACTGCATTTGTTTACTAAGTGAAATAGCACTGAGATGGATAAAGTGCTAGCAAGCCTTGAACAGGCAAATCAGCTTCAAAAATAGATGCGCAGTTCTTTAAAAATCTTTTTAACATTTTTCCAGGTACATGTAGACTATAACTTAGCATAAAAACGGTATGGGTTTGAGGATATGGGGAGGGGGAAGGTTAAGCTGTGACAAAGTGAGAGAGTGGCATGGACATATATACACTACCAAACATGAAATAGATAGCTAGTGGGAAGCAGCCGCTTAGCACAGGGAGATCAGCTCGGTGCTTTGTGACCACCTGGATGGGTGGGATAGGGAGGGTGGGAGGGAGACAAAAGAGGGAGGGGTTATGGGGATGTATGTATATGTATAGCTGATTCACTTTGTTATATAGCAGAAACTAACACACCATTGTAAAGCAATTATACTCCAATAAGGACGTTAAAAATAAATAAATAAGGAAAAGAAGACTGACTCATCCAATTAAAAAAAAAAAAAAGAAATTCTCTTGTCCTGGATTCAAGAGAAGGGATGAAGTAAAATGATGAGGAAGAACAAGAAGAGGAAATGTGAGCGTGGAGAGGGTAGGAGGAAGAGCAGAAGGCAAATAAGTGTATGTGCTTCCCTTGCCATCCCTGACTTTTTTTTTTTTTTTTTTTTGCGCTTCAGGAAAACCCAAAAGCCAGAGAAGAGCACGGAGGTGGTCACCACTGCATGTGAACAAAAAGGTGGAGAGAAGAGAATGGTGGTAATCTGCGCAGGCAACTGGAGGATGACCTGAGTGCATCTCGCCAGGGAACAGTCCCTGTTCCATAGAACCCCTGAAGATGCCAGGCTCTTATGTTTAGATGGGGGGCCGAAGGCATCTGTGGGGTCACCACATACATCACTCCTGGAGGTATTGTTCACTCTTTGTAAAGAGTGTCCCTGGTGAGGTTCCACATCTCCCTCTGCAGGACCCAGCCTTGCCCTCCCAACCCGCCGAGGTCAGCAGGCGACATCCCCAGTTAATCACCAGGTGTGGTGAGATATCTGGAGTGGCCCTGGTACCCCCCAGTTCAGGCGTCCTGGGGAAAGGGTGAGGAGGACAGAGGCACCGGGGCTTCTTCTCACGCAAGCAGACAGCTCACCTGGCCCAGCGCTGCTGCATCCCTGTGGGCACGCGGTAGCCCTGGCATCCGGTAGGGGACACTGCAGGATCCACACCTGGCTGGGATTTGCCCACCCCCTGGGACCTCGCAGCCTCTGTGGAGCCCCACTGAAGGGCCTGGGTCACCTCATGGCACCATTTCTCAACCTGAGGTTCTATAGATTTTCCATAGATGTGTAAAAATTGAATACAACACACACACAAAATGAAGGCAATTCAAAGCAATGCTAATTTAGGATGAGTTAAAGGGCCAGGATTCCAAGTTAATTATGACCTTAAAATTAGATAACAAATACATCTGGTTTTATTACACGCTGAAAAGCAGTGTCTTCTACAAACTTTTCATGTTGGGATACAGCAAAGCTATAGAATTTATGATTCTATGACCACAGCATCAGGATATTTTTAAATTAAAAAGCACAGGCAAGTTTGGCTGGGGTGTTAAAGAAAGAAAAATGATTATTAGGGGAAAAGGGAACATTGCGGTTCTCTGCCCACTTCCACTGTGCTGGTCTCATGATGGGCCGTGTTGCGTGTGGGCTGGAGGGACAGGGTCACTACTCCCACCTGTGTCATCAGACCTCCCACTCCTCACAGCACCCAGGTGGGAGGGACCCACACTTTTCACCCTGGAGCCCCAGAGCCTCCCCTTTCCTCTGCATCACTTTCACTGTTCAGGGGACCAATCACTTGAACGCCGCCCGGCCAAATGCCCAGGTTAAATCGCCCCTGTAGGACAGGTCTCTCTGCTACCAGAACACACTTGGCAAAGAGCAGCAAACAGGCCCCAGTGCCCTGGGGATGTGAGCCCTGGGGGATGTCAGGGCCCAAAGTCACTTGCAGGGTCTGAGTAGCCCCCTGGGTCCCACACACCGACCCCAGGAAGCCCACCTCCCCACTGACTCCAGTCCCTGCCTTTGTGTGGCAGGTTCTGGTCTGACACCTGTGACGACTGTGACCTGGAGGCCTCAGCCTGAGACTCAGAGGGGATGGAGCTTGTGAGGCGTCTGGCAGCTTAAATGAGACACGAAGCCAAGGAAGGAGGGCCGCCTCTCTGCTCCCCCTCCGCTCCTGAGTCAGCTAGTGAGTGCCGGTTACTTCCTGTCGGAGCTGTACAGATTTAGCATAAATTTTAGATATAGGTCTTACTTTTAACAGTGAAAGGCTGTTACATCAAGCAAAACTGATCTCCTCCTCGGTTTTTTTTTTAAACATTTCTATGTAAGATAACACACAAGTATAGAAAAGCACCCTCCGCAAAGGGAGGGCTCAGTGAATTACAGTGGGCACTCCACTCTGGGGAGCAGTAGTTTTTCCCTCTGTGAAAGCCCAGATGCTTCTGAGAAGCTCCTCTCAGCTTCCTTACTCTGGCCCGACCTCCACAGCGGAAATCCCAAAGGGACTGGATTCTCCCAGCCCTCCAGCACCCTCCACTACTTTCTGATTGTGCTGCCACACTCATTTTGAGTTATTTGTGTGTAAATCACTGCACTTGGAATATACATGGAGTAACTGATTTCATTCTTATAACCGAATAAGTTAGCACTTATTCTTCTCCCCTTCTACAGGGGGCAGCCAGGGTGCTAGGGACGTCCTGTATATTGAACTGGGTGTTGGTAACAGATGTGTTTATATTTACAAGAAACCATAAAGCTCTACGCTTAAGATCTGTGCCCTGTACAATATACCAAGGAAACTTCA
The DNA here is from genome assembly GCF_964270905.1 of Leucopleurus acutus. Taxonomy (NCBI): domain Eukaryota; kingdom Metazoa; phylum Chordata; class Mammalia; order Artiodactyla; family Delphinidae; genus Leucopleurus; species Leucopleurus acutus. The sequence goes on along the minus strand of NC_139145.1, from coordinate 23,545,973 downwards.
ATTAGAAAGAGATGCCAAAAAAATTTCCCCACAAAACAACCTTCAGGGCCCGGTGGCTTCCTCTGATTTCTACCAAACATTTAAGACAGAAACGATGCCCGTCTCCTACACACTCTTCCAGAGAACAGATACAGAGGGAACACACCCACACTGCTTTCATCGGACCAGGAGAATACTGATGTCGTACCCGCAGCAGATATTACAGGACAGGAGAAATTACAGACTAAACACTTCTGAATGTCGATGTCAAAATCCGAAAGCAAATACTAGCAGTCTAAATCTAGAGGTTTTCAGAAAGGAAGGAAACTGGGATTTCGGGGTGGTATTTCCAGTGGTTGATGTGGACAGGATCACTGGGTGTTTGGGTGCTGCCTGGGAACGTGGAGAGAAGGGACAATGCCATCGTGTTAGTGGAATGAACATTTGGTGACAGAGATTAGGAGGGCCTGGGTCATCCTCAGAGACAGTCCTGGGATGGGGTCTCTAGGCTGTGGCTATGGAGGGGTCCCTCTAGAAGGGCATGGGCCTCTCTCCTGTGCCACTGCAGGGTCTAGGGATGGATGAGGAGTTTGTAGGGGCTGGATTTTGATGAGGAAGGATGAGCAGGGAAGGTGCGCCCTCAGAGCCAGTGCAGCCACGGCCCCTCCCCAGCCAGGCCGTAGCCCAGGCTACTCAGACAATTGCTCACATCAATAGGCGATCACGCCAGCTTCACCCACGAAACCACCAAGCACAGCCCAGCAGGCCAGTGTCCTCATTAATCAGCACTACCTGTGCATCCAGGGCTGGTTGTTGAAGACCAAGCTAATTTGTTAGAGACGTGCCATGTGGGCAACTGGCTTGGAGAGACCAGGGCTCTGAGCCACGTGGAGACAAGCCGACCACTGGTCAGACCACCAGGAGGCTCACCCAGTGTGTGAAGACGCTGAGGGAGGAGGGACGTAGATGGGACCCCCTGATCCTTCAAGGGACCTTCTTTCAGGGATATTTAAGAGCTGTGGGGTCAGGGATCAACATGTAAGGGAGGCAGCGGGTCAGGCATGGGCCCTCCTGTTGGCTCAGACCCCTCCTGTCCTTGGAGCAACCATGGGGCAGGCAGGAGGATTGGGGTCATGGAGGGAGGGGAGCCCTGGGCTCAGGGGTCCAGAGCACCATCTAGAAGATTCAGGGGTTCAGGGTTTCTGTCCCAGGGAACCAACTACATTCCTGTCCCACATCCATCTGTCATCAGCTTTGCGACTCCGGGAAAGTCACTTACAATCTCAACATTTTTGTGCCATGTACCATAAAATATGGTTCACAGCACCTGCCATGAGTTCCCCACGGGGCTGATGTGGGGATCACAGGAGATGATGACAGATATTCTTCACAAGCTCTAAAGCATCACACCCATAACCTTCCCCACTCCCCTGCCCTGTGGCATCCAGGTCCCCTCTCTGGAGGCAGCACTACCACATTTCTTGCTTATTCTTCCAGACATTTAATATTTGAACACTTAGGTAGCACTTATGAAGTAACCATCATTTTTCATCAGGGTCTACCTGATTTGCTGTATTAAGCTTCATCATGTAATACTAATAAGTGGGCCCTCTTAACATTTCCATTATCACAGAACAAGGAACTGAGGACAGAGGGTCTGCATAACTTTCCCAGGTTCATGTGGCTTCTGGTATGATTTGAATCCAGACCATCAGGCACCAGCCCCCACTCTGTCGGTCACTGTGCTGTGCTCCCTTTCTGTATTACCTCACTAAATAAAGTCATGTCTCCGTGCAGTCAGCCTGCTGGCTATTTTAAGTGCACACCACATTGCAACACCCTCTTCTCAGCCCAGCTTCGATTCACTTGACTCCACTAGACTCCCCTAGGAGGCTGGTGAACAAAGAGAACAGACGTGTGACCTGGGAATGAATTGACACCTCTGCATGGTCTTCTCCCAGCAACATATCAATAGTTCTCTCAGTTTTTGTTGTGTTTTTCTGGATCATGACTCGGGTACCAAGAAGAAAAGGAAGATTATAAAGGAGTCAAACACAGGATGCACAAGAATATCATCTGCGATCAAGATAATCTGCTGGCCATCCGCAGCGGTGGTTCAGGCACATCAGAATCAGCATCTGGCCAAACAACAGGGTAGGGACACAAATAGCACCCCCACTAACCACTCCATTGAAGGTACTGTGGAAATAATACCAGCAAGTAGATTCAGGAGCAATGGCTGTAGTTTGTACAGCAGAGCCTGGATCTGGCTGAGGGAGGATTGGGCAGGGAAGGTGCCCACTCAGAACCCATGCAGCCACTGCCCGCTCTTAGGCAGGCCTTAGTCCAAGCTGCTCAGATGATTGGTCAGTTTCTAGTCAGTGAGACCCTGGGGGCCTGTAAACCTCATCTGTTAAGCCACCAAAACACCAGCCCAGTAGACCCTGTTCCCAGCTAATGAATATTAACTGCTCATCATCCAGGTTTGATCAGTTGAAGATGATGCTAATTCTCTGTGCAACTGTCATGTGGGCAGTTGGTTTGGACTGTCCTGGGTTTTGAGTCAGTTAGGGAGTCAAGTAGACTACTGGTCATTCAGGGTGGTCACCTGACCACCAGGAAGTCTCACTGCAAATCAGCTGCTAGAATCAAGTGCTGAGGGGGAAGGGAGGGAAGATGCACACATATTTGGATACCCCGGTCCATCAGGGGGTCTGCATTTGGGGGAAAGACATTGTATTTGGGGTCAGGGATTGAAACGTAGAGCCAGGAGGTGGGTCCAGATTTGAGCCATTCTCTTGGGCCGGGCACCTCCTCCGAGTACCAGCTGTCTCCCAGCAGCATCGTTGGGGCAGGAGGATGTGGGAAAGGGAGTGAGGAGAGCTCTTGGTTTGTGTATCCAGGGCATGATCTCATGTCCATGTGTTCAGGAATCTCTATCCCTCCCCTGCCTCAGACCCATCACTCATCAGTGTTGTGACTCTGGGCAAGTTACTCAATCTGTCTCAATTTCAGTGCCCTGAACCATAAAATATGGGTCACAGCCCCTACTCTGCCCACCCCACAGTGCATCACAAGAAATAATATTCTTTCCATGAGCTCTAAAACTTCTTGCTCATGTCATCAATGTGAAAAAGTAGGCTCTATCCTCCTGTTTGTAGCCTCCTAGGTGCCCTTTCTGGAGACGACCTACTTATTCTTCCAGGCATTTAATACTTGAACATTTATGTAGGTAACACTTATGAAGTACCCATCATTTTTCTTCAGGCTTTGTATTTACTAATTTTTAGCCTCAGAACATAATATGAATAAGCAGGTCCTACTCATATTTCCATATCCCTGGCCAGGGAACTGAGAAACAGAAGGGCTAAGTAACTAACCTTCCCAGGTACACGTGGCGTTCAAATAGGATTTGATTTCAGGCCATCAGGCACCAGCACCCATACTCTCCCTCATTGTGTTGTGCTGACTTTGTACTTGTCTCATGTAAATAAAGTTATTTTCCCCATGTGATCAGCCTGTTGGGTATTTTAAGTGCACGCTAAAATGCAAGATCCATCTTCATAAGCCCTACTTTGATTCAGGGGACTCCCCGGGCAGCTAGTAATAAGGAGCTCTGAAGTTTGACCTGTGAATAAGTTAAGACTTTTGCCAGGAAGATGTCAACACCTCTCACTATTGTGAATGTATTTCCTAGGAACTTGTTTCAGGAATATGAAAAGAAAAAGACAAGGATTCAAACCAAGGATACATATGGGGATTGATCCTCCGTGAAGAAAATATACTGGCTGGCCCTCACCGTCATTCAACAGCTCAAAATGAACATCTAGTCCCAAAGGGTTGAGCCTCAACTATCATCCCATACAAGCCACTCCATTGAAGTCACTGTGGGAATTCCATCCTGAAACTGATCAAGAGTAATGACTATAAAAATGTTGTCATATTATCCTTTGATTGAGATATAATTCACATTCCATCAATGCACATTTTTTTTAACTGTGTGATTCAGCTGCTTTTAGTGTACTCAGGTTTTGCAATCAACATCTCTAATTCCAGTACATTTTCATCATCCCCAAGAGAAACCTCATACCTAGTATCAGTCATTCTCATTCTGTCCTCCCCTTTCACCCCAGCCCTGGGTCTTTCTGTCTCTATTGATTTTTCCTATGCTGGACCTTTCATATGAATAGAACCACACAATGTGCGGACTTCTGTGTCTGACTTTTGCAGTAAGCAAAATGTATTCAAGGTGCATCCAGGTTGTAGCATGTATCTGTCCTTCACCCTTTTAATGGCTGAATAATATTCATTGTATGGATATAACACATTTTATTTTTCCATTCCTCAGTTGGCGAATAGTTGGGTTGTTTCCACTTTTTGGCTATTATGAATAATGATATGACAATATAACACTCATGTACAAGTTTTCGTGTGAACATATGTTTTTTATTTCTCCTGGACATACACCTGGGAGTGGAGTTCCTGGGCCATACTGTATCTCTGTGTTGAACTTTTTGAGGAACGGCCAAACTATTTTCTTTTTCATATTTGCACCAGCGATGCTTGAAAGTGCCAATTTCCCCACATCATTGCCAACCCTTGTTTTTAAAAAAATTATATGGCACAATAGTGGGTATGAAGTGGTATCTCACTTGTGGTTTCAGTTTGCATAATTTTGACTAATAATTTTGGACATGTTTTCATGTGCTTATTGGCAATTTGTGTCTTCTTTGGAGCAGTATCTATGCAGATTCTGTGTCTCATTTTTAAAATTTGGTTATTTGACATTTTATTGTTGAGTTGCCAGTGTTCTTTACATATTCTGAATACTAGGCTTTATCAGATATATGACTTGCAAACATTTTCCTTCATTCTGAAGGTTGTATTATGTCTTTCTTGATGGTGTTCTTTGAAACACAAAGGATTTTAATTTTGATAAAGTCCAATTTCTTTTTCCTTTTGTTGCCTGTGCTTTTGCTATCATATTTAAGAGTTCATTGCCAAATCCAAGACTATGAAGATTTATCCCTTTTTTTCTTCAGAAATTTGTATAGTTTAGCTCTTATATTTAACTCTTTGATCCATTTTAAATTCAAAGTCTATTTTGTCTGATATTGGTATAGACACTCCTGCTCTCTTGGTTACTATTTGAGTTTTCTCACTGAGTTTGGAATTCCCTTTTCTATCCTTTAACTTTCAACCTGCTTGATTCTTTTGATCTCAAGTAAGTCTCTTGTAGACAGCATATAGTTGGGTCATATGTTTTTACCTATTCTGCCAATCTCTGTATTTTGATTGGAGAGTTTAATGCATTTACATTTAAAGTAATTGCTGACAAAAAAAAGACTTATTTCTGCTATTGTGCTGTTTCTTTTCCATCTGCCCAAAGCTTTTTTGCCCCTCATTTCCTGCATTCCTATCTTTCGTTGTGTGTGTTTAGCTGATTTCTTACAATAAAATATTTAAATTACTTTCTCACTTCCTTTTGGGACTATTCTATAGCTATTTTCTTTGTGTTTACCATGGGGATTACCTTTAACATCCTAAACTTAAAACACTCTAATTTGAACTTATACCAGGTTAAACTCAACAACATCCAAGTTCTTGAAGCTAAAAGAGCATCCTACTATCTCAATGCAAAAGACCTTCTCCAAGACACACTGCAGTTTCTGCCTGGCTGGGACATTGCCCCAGAGTGAGGTTAAGTTTAAGGAGTCGAAGGAGGCATACATTTCCATCCTCTGGATCACTGCTCACCAAAAAATACATAATGCCAGACACATATGTAATTTTGAATTTTCTACTGAACACACCAGGAAAATGAAAATGGTGAAGTCAATGTAAATAATAGATTTTTAATTCAGTATCTGCAAAGTGTTAGAATGTTTACATGTGGCACGAGAAATGTGGTCATATTACGAAGGCTTGAGAGCCGCGTGGGGCAAGATAGAGGACAAACAGCATGCACCTGAAACTCTAAGAAGTGAACGCTAACAGGCAGATGGGGCCTGGAAGTCCAAAGTTGAATAACAGCCCATAACAGGGTGATTATGGTGGGGTTTTTTTCCTGCCTCTGTCTCCCAACTTAGGCAAGGCACGCAAAGTCCAGCAACAGCTGAAAGTTAAAACCATGGGATCAACCTTTTATTTCTAGCCAGACAAGTGAGAAAGTGGGGGGCTTGGATGTTGAGGAGTGAGGGGGTCATCCCCATTGGTCTTTTTCTCCCCAGTTACCACATCACCCCTGCAACCTCAGTGATGGCAGAGGCCTTCACTGAGAACTGGCCTGTGTCTCTGGACAAAGGAACAGGTTAAGAGGCTCCTATTGTCTGAAGAGTGTGGGGGCATGCCCGTTATTTTCCTTTCTTTTCTCTTGCTATTTAAATTGACAAGAACAGGTACTACACTTGATCTTAGCCGAAAGGCTGAGATGAAATAGACAAAATAAACTTTAAGCTAAAATTACTGTCAAGTATAAATTTTACTAATCTAGTAATTCCAAAGGACCAAAGAGCAGGGCAGTGGCTTTATTGAGAACCCAGGATTTCCGAGTGTCCACCATGCTCAGTCACTTTTAAATCATCAGCACAGCCCTATAATTCAGAGATTTAGGTGAAGTGACTTGCCCAGGGTCACACAGCTAAGTGAGAGTCTTCTGGGACCAACAGTAACTTTTGCAAAGGCGTCTCTTGCTATACTTAATCACTGCCACCATCTGACACTCACATTCTTTCTTTTTATACTATTCTGTTTCCTTGGGTCAAAGAATCCGACCCCTGAATTAAGGTTAAATAGCAATTAGTGGCAGATCAAAAGCCAAAATCGCTTCAAGATATTCTTTTAATTCCCCCAAGTAATGCCTTTAGTCACAAAAATATAGAACAATATAGAAAATTACAAGTGACCTTAGTGTTCACAGGCAAGCACTAATACATTTTAATGTACCATGATCATATTAAAATAGAAATAACTATGAAACATTTTCTGCGGAGAAGCAGCCCCTGTGGCAGGCAGCAGGAAGGGACAGGAAGGCTGCATGGCGCCCAGGCCCCCAATGGCCTAGGTCTCACCCTGCAGCTCACTGCTGATGCGCCGGAACGCTGCTTCCTTCTCGGAGTCTAGGTCTTCAGTGGCGACAGGGAAACCCAGCTCAGGGCCTGGGGGCAGCCTCAGAGGCTCCCCTTGCCGGGTGCGGCAGCAGAGGAATCCTGCGTTTGCGGGGCCTGGGACTGTCAGATGTGCGGGAGCCGTTCCTTCAGGGCCCTTTCTGCCCTCTTGTTGCCTCTACATCTTTGTCAGGCTGGCTTTTCCTCTGGGAAACCACCAGAGGTGCAGAGGGCGACGGAGGGCCCTCCTTGCTCCCTTTCTTTGCAGACTTTTCGAGCAGCCCTTCCGGTATGGCGGGACCCCTCCTTCTCTTCACTGGCAGGAAACCTCGGGTGGAGCTATATGAGCTCGTGATGGCGTTTCTTTGGGAGCAGGAGCTCATACAAGTGGTCTGCGGTCTCCTGGTGGATCTGTCTTCTGCCCTCTTGGCGTGGAGGTCTCTCTGCAGAGGTCCAGGCCTGGGCACGAAGAAAGAGCCCCCCAGGGGCCTAAATGCAGATCGTGCGCCCCCGGTGTCATCGGGGCCGCTTCTCTGGTCTTCGTTCCTCCCTGTGACTGTGGGGACTTCCTCCTGCTTGGCCATCCCTTGCCCGCTCTCTCCCAGGGCCCTCAACACCGTCTTCTCTGTGCTGTAGTTCAGGACACAGCTAGGTGTCGTGGCCGGCACTGGCTGCCCCCGTGCCACACTGAGAGTGACTGTGTCCACTGCGGACACTGAGCTGCGGGACGTCGTGGAGGTGCGAGCACCCATCACTGCCTTCTTCCGATGGCCTCGCCTGCAGATGGAGATAAGGACCCCCAGAAAGGAGCGCAGGGTCTGCGGAACGGTAGAATGGGGTCTCAGAGACTCTATGGCAAAGCGCAGATGCAGAGTCACTGGACACTTGTGGGCTGGCCTGCGAGTGGATAGCCGGCCATAGACAGCTGGGTTACCCGGGCCAGCCATGGGAAGTCGGTGGGTGCGGGGAGCGGGCTGGGGGCAGCCGAAACCTCCTGGCAGGTGCTGGTCCCCCGAAGCCCGGGGCGGGGGTGAGGGGCAGGGCCTACCTAAGTAACTGACCCTAGAGAACTTGGGTGAGGTCGGTCCTTGGATAGAGAGCTGGGCTCCGAGCACGCTCCTTTAGATGCCAACTCGGCCAAAAGCGGAGTGCGCTCTCTTTGGCCTGTTGCTGGGATGCAGCTCTGGAACCTGTGAGCGAACAATGGGCGTGCGTTGGCGGGGCGCAAAAGTTTAGGGAGGGGTGGCGCATGCGCAGAGTACACGTCAGGCCCTGGGGCGCACAGGTGAGGATGCGCGCCCCTGGACCGTCTAGCGCTTCTGAATCTCCCCGGGGGTCTGAGGGCTGGAGGTGTTTGCCTTGAGGGTGATGAGCTTCTTGGCAGGGCAGCTGCCCCTTCTCCCCCGGCCGGCTCTAACTGTACAGGATGGGTCCCCGGCCACCAGAGCAGGAAAGCTGGAGAGCAGGGTACCTGGCTCAGCAGCCGCCGCCCGAGGTGGCAGATTTGGCATCAGCGCCTGTGCGTCCGCCTGCCCTCCCACCTGGTAACATTGGAGGAGAGAGCCGCTAAGAACAGAAGTGCAAAAAAAAAAAAAAACCAAAAACAAACAAACAAAAAACCCCAGAAGTGCCCAAGCCAACCAGATCCTGCTGGGGTGACAACTGAAGGGGCAGGCAGGGCGGGCTGGGAGGGACATATATACCAGGTCCAAACCCAGAAAGATCTGAAATGCACGAGTCAGAATGAAAGTCCAGAATCATCCTTGGGCTTTGGGCTGAGCTGGAAGTATAGCCAAACTCTTCAAGGTCTCCAGCTCCACCTGCAGTTTCTGCCTGGCTGGGACATTGCCCCAGAGTGGGGTTAAGTTTAAGGAGTCTTAGTTCCCCTACCAGGGACTGAACCCGGGGCCCCAGCAGTGAAAGTGCTGAGTCCTAACCACTGGACCGCCAGGCAATTCCCTGTATATGTATGAAAAAAGGATACCACAGTCTCAGAGGGTGGCGTTGACGTCATATAAATGTGACACATATGACAGCTATAACAAAGAGTGGAAGGTAAAAGAATCTATATGGATGTAAGCCTTCTGAATTTTATTTAATTGGTAAAATATTAACTCTAGACTGTGAAACAATACGTATACATAGTGTTATTCCAAGAACAATTAAAAAATGACAAACTCAAGAAAATTGGATAACCTCAATAGTCCTATATTTAGGAATTGTGGACAAGATAGCTAAAACATTCACATATGTGTTTTGTGAAAAGTTTTTCTCTTGGTTAATTGCCTAGGAGTGGGTTTTTGGGTCATATGGTAAGTATGGCCCTCTCAGCCAGCCCTGGTCACCACTTCAGGTGTCACCCCAGCAGGATCTGGATGGTGTGGGCAGTTCCGTTCTTAGCGACTCCCCTCCAGTGCCGCCAGGGGAAAGGGCAGGAGGACGCAGAGGCGCTGCTGCCAAAGCTGCCGCCTCTTGTGGGAGCTGCACAGCCAGCTCCGCTTTGCTGGGCGGGGATCCCGTCCAGTACAGTTAGTTACCCCGACAGCACTGGGGCGCGGCCAGGGGAGAAGGGCCAGCTGTTCTGCCAAGAAGCTCATCACCCTCAAGGCAAACACCTCCAGCCCTCAGACCCCCGGGAGATTCAGAAGCGCTAGACGGTCCAGGGGCGCGCATCCTCACCTGTGCGCCCCAGGGCCTGACGTGTACTCTGCGCATGCGCCACCCCTCCCTAAACTTTTGCGCCCGCCAACGCACGCCCATTGTTCGCTCACAGGTTTCAGAGTATAAAAAGGCAACAGGCCAAAGAGAGCGCACTCCGCTTTTGGCCGAGTTGGCAGCTGAAGGAGAGTGCTCGGAGCCCAGCTCTGTATTCACGGACCGACCTCACCCAAGTTCTCTAGGAGCAGTTACTTAGGTAGGCCCTGCCCCTCACCCTCGTCCCGGGCACTGGGGGACCAGCACCTGCCAGGAGGGCTCGGCTGCCCCCAGCCCGCTCCCCGCGCCCACCGACTTCCCGTGGCCGGCCCGGGTCACCCAGCTGTCTATGGCCGGCTATCCACTCGCAGGCCGGCCCACAAGTGTCCAGTGACTCTGCATCTGCGCTTTGCCACAGAGTCTCTGAGACCCCATTCTACCATCCCGCAGACGCTGCACTCTTTATGGGGATCCTTATCTCCATCTTCAAGCGAGGCCATCGGAAGAAGGCAGAGATGGGTGCTCGCACCTCCACGACGTCCCGCAGCTCAGTGTCCGCAGTGGACACAGTCACTGTCAGTGTGGCACGGGGGCAGCCAGTGCCGGCCACGACACCCAGCTGTGTCCCGAACTACAGCACAGAGAAGACGGTGTTGAGGGCCCTGGGAGAGAGCGGGCAAGGGATGGCCAAGCAGGAGGAAGTCCCCACAGTCACAGGGAAGAACGATGACCAGAGAAGCCCCAATGACACCGGGGGCGCACGATCTGCATTTAGGCCCCTGGGGGGCTCTTTCTTCGTGCCCAGGCCTGGACCTCTACAGAGAGACCTCCACGCCAAGTGGGCAGAGGACAGATCTGCCAGGAAACAACAGACCTCTTGTATGAGCTCCTGCCCCCAAAGAAACGCCATCACGAGCTCATATAGCTCCACCCGAGGTTTCCTGCCAGTGGAAAGAAGGAGGGGTCCCGCCATACCGCAAGGGCTGCCCCAGAAGTCTGCAAAGACAGGGGGCGAGGAGGGCCCTCCATCGCCCTCTGCAGCTCTGGTGGTTTACCAGAGGAAAAGCCAGCCTGACAAAAATGCAGAGGCAGCAAGAGGGCAGAAAGGGCCCTGGAGGAAGGGCTCCTGCACATCTGACAGTCCCAGGCCCCGAAAACGCAGGATTCCTCTGCTGCCGCACAGGCGAGGGGAGCCTCTGAGGCAGCCTCCAGCCCCTGAGCCGGGTTTCCCGGTCACCGCCGAAGACTTAGACTCAGAGAAGGAAGCAGTGTTCCGGCGCATCAACAGAGCGCTGCGGGGTGAGACCTATGCCATCGGGGACCTCGGCAGCTCTCCCCAGCATAGGCAACGGAAAGCCCCAGCCTTTGCCTCTGCTCCAGGCCCTCCAGCTTCGGGCGGCCCCGCACAAGCATCTTCTGGGGGTGGTTCATCCAGAAATTCCACCGTGGGCACCCATGCCAGCACACAGCTGGGTTTTGGGAGCAGAGCGGCTGCCCTAGATCTGAGCTGCATGTTTGCAGCTCTCAGCGTGACATCAAGAAAGAGGGGGCCCCCGAGCACCACACACAGCAATGGGGGCAGCGTGGGACAGAACTCCTGGGACCCTCCTCACCAGAGCCACCCCATGGTGACCACGGGACCCAGACCTAAGAAGAAGCCTGGGTTTGGAGGCACTACTGCCCCCATCTTAATGCACATCCCTGGGGGCCCTGATTGGCAGCAGCGAGGAACCACCGCCTGTGGCAGCTCTCCCCAGCAGAGGAAACAGAAAGCCCCAGCATTTGCCTCTGCTCCAGGCCCCCCAGCTTCGGGCGGCCCCGCACAAGCATCTTCTGGGTGTTCATCATCCAGAAATTCCACCGTGGGCACCCATGCCAGCACACAGCTGGGTTTTGGGAGCAGAGCGGCTGCCCTAGATGATCTGAGCTGCATGTTTGCAGCTCTCAGAGTGACATCAAGAAAGAGGGGGCCCCCGAGCACCACACACAGCAATGGGGGCAGCGTGGGCCTGAACTCCTGGGGCCCGCCTCACCAGAGCCACCCCATGGTGACCATGGGACCCAGCCCTAAGAAGAAGCCTAGGTTTGGAGGCACTACTGTCCCCATCTTACATCACATCCCTGGGGGCGCACCCAGGCAGGGCCCCCCTACTTCCAGCGGAGGGCGCAGCCCATGCCCAGCCAAGGCTGACTTTAGGGGTGTGTCGGTTCCGGCCTCTACTCCTATCAGCCTCAGCTCCGCAGTGGGCACAGCAAGGTGCAGCCTTGCTCTTAGGGCCCCCTCATCACCTGCCCAGGGCTTGGCTGGACAAAAAACCACTGGGCCATCGACCAAGTCATTCTCCTCCAGGTCTCGATTCATTACCTTGGGGTTTAAGAGGAGGAAGTTGGCCTGAGCCAATAACTTTGGGGCGAGGCCATCAGTGTCCACCTCCTCCCAGGCTGGGCCTCGTGTGGACCCTGTTTCGATGTGAAACTTATAATAAAGCTTTGTTCTTGTTCTTTTGCATAATCCTCACGTGTCTGTGATCTGTAGATCAAGTGTGGAAAAGCACTGGCTTGTATGAGTGGTAACATGGAAAGCCAGACCTGTTTACAGTTTCCTGTGACCCTGCTCATGGGTTGTGAAGAGTAGCACAACAAGATGGCTACAAGGGCCCTATATTAAAAGTGTGTTTTGAGTTTAAACGATGCAGCCTGGAATAAAATGGGCCCAGAGGGAGGGGTAAACAGGGAGGGTCATCCTTGTCTGTTGTAATTGCTACTTCCCACCCACCTCTCTGGCCTGGAGGGGGCTGGGTCATCCCGAGCACACACCAGCCGCCCATATTCAACACGTTTAGTATTTTCTAATGTAGCAGTTTCTTTGACTTTTTTTGTTTTGCTTTAATAGGTCTTAGGCAAATCATTTACATGCACATCTCACTCGGAGAGTATATGTCCATACAACCTAAAGCAATCTACCCATCCAGTGCAATCCCTATCAAAATTCCCATGACATTTTTTACATAAATAGGAAAAACAATCCTAAAATTCGTATGGAACTGCAATAGACTTCAAAAGCCACAGCAATCCTGAGAAAGAAGAACAAAGCTGGAGGCAACACTTTTCCTGATTTCAAATTATACTACAAAGCTAGAGTAATCAAAATAGTATGGTACTGGCATGAAAACAGACACATACACCAATGCAACAGAATCAAGAGCCGAGAAATAAATCCACACACATACAGGCAACTAATTGACAGGGATCCAAGAATACTCAACAGGGAAAAGATAGTCTCTTCAGTAAATGGTGTTGGCAAAACTGGATACCCACATGCAAAACAAAGAAAGTGGACCCCTATCTTACACCATTTGTAAAAATTAACTTGAAATGGATTAAAGACTTAAATGTAAGACCTGAAACTGTAAAACTCCTAGAAGAGAACATAAAGAGAAAGCTCCTTAACATTGGTCTTGGTGATGATTTTTTGGGTATGATAACAAAACCACAAGCAACAAAAACAAAAAGCAACCAATGGGACTACATCAAACTAAAAAGCTCCTGGAGAGCAAAAGAAACAATCAACAAAATGAAAAGGCAACCTAGGAATGGGAAAAAATATTTGCAAACCACATGTATGATAAGAGGTTAATATCCAAAATCTATAAGGAATTCAAACAACTCCATAGCAAAAAACAAACAAACAAAAACAAATAATCTGATTCTAAAATAGGCAAAGCAGGGGACTTCCCTGGTGGTTCAGTGGTTAAGACTCCACACTTCCACTGCAGGGGGCATGGGTTTGATCCCTGGTCAGGGAATTAAGGCCTGCATGTCATGCAGTGTGTGTAAAAAAATAAAATAAATAAGGCAAAGCAAGACTAGGAAACAACTAAGTGTCCAACAGGTGAATGGATAAAGAAAATGTGACATATAGATATAGATAGATAGATAGATAGATAGATAGATAGATAGATATAGATAGATATATAGATAGATAGATAGATATAGATAGATAGATAGATAGATAGATATAGATAGATAGATAGATAGATAGATATAGATAGATAGATAGATAATGGAATTTTATTCAACCACATGAAAAGAAGGAAATCTGCCATGTGTGACAACACAGATAGACCTTGAGGGCATTATGCTAAGTGCATTAAGTCAGAGGGCGAAACATAAATACTGTATGAGATCACTTATATGTGGAATCTTTAAAAACAAAGAAGAAACAACTCACAGCTACATAGAATAGACTGGTTGCCAGAGGTGGGAGGTGGGTGAAATAGCTGAAAGTGGTCCAAAGGTACAAACTTCAAGTTATAAGATAAATAAGTCCTGGGGATGTCATGTATAGTGTAGTGACTATAGCTAACAATATTGTTGTGTATTTGAAAGTTGCTAAGAGAGTAGATCTTAAAAGCTCTCATCACAAGAAAAAAATAATTTGTTACTGTGAGTGGTGATGTATGAAAAGCCATGGAAGAAGCTTAAATGCATATTGCTAGTTGAAAGAAACCGGTCTGAAATGACTACACACTGGATGATTCCAACCATATGACATTCTGGGAAAGGCAAAACTATGAAAACAAGAGGAAATGTGGCCCCAGTGGACACCACTGTCTCTCCTTTCAGGAGCCTCCAGGTGCTGGAGACCTTCCCTCCTGAGATCCAGGTCTTCATGAAGGACTCCAGTGGCCAGGGCAAGCCTTATGCCATTGACCCTGATGACTCCATCCACGACTTGAAAGAGAAGGTTGAAGAGGCTGGAGGACCTTACATGGAGGGTCCCGGGGCCAGAAACTGTGGAATCAATAGCTTCTCAGATTGCACATCAAGGATTGTGACACCATCATGCTCGTTAAGAGAGGCCCCACATCCCCACGAGTGCCAAGATCAGGCTGTTCATTTGCAGACTCCTATGGTCATGTCCCCCTAGCTCACCCCTTTCTACCCAGACCACTGTGCTCTTTCTGAAGCATAAATAGAAACAGAATCCTCCCCTGCTTAAAATTCTCCAATGGCTCCTATTACCTACAGAATCAAGTTCAAGTTCCTTTGCTTGGCATTCAGGGTTCTTGACCATTTAGCTCTTGCTGACCTCTCAGTCTCTCCTCGTCACTCTCAAAACATACCAGACGTGGCCAAACACTTGCAATTCCAGAACACTGAATGCTGGCTCACAACTCCATGACTTTGAGTCAACTTTCCTTCTCCCCCATGTTGTCACCATTCAAAGTTCAAACCTCTAAGTTATTGATTCTCAAAAGTACGGACCCCAGACCAGCAGAATCAACATCATCTGGGAACCTCTTTGAAATAAAAATTCTCAGCAGCTAGCCCAGAATTACCTGAGTTAAGTTCTCTGGAAGTAGGACTCAGCAATCTGTGTCTTAACAAGCCTTCCAAGTAATTCTGAGCAAATATGGAAGTTCCAGGGAGTTAACACCCCAGGGGGTAAGCCTTGGCCCATTGAAAGACAGGAACCAGCGAGTGCAGTGAGTGCATACTCCCCTCCTCCACCTCTCAGGTGGATAATTTTGAGGCACGTTCTGCATTGCTCCTTAGAGGGTCCCCAGTGGGATCAAAGCTCAGCTGCCCACAGTAGTGATCAATTTCATGATATTTCTTGGACTGTTTTTTCCTCCTTCTCAATCCCCCACACCTGTCCCTTGGGATCATTTCCCAAAACAAGTCTCATGCAAATCCTTGTCTCAGGTTCTGCATTTGGAGGAACACAAGCTAAGAGAAAACCCACCTTTATGCATCTTCCTCCTTCCTAAAACCCAGCCCACACCTTTCCTAACCACTAGCTCTTCCCCCACCGCCATAGAAATGTGCCCAACTGCGTGGCATTTCTACAAACCATAAAACCAATACACAATCGACTGCATGTTCCCCCCCGCCTTTTTTTTTTTTTTTTGTGGTACACGGGCCTCTCACTGTTGTGGCCTCTCCTGTTGCAGAGCACAGGCTCCGGACGCGCAGTCTCAGCAGCCATGGCTCATGGGCCTAGCCGCTCCGCGGTGTGTGGGATCTTCCCGGACTGGGGCACGAACTCATGTCCCCTGCATCGGCAGGCGGACTCCTAACCACTGCGCCACCAGGGAAGCCCCATGTTCCCTTTTCAAATCGTTTTTTTTTTTTTTTCTTTTTTGGCCACACTGCGAGGCCTGCAGGTTCCTAAATACCAGACCAGGGGTTGAACCCTGGTCCCTGGCAGTGAAAGCCCAGAGTCCCAACCGCTGGACTGCCAGGGAATTCCCCCTTTTGAAATCTTGAAAGCTGCTGAACTCCCAGATATCTCATGAAAATGAATAATGAAATGAATCAAAACTAATATGTAAGGTCTATTGAGCAAAGTGGTGGCTATCAGTGGGGAGAAGGAAGTGGGGAGAGGCAAAATAGGAGGACGGGATTAAGAGGTACAAACTACTGTGTATAAAATAGATAAGCTACAAGGACATATGGTACAGCACAGGGAATAGAGCCAATATATTATAATAACTTTAGTTTTTCAAAGGTTTATTATTTATTTATTTATTTAATTTATTTTTGGCTGCATTGGGTCTTAGTTGCGAGACGCAGGATCTTCATTGAGGCGTGCGGGATCTTTCATTGCAGCACATGGGCTCTTCGTTGTGGTGTGGAGGTTTCTCTCTAGTTGTGGCCTGCATGCTCCAGGGCACATGGGCTCAGTAGTTGTGGCGTGCGGGCTTAGTTGCCCTGCCGCCTGTAGGATCTTAGTTCCCCGACCAGGGATCAGACCTGTGTCCCCTGAATTGGAAGGCAGATTCTTTACCACTGAATCACCAGGGAAGTGCCTATAATAACTTTAAATGGAGTATAACCTGTAAAAATATTGAATAACAATGTTGTACACCTGACTGATATAGTGTTGTAAATCAATTATACTTCAAAAAAATGTTTTAAACTAAGATGTAAGGTCTGAATGTTTGAATAACTTTTGTTTGAATAACTTTTATATTGCCTTGAAGCTCATTATCTGTCATTATAAACATAGGACAAATGTTTGGAATCTCACTTTATTGTTGACTTTGGTTTGCGAAATTGCCACTGCTCTTTAAACAGTTATAATATAGGACTGTTTAAGGACCAGGCACTACCAAACTTTGAAAATATGGAGACTTTTAGAATTTATGTAATTAAAAATGTGATTCTTTCCGTTTGGGGTTAGCCAGTTGGAGAGTTTAA
This sequence comes from Leucopleurus acutus, assembly GCF_964270905.1. Classification (NCBI taxonomy): domain Eukaryota; kingdom Metazoa; phylum Chordata; class Mammalia; order Artiodactyla; family Delphinidae; genus Leucopleurus; species Leucopleurus acutus. Next base: position 23,528,988 of record NC_139145.1, on the reverse strand, counting down.
ATTGAAACGTGTCATGATTGAGGGGTTTTTTTTTCCCCCCAAATGGTATTTAAGACAACAAACACCCTCCACCCCACCACTTCCTCCAGCTAACACCTGGTCTTTCTCCTCCTTTTCACGACAAAGTTCTTAAAAGTGTTATCTACACTCCTGGTCTCCATCCTCCTCACCCAACTTACTCTTCAACCCCGCACCTAAGATCTGGCTTCTGCTCCCAGCTCTCCCTTACATTTCACCCACAATGATCACCAGTAGCCTCTGGGGTGCTTCTCAGACCTATATTCCTGAACTTATCGGAAGCATTAGGCAATGTGGACAACTATTTTAAGCTCTCTGGCTTAAACAGCTACCCTTGTAGACCTCCCCACTTCCCACTCCTCCTTGTATCTTCCTCCCTTTGTTAATAGTACCCTCCATCCATTACCCAGGTACCCAAGCCAGAGAGCTGATAGCCATCCTGTCTTTTCCCTCACCTCCTACCTGTAGTCACCAAGTCCTGTTCACCCTTCCCCCAAGGTAGACCTAGGATCCCATCCCTTCTCCAGCCAAGTCCGGGTCACCTTCCCTCTCACCTGGATCACTGTACAGTGTCCTGACACCTCTCCCTACATATCTACCCCTGCCCCCTGCAATCCATCCTCCCCACAGAAGCAGCCAGACCAATCTTTCCAGAATGGTCATTTCACCTCTGGTCGCTCCTCTGATTTGCCACTGCCCTCAGGACAAAGTCAGCGCAGATTCACCTGATATGTGACCCAGTGGATCACTTTCTCTTTCCTAGAACAATGTTTCCACTTGGCTATCGAAACACACTCTGGATTTTTCTTCCACCTCCCTGGCTACTCCTTCGCATTCTTGTTTGCCGGATGCTTGCCTCTCCCCAATCACTTAATACTATTAAGTGTTTCAGGGCCCAGTCACTGGTCCTTTTCTTGCCTTGCTCTATACTCACTCCCTTGGTGAACCCACCCAGCCTCATGGCTTTAAATATATCTATGCTGGTCATTTGTATCTCAACCTCAGACTTCGTCCCTGAAATCCAGACTCAAGTATGCAACTCCCTAGCCAACTCGGATCTCACTAGACACTCAAGTTTGCTTCCAAAGCCGAGCTCCCGACCTTCATGCCTACACTGTGCCCTGGCCCAGTCTTTCCCTTCTCAGTTAAGCACAATTCTATCCTTCCAGTGCTAAGGCCAAAAGCCTTAGAGTGGTCCTTGACTCTAATTTTTCTCTCACATCACACTCTATCCTTTAGCAAGACCTGTTTATACTCAAAATATAGCCAGTGAAATGATATGAGGTCTGGGATTCACTTCCGAATAATACAGGAGGGTAGATGTGGATGGAGATATCATTGAAACAAGATTGTCTGTAGGTTGGGACTTCCCTGGTGGTCCAGTGGTTAGGACTCTGTGCTTCTACTGCAGGGGGCATGGGTTCAATCCCTGGTTGGGGAACTAAGATCCCGCATGCCGGGTGGCCAATAAAAATTAAAATGGGCAGAAGACCTGAATAAACACTTTAAAAACTGTCTACAGGTTGATAATGGTTGAAGATGGGGGATGGTACATGGAGGTTCATTGTATTATTCTACTTTTGTTCATGTTTGAAATTTTCCATAATAAGAAAATTGAATCATACCACTTCTCCCTACCTTCACTGCTACCATTCTGATCCAAGGCGCCATATCTCTTGCCTGGACTGTTGTAGTAGCTTCTTAACTGAATTCCTGCTTCTGCTCTCACCTCCACTCCCCACCCTCTGCTTTTAATCCAATCTTCCCACGAACAGCCAGTGTGATACCGTTAAAATGAAAGTCCATCCATGTCCCTCTTCTGCTTGGAACTCCCCAGTGGCTCCCCATTTCAATCAGAGTAAAAGCCAAAGTCTTAGTAGTCTTCAAGATCCTACACAATTTGCCCCCTACCCTTGTACTCAAACCTCATCCCCTCCCATTCTCCCCCTTTGATCATTCCATTCCAGTCACACTGCTATTCCTCAATCCCACCAGGCATACTGCCGCCACAGGGCCTTTGCACTTGCTGTTCCTTCTCCCATTCTTCTTTAATTGTTTTTATTTATTTTATTTTTTTTAAATTTTTGGCTGAGCCGGGTCTCAGTCGCGGCACACGGGATCTTTCGTTGGGGCGTGTGGACTTCTTAGTTGCCACATACAGACTCTTAGCTGCGGCATGCATGTGGAATTTAGTTCCCCGATCGGGGATCGAACCTGGGCCCCCTGCATTGGGAGAGTGGAGTCTTACCCACTGGACCACCAGGGAAGTCCCACTTTCTCTCATTCTTCCCTCTGACATACATACCGCTCACTCTTCGCCTCCTTCATGTCTTTGCTCAAATGTCTCCTTTTCAGACCTTCCCTAGCCACCTTTCTTGAGACTGAACCCCTGAACATTACCAAGTCTCACCCCACCCACACACACGTAGTCAGTACCTTTTAACCTCTTTCCCTGCTTTATTTTCCTGATTAGCGCTTATCACCGTCTTAATTATTATAATGTTACTTATTTATCCTGTTTATTATCTGTCTCCACCATTAGAGTGTTAGCTCTCTGCAGTCCGAGAATTTTGCCTATTCACTGCTGTATCCCCAGGACACCTGCCTGGCACATAGCGGGCACTCAACAAATGTTTGTTGAATGAATGAATGAATGGCATTCCGAGTTTCAATCCCTGCCCACCTGTCCAGGCACAGCTCTCCCCTCTCCCCTCCCTGCCCCCCATGCCAACGTGGATCTGACAGCCGAGTCCTGGCACATGGCAGGATGATTCACACTTCTCAGCCTTATCCTGTCTTGTGCCCTCTGTCTCGTGGCCGCATTCCCAGTCTTTTAAGACTCATCTCAAGCAGGTGTTCACTGACACCACAGGTGACCCCAAAGAAACTCTTCTGCCTGAATTTCCACCAAGTTTCTGTGCCCTCTTTTCTCCTAGTACACAGGACACTGGACTCTCTGTGTCTCCTCTGTCTCCCCCACTGCTCTGGGAGCCCCTGGGGCAGGAACCACGTCTTACATTGTCTTCTTCGCACAATGTCTGGCACCCAGCCAGCACTCAATAGATGTACAGTGAACGAATAACAATACTTGCATTTACTTAATGTTTTCTCTGCTAAATGTTCTCTTGCTTAATCCACACAACCTATGGGGTAGGTATTATTCTTAAACCCATTTTAAGGATTATTTCTGTGAGAGTCAGAGAGGTTAAGAGTCTGGCAAAGGGCAGACTGGAATTCCAGAGTTTGTTCTGCGGAACCCTAGAATTCCCACTGTTCAGTCCAACCTCCAGCGAGTGCCTGCTCTTACTGAGCCTGTTTTGGGTGACAAGGTTGTGGGGATGGGATTGGTGGATACCATCCAACTCCCATCTCCTGGGGGAGTTGCTTTTCCCAGGGCCATCCTCAAGCCAGTTTCAGTTTCCAAGTTGTAAAAGGGAAACTAAGAGGTGAGAAATGAAACCTACAGCAGAAAGGGTGACTAAAAGCCCCGCCTGTTAAGGTGGTTTCACCCAGTGTTCCTCGGTACCCCAGCTGCAGTGAATGGCCTCCAGGAAGAGGATCCCCTGGTCAGCCAGACACCTCTTGTTTCCTCTCCACTCTGGTCCTTTGTTCCACAGGGTGCTGGAGGTCAGCTGAGGAGGAGTCCCCTTAAAGAAGAGTGTGTGTGCCAGGAGCTGGGTAGGTGTGTGGGTATAGATCTAGCCACCAGTGGTACTCTCAAGACAGAGATGGCAGTGCCCCCGGAGCTCTTTGTCACCCCAGCTTCCAGGCTGAACTCCTTCGTGGCTCACTGCCTGCATCCCAGCCAGAAGTGGAAAAAAGAGGTGTTGGAGACTGTGCAGACCGTGGAGCAGTTCCTGAGGGAGCAGAGCTTCCAGGGGGAGCATGGGCTGGACCAGGAATCGGGGGTGCTGAAGGTGGTCAAGGTGAGACTGGTTCCCTCCATCCCCAGGCCAGGGCTGGGCAAAATGCAGCTTGTGGGTCTACATCCCTGAGGATGCTGGGACCTGTTGCCTCATTATCTCTAGCCCATGCTACTGACATCTCAAGACACTCCATCCCAATGCACTGCTGCCTTGAGCAGAGCAAGTCCAGTAAGGAAGCTAATAATAATAGTGTACTTTTTAGGATGCACTAGCCTAACCCCTTAACATGTATTATGTCTAATTTGTGTACCCTGTGAGGTATGTACTATTCTTTTCCCATTTTACAGATGAGCAGAATGGAAACTCAGTGATTTAAGATCCATAATGACCAAATGCAATGCAAGGTCTCTGATTGGATCTTGGTGTGAATGGACCATCTGTAAAATATAATTTGGGAACAATTGGAGAAATTTCAATATGGCCAGAATATTAAATAATATATATATATAAGGGAATTGTTTTTTTAATATTTATTTATTTTATTTATTTATTTTCTTGGCTGCGTCAGGTCTTAGTTGTGGCAATGTGGGATCTTTTGTTGCAGCGTGCGGGCTCGGGCTTCTCTCTAGCTGTGGCGTGCGGGTTTTCTCTCCCTAGTTGTGGCGCGTGGGTTCCAGGGTGTGTGGGCTTTGTAGTTTGCGGCATACGGGCTCTCTAGTTGAGGCGTGGGAGCTCAGTAGTTGTGGCACGTGGGCTTAGTTGCCCTGCAGCATGTGGGATCTTCGTTCCCTGACCAGGGATCGAACCCGAGTTCCCTGCATTGGAAGGTGGATTCTTTACCACCGGACCACCAGGGAAGTCCCAGGGAACTGTCTTTTTGAGGCGTAATAGTTTTGTGGTTATGGGGGAAAATGTTCTCTTTTGTTGGACACAAATGCTAAAGTATTTAGGGACGATGGTTCTTAGCGTTTGTAATTTACTTTAAAGTGGCTTAGTTGAAGCAAATATGGCAGAGTTTAGACTTGTTGAATCTGGGTGGATATATAAGTGTTCATTGTATTCTCTTTCTGTTTTTCTGTTTAAAATTTTTGATAATGGAAATTTTTTTTAATGGAAGCTCAGAGAGGTGAGGTCACTTGCCCAAGGTCACACAGCTAGTGGTGAAGCTGGGATTTCACCCAGGATCTATCTTACTCCACTCCAGGCTGCCCTCACTGAGCTTTTTTCCCCCAAGCCCTTCCTGCAGCTGCATCATGTCACCTCCTGTCCTAGCTAGGATAATAATGCAAGAGGGTCAAAACTAGAAAGGTGTGATGAGAAAAACAACTTTGAGGAAAAAATTTTGTTTTTCTGAGTGGCTGCCTAGGCATTTTACAGTATGGTGACCCTACTAACACCAAAAGTTCAGAGTCTGGACTTTTAGATAGGTTTAGGGTATCCCCACAGGTTCCTGCTTTGCCTTCCCCGGTGGAACCTTTTAATATAACCACTGAGTGGGCTTCCCTGGTGGTCCAGTGGTTAAGACTCTGAGCTTCCACTGCAGCGGGCATGGGTTCGACCCCTGGTCAGGGAAGTTCTGCATGCCACACTGTGTGGCCAAAAAACATAAATAAATAAAATTTTTTAAAAATTTAGAACTAAGTGGGTTTTAAATAAATTTTTTTAATGTAAATTGATACAGCCACTATGGAGAACAGTATGGAGGTTCCTTAAAAAACTACAGATAGAACTACCATACGACCCAGCAATCCCACTACTGGGCATATACCCTGAGAAAACCATAATTCAAAAAGAGTCATGTACCAAAATGTTCATTGCAGCTCTATTTACAATAGCCAAGACATGGAAGCAACCTAAGTGTCCAACAACAGACGAATGGATAAAGAAGATGTGGCACATATATACAATGGAATATTACTCAGCCATAAAAAGAAACGAAATTGAGTTATTTGTAGTGAGGTGGATGGACCTAGAGTCTGTCATACAGAGTGAAGTAAGTCAGAAAGAGAAAAACAAATACCGTATGCTAACACATATATATGGAATCTAAGGGGAAAAAAAAAGAAGGTCATGAAGAACGTAGGGGTAAGACAGGAATAAAGACACAAACCTACTAGAGAATGGACTTGAGGATATGGGGAGGGGGAAGGGTAAGCTGTGACAAAGTGAGAGAGTGGCATGGACGTATATACACTACCAAACGTAAAATAGCTAGTGGGAAGCAGCCGCATAGCACAGGAAGATCAGCTCGGGGCTTTGTGACCATCTAGAGGGGTGGGATAGGGAGGGTGGGAGGGAGACGCAAAAGAGAAGAGATATGGGAACATATGTATATGTGTAACTGATTCACTTTGTTATTAAGCAGAAACTAACACACCATTGTAAAGCAATTATACTCCAATAAAGATGTTTAAAAAAAAATAACCACTTAGAGTTAAGCCTGTGAAAAGTTAGTAGCCTCTGCCCCAATCACCTTGTAAGGACTAGGTGCTTGCTACCCCGCTCTAGCGCCTGCTGGCTTGTGACCTGGGGTGGAAGACTGCCCTTCCCCCGGCTCACTGTGTCCCCTTGCTTCTGGGATCTGTAAGTAATAAATCATTTTTTTTATTTTTTAAATTAATTTTTGTTGGAGCATAGCTGCTTTACAATGTTGTGTTAGTCTCTGCTGTACAGCAAAGTGAATCAGTTACACGTATCCATATACCCCTCCTTTTTAGATTTCTTTCTCACTTAGGTCACCACAGAGCATTGAGTAGAGTTCCCTGTGCTATACAGTAGGTTCTCATTAGTTATCTATTTTTGAAAGTAATAAATCTTATGACTCTACTCCCTTTGTATGGGTGTATTGAAACTGCACCTTTCCTCCAAATGACCCCGGGGGTTTCATTTCCCCACAGAGGGAGTTTGGATGCTGAGGGAGCTACCTGCCCACACCGTGTGGGCGGCTTGTGCCCCCGGCCAACGAGAAATTAACACTTTATTTGGGCTTTAAACTCTCCCCCAACCCCTGAAAATCTGGTAAGCTGTGCTGGTCCACAAGAGTGAATGCTTGTCCTTGGGTTTGAATAGGTTTGAACTGAAGCAAGTCATGAAGCCTGTTCTAGAACGCTCTTCCCTCTCTGCCTATATCTTACCACTGGAAAAGGTGGGAAGGGCAGCACAGGCACAGCCTTCAGCGGGATGGGCTCTGTGCCATTCCCAGCCCTCTCACATAGGGCAGAAACACCCCGCCCCTGCCAATTCCTGAGTTAAAGCACTCACCTCTAATGTGACTGTATGAGGAAATAGGGTCTTTAAATTAAGGTTAAATAAAGTCATAATGGTGAAGCCCTAATCAGACTGGACTCGTGTCCTTATAAGAAGATAGAGACATCAGCGGCCTCTCTCTGTCCATGCACACACACAGGTAAGACCATGTGAGGACTCAGTGAGAAGGCAGCTGTCTGCAAGCCAGGAAGAGAGGCCTCAGAAGAAAGCAACTCTGCTGGCATCTTGATTTTAGACTGCAGAATTCCAGAACTGCGAGAAAGGAAATTTCTGTTGTTTAAGCCTCCAGTCTCTAGTATTCTATTATGGCAGCCCAAACAGACTAATGCACCATTTTATGTTGGCTTTTTTCCCCTATAACAGTAGACTAGCATCCTGGTCCCCAGGCCATTTTGGTTCAGTTAAATTCTTAAAGTAGCACTTACATCTTACCTCACACTGAAATAAATCCTTTTGTAGCATGTGAGTGGCACAGAGTGGAGCTTAAAAGATTTGGTGGGCCATCAGGCTCTCTCTAACCCACCCCTCGAACCTGTCTTATACCATCTTCTTTGCTTCCCAGTCCAAACCCTGTGTTCCAGTCTTTTCCCTGTCCCCCATTTATAGTGCCCACTCCTTCCTTGCCCAGTTGGAATTTTCTCTAGCTTCCATGCCGACTGCCCAAACCCCATCTCTTCTTCAGGGTCATCCTAAGCCTTACATCTTTGGGGCCTCTTCTCAACCTTCCAGCCAACCTCTGCATCACTCTGGTACTTCCTGCCTTTGCAGAAATTTAACAGAAAGAGAGGAGGGGATTGGAGGCACTGTGCCTAAGATCTCAGGTGGATGAGATTCTTCCCTGCAAGCCAAGTGTCTGGCTGTAAACAATACCTTCAGGGCCTAAACAGTGAATAGAGGGATAGAAAGTGACTTGACTTTGGTGTATGTATGTGTTTATACCCATATATGTGAAGTCTGTGCTCTTGGAGTAGAGTCCCATTCATTTAGAGAAAAAAGAGCCTGCTCCAAATTCCCCATCTGGAACTAGCAATTTGTCCTTAATGAGGCACATGTATAACACAGGTTATAGATTAAGACTGACCTGAAGAGAGCACACTGACTTTCGTCTAAGCACCTCAGCTAGACAGCTAGATGTGGAAGAAACCAAGAAATCAAGTGTAGGATTTCCCAAACTGCAGTCAGTTACTAGCCACATTAATAACTGTTTTAAACCTTATTCACATTGCATCAAAGGGATGCTTTGATGCACTGCTGAGGTCTTCTCAGCAAAGCTCACGGGAATTTGGTATATGAGGATCCACAATAGCGATCCATTTCATCGGTGTCAATCTTTCTGGACAGTTTGGGTGGAAAGGACAATTCCTGAAGGTGCGATACCTTCACCGCATGTACTAGCATTGGGTCTTGCTTGTGTGTGTGTCACCGACTTCAGCCTTGCTGTAGCAATAATAGCTAAGATACTGTAGAGCTGAGAGGCTATTTAAGTATTTATAGATATATACATAAGGTAAAAGCACCTAACTTTTTTCTACCTATTGCTTACCCTCCACAGCGGTGTACACACCACACTTTAGGAAACAGTGATGTTGTCCAATTTGTCTTCTCATTTGAAGATGAGAAATGAAGGTCTGGAGACCTTTCATTTCTCAAGGTCATTCGAGTGTTTAAGGGCAGGATGCTGGGGTTCCTGACTTCCAGGGAACCTAACTTTTCTCTGAAATTATACTGCCCCTTAATCTCTTAGCAGTACATAAAACAAATATTGGTGACCTCGTGACATGCCAGCCCTTGGGTGAAATGGAGATCTGTGACTGGCTCTCAAACTTTTAAGAAATGGGAGTCTAGAAAAAAAAAACCCAAAACAGTCATGCAAAGACTCACTGGGCTGGAAGGGGAGCCCGTGGTCGTCTAGCTCAGTGCTGGGCTGAACCCTGGATCGTCCAAGGAGGGTCTTGGAGGCCTCTCTGGAGGCCAAGAAGTCAAGGCATAAGGGGGAATAAGGCAGGTTTGCTTCTGTGTCTTCATGTTATTTTCATGTAAGATAGCACTGAAAATTTCAAAAGTAACACTGGAAATGTTCTGTGCTTGTCCATTTTCATCGTATAGATAATGACATGAAGGCTCAAAGGGGGATCGTGTTTTGCTAGTTAATAACAGACAACATTCCTCATCCAGCATTCCTATAGCTTAAAAAAGCAATAGAGGCAAGTGGGTCCATGAACGTGGGTTTTGTGGTCATGCAGATTTGAACTTGCATCCCAGCAGGGCTTGAATGGAGTTTTTCTCTCCAAATTAGGCAAATTGTTTCTCCAAGGCTCATGGGGTGGTCAGTGTTGTTATAGGGGAGTGAGGTAAAAGCATTTTCCTCACCATATCCTGCCCCAGACATGTTATCTGAAGGGAAGGAAAGAAGGGAAAATGGGAGGGATATATGGAGAAAGAGGGAGGAAACTAAGGTGGCAGAGAACATTCCTAAAAGTCCTCCATGTTACTTCTGCTGTGCTTCCACACGCTCCTTGGGACCTTGCTTGCCAACAGAAATGTTGATTAAGCACTCTGGTTCTTATGTACGTTCTGCATTGGGAACACTTATAGTTAGGTTTCAGGGCTCTGAACTCCCCAAACTGGGGAACTTGTCATTAAAAGGTCCTTTTAAAAAGCACAAGTGCCCCCAAGTTTAATGGCATTAGATTTTGGCAATGATTTCTTGAATATGACACCGAAGGCACAGGCAACAAAAGGAAAATAGAGAAATTGACTTCATGAAAATGTTTAAAAATCTGTGCATCCAGACCCTATCAACAGAGGAAAAGGGCAATCGCAGAATGAGAGGAGATGTTTGGAAATCACATATCTGATAAGGGATTAATATCTAGAGTGTACAGAGAACTCCTAAAACTCAACCACAAAGCAAACAACCTGGCTAAAAAATGGGCAAAGGACTTGATTAGACATTTCTGCTAAGAAGATACATAAATGGCCCATAAACACCTCAAAAGACGCTCAGCATCAGCGATCATTAGGAAAATGCAAGTCAAGACTACAGTGAGACACCAGCTTACACACATTAGGGTGGCTACTGTGAAAACAAAAAATAACAAGGGTTAATGAGGATGTAGGAAATTGGAGCCCTGTGCACTACTGGTGAGAATGTAAAATGGTACAGCCATTGTGCAAAATATCATGGTGGTTCCTCAAAATTAAAAGTAGGATTACCATATGGTCCAGTTCCACGTCTGGGTGTATACCCAACATAACTGAAAGCAGGTTTTGCAAGATACTTTGTATACCTATGTTCATAGCAGCATTGTTCACAATAACTAAAATGTGGAAGGAACCCAACTGCCCACTGACAGATGAATAGATAAGCAAAACGGGATGTATACACAACAGAATATTATTCAGCCTTAAAGAGGAAGTTCTGACACAGGCTACAACATGGATGAATCTTGAGGACATGATGCTAACCTACCAGTCACAGAAAGACAAATGCTCTCGATTCCACTTGTATGAGGCACCTAGAGTGGTCAAGTTCATACGGACAGAATGTCGAATGATGGGTGCCAGGGGCTGGGGGTAGCAGTTGCTGGAGGGCAGAGAGTTCCAGTTTTTCCAGAAGAAAAGAGTTCTGGAGATTGGCTGCCGCACAACGTGAATCTCCTGAACGTTTCTAAACTCTACACTCATAAGTGATACGATGATACAATTTTATGTGCATTTCACTACAATTAAAAACCAAACATGGACTTCCCTGGTGGCACAGTGGTTAAGAATCCGCCTGCCAATGCAGGGGACACGGGTTCGAGCCCTGGTCCGGGAAGATCCCACATGCCGTGGAACAACTAAGCCCGTATGCCACAACTACTGAGCCTGCACTCTAGAGCCTGCGAGCCACAGCTACTGAAGCCCGTGTGCCACAACTACTGAAGTGCATGCACCTAGAGCCCGTGCTCCGCAACAAGAGAAGCCACCACAGTGAGAAGCCCACACACTGCAACGAGGAGTAGACCCCCGCTCGCCGCAACTAGAGAAAGCCCGCGCACAGCAACAAAGACCCAAAGCAGCCAAAAATAAATTAATTAATTAATTTAAAAATTAATTTAAAAAATTATTAAAAAAATAAAACACCAAACACAAGTGGCCCTCGGAGACACAGTAAATATTTTTGCCATTCACAGTTCAGAGCTGCCTCATTGTCAGGGTGCTAGTCTTCAGTCAACTAGCTGAGAACTGGTACGGAGGGGATGGGAACTTCCATGAAAGAGCTTCTGAAGCTAAGTAGCCTGGTCCATTTCCTAATTTCTTCAACGAATATCTGAGTGCTTGCTGGAGCCAGTCACTGTACTTGGTCCTCGAGATAGACAGCTGTGAAAAAATTATACAGAGAGCCTTGCAATCTGGGAGTGAGAGGTGGGGTAGGGAAGGACCCGCAAATGAAAGCATGGAAGTTTTTAGCATGTTACCAGATGATGCAGGTTACGGGAACAATAAAGCATCAAAGGGAAAGAGGGCTACCCTAATTAGAAGGGGACATGTGGACAGACCGGAGAGAGCAGCCCCTGTAGATACGGAGAGAAAGAACATTCTAGGCAGAGAGAATAGTAAGTGCAGGAGGCTATGGGGAGGGAGCTGCTAGGAACAGCCAGGGACAGCGTGCCAGTGTGTCTGGAAGGGCTTGAGGGAAGGGGAGGGACGGTGTGTGTGTGTGTGTGTGTGTGTGTGTGTGTGTGTGAGAGAGAGAGACAGACAGACAGACAGACAGACAGAGACAGAGACAGAGGGCGGGGATGGGGAGGGGGAGAGAGGGAGAAGACTGCTTTTATTCGAATCCAGATGGGAGCTTCTGAAGGGTTTTGAGCTCTGAGCAACACGATCTGACTTGGGACTTACCAGGATCACCGTGACCACTGTACCTAGAACGGATTGAATGGGAGGGGGCAAAGCAGAAAAACGCATTTGAAAGGGGTGCACAGAAGGGGAGAGCAGGGCTGGTGGGACCTGAGGGGAGAGGTTTTCTGTCTCTTGCAGGGTGCCGGGTAGGGTTTAGTCTGGGTGTGGCCGCCCCGCTCCCCGTCTGCAGCACTCTGCCCTCCTCACCTCCTGTAAACGGAGGCTAAGTACATCCTTGAGGCTCTCCCAGAGAGTTGATGGCCTGCCTGGGACAGTCCTGAGTCACAGCCCCTTGGCTGTCGCCAGCTCCAGGGATGCTCCTGTCCTGAGCATTAACCTCCCTCAGCGGGAGTCCTCATTCTCCAGGGAGGAAATGGATATCTCACTGCTGCGGGCTCTTAACTCCTATAAAGCTGCAGGACAAATGACTCACTGAACATGCTTCATGCAGGGAGGAGTGGGTAATCTCAGAGAAGGGAATAAAACTTCTCAAAACTCCGAACCGGGGGATTGCGGAGAAGCTCGCTGTCTTCTCTCTTGGGTGCGTGTGTGTGTGAATCGGGGAAGGAGAGGGCGGGCACCGACTTGGGTCTCGGTTCGCCCCCGCGGACCATTCTTCCAGGGCAAGTTTTTCTTAGTGTCACTCGATTTCCTGAAGTGGGAGAATGAATACCCAGTGTAGAAAAGTGGGAAGAAAAGCGTGTTAGTTAACATGAAATATGGTCATCTGATGACTTGTCCATTATGTATTTGAGGAAGCGGAGATTCTGAAGACCTTCACCTACCCAAGGAGAGGAAATTGCCTCTGTCTAGACCAGGACCTCTTACTTTTGCCACTGGTGACATTTTGTGTCCGATAATTCTTTGCTGTGGGCTGTCCTGGGCATTGTGGGATACTCCTACAGTATCCCTGGCCTCCGCCCAGCGGACGCCAGCAGTCCTTCCCCAGCTGTGACAGCAGAAATGCCTCCTGAACTTGTCAATTGTCCCGGGGGCGGGGAGCTGGGGGGAGGGCGGCAGAGTTGCTCTGGGTTGAGAGCCCCTGACCCAGGCTCAGCAGGCACATGGGTGAAGTCAGGACTGTGTATGTCATGTCCTCTCTGGCTAACAATAATTGATGGAGTTAAAACTAATAGTGGCTTCTGCTTGGTCACTGGGACAGCAGAGCATTCACTGCTCTGCCTTGAGAGAACAATTTTCCTGTGTTTTAACTAATAAGGCCGTTGTGACGGCTGGATTCTGGGCACCCCAACTAATAAGCGTGCCGATAAGGCAAAGACACCAAAACCAACGTCCTCCCTGATTGCCAGGGAGGGGGCATGTTTTCTTTCCCCTCCCTCTCCTGGATCCATGCAGTAATTAGCCAAAGTAAAATGAATTTTAGCTCATGCTTAATTGCCTTTACAGCGTACTCGCCAGCACGGATGCAGTAGTGCTAAACTAATTTTTAAAATAAATTTTAAAAAATTTATTTATTTTTATTTTTGCCTGCCTTAGGTCTTTGTTGCTGCGCGCGGGCTTTCTCTAGTTGCGGTGAGCAGGGGCTACTCTTCGTTGCGGTTCGCGGGCTTCTCATTGGGTGGCTCCTCTTGTTGCAGAGCACGGGCTTTAGGCGCGTGGGTTTCAGTAGTTGTGGCACTTGGGCTCAGTAGTTGTAGCTCGCGGGCTCTAGAGTGCAGGCTCCGTAGTTGTGGCGCACGGGCTTAGTTGCTCCGTGGCATGTGGGATCTTCCCGGACCAGGGTTCGAATCCGTGTTCCCTGCACTGGCAGGAGGATTCTTAACCACTGCACCACCAGGGGAGTCCCTAAACCAATTATTTTTTTAACTTTATGGCTTTAAATAATCCTTGGCTCTGAAATTCCCTGTACCCCTCAGCTACGTAACCACAGGCCCCTCTGCCCTAAATCCTTTTCTTATACTTTTGTAGCTTTGTAAGCAAGGCCCCTCTTTAGGAAGACATAATCCCTTCTCTGTAGAAAACATGAAAGACCTGAACAAATCAAGATTTCTCCATGGAGAATTCAGCTAGCCCTGTGCTTAGCTCCAAACAAGGAAATCCATCTCTCTAGCAAGCATGCCATTACCCGGACTAATGCCTGACTTGAATAACAAGCAAATTGTTGTGCTTTTAATTGTACCCTGCTGGGTCACAAAGCTTGTGAGAGAGGAATGTGCCCAGCTTCTGCAGGAGAAACAGGTCAGGCCTCTAATCCTCCTTTTCTGTCACCTTCCCCTCCCCCTTTCCAATCCTTTCTCTTCCCAGCAGAGCAGAGGGACAAGAAAGAGACAGCTAAATTATGTTTAAAATGGAAGAGTCTAAAAGAAGAAAAACGGTGGTCAGTACTGACTTGGGAGAGGATGCATTATCTATCCACAGCCTCTGCAGTGTGGCCCATTTGAGGACAATCAGTGTTCTCACCGGCTTGCTGGAGGGCGATATCTGAGAGCGTAAACCAGGCTTTCTCAGCCTCAGCACGACTGCTGGGTGGGGTTGGATGCTTCTTTGCTGTGGGCCTGTCCTGTGATGGAAGGACATTTAGCCTCGCGTAAGCTGTGACCATCCAAAGTGTCCCAAGACACTTTCAAATGTCTCCTGGGTGCAAAATTGCCCCTGTTTGAGAACCACGGCCCCAAGCCCTTCCATATTGGGATGGACTTGCTCTCTCTCTCAATCTCCCCCCCCACCAGTACACAAAACCCAAGAAAATCATGGTTCCTGTGTTAAAACTGGGGAGATCAACGTGCTCTTCATGTGGGTAGAATGAGTGGAAAGGAAAAAGACGCTGACTTGTGTGTAGGCAGGGGACAGAGTGGGAACCCCCTCAACACCAAGACTGAAAAGAGTCTTAGGATGTGGGTGTGTTTGTGGCTCCCGCTGGGAAGTGGCAATTCCCCTGGTTGAACAAGCCAACTTTCGAACGCCTCTACCCTGTGCACTTTGGAATAGGGCTTGCTGTGGGCGAGATGAGGAGTGATGGCGAGGCTGCAGAGATGAAGGCGCCTCTGAAGGTGCTGACTGTCTCCTCCCACACTACTTGGGACAGGGGAGAACTACCCAGCTTCACAGAGATACCCATTGCTCAGACAATGACAATCCTGTCTTGGACCTAAACATCGGGATGAAAGAGGGCTACTGACAAGACAGACGTTGTGCAAACATGGGGTTGCACTTTCATTACAGACATCGAGGCAAACATTTCACTCCTGGTGATATAATGAGACCTCCCTATTTTTAGGAATTTACAAGAAGCATTATTGCTTGTCCGTACCGGCCAGAAGGAAAGGCGGGAGAGCGAGCACACTGCAGTGAGCCCCCATATCCACTAGATGGCGGTGTACATCTTCCTCAGAAGCCAGGCGGACCGCGCTCCGGGCAGCTCGTTGGCCTAAGCAAGACAAGGGCTACTCTTCTTTTGGGAGACAGGCGTCTCCTGTCATTGTCGGCACAAACAGCCCCAAACAATTGCACTGACCACTCAGCTCTAAGCCATGTTCCAGGGCACTGCCGTCTGTTCAGGAGTGAATGCTGGGGAAATGAACCACGCTGCTAATTTGCTTGATTGGGGGCCAAAATAAGATCTCAAGTGACAGTGGGTGTGATTTATTTTTCCAACAAGAATAGGGGCAAAGCCATTTCATCCCACCCCCCCCACCCCCGCCCCAACTGCTACCATAAATGAAAGCAATCACCTAATTAGTCCTGAATTACTAACTGGCAGGGTAAAGATCTGCTGGAATTCAAGCTGAAGTGGGGAGTCTGGAGAAAGGGATGTGATTTCTGCAGGGGAGGAGGGGAGGGGTAGGGCAGGGTGGGAGGGGCGGGAGGGGAGGGGAAGACCTGAAGCCCATTGTGAGGTCCTGCGCCCCTGTGGTCTGGGGGCCGTGCTGGCCCTGACCCTGGGAGAAAAAGAGGCTCAGTGATGTCTTCAGGCCGTTCATTTTGTGCAGGAGAATGACTTTATAAACTGAAGGAAAAAGAACCTGTTGGAGAAAACCTAGCCGAGAGTTTCTCTGAAAATGCTACAGATGGAGATGAACTGGCTTGGGAAGGAGAGCACAGCCCTGTGGCGCCTGGCCACCCCGCTGCTGGTGGACCCCCCACGAAGGTTCTGTCATGGAAACGACAGGCAGATCTAAAACCAAGTTGGGCTTTACGTCATTAAGAAATCCCCCAAAGGAATGGAATAAAGGCCTCCTTTCACACTTTGGGTTTTGCATGTGTCCTGAGGAAGCGCCTCTTCCCCAGCTGAGACAGCGCGCTGTCCCCGCGACCCAGTGAGCGGCCCTCGTCCTGCGGGGAAAGCAAAACAGCAGCGGGGTGGGTGCGCGCCCAGAGCTGCCCCTCTCGCAATTGATTTGTTCAGGGGTGACTTCTTGCGTTCTATTTAGATGTGACTTTAATCGAAGTGCTTTCCTAAGGCGATTTATCACAACTGTGAACGGTCAGTTTGCACAGCTGCTGCTCTTTTAGGGAAACGCACAGGCTCGGGAGGCGGAGGGGCCGGCGCGGGCTCCCCTCTTTCCCACGGACCGACCCGCGTGCCCCTCGCCCACCAGAAATATGTGCACCGCGTCTTCAGAGGCCGCCGCTTCTGTGCTCGGGCTCCTCTGCTGTCTCTGGCTGCTGAACAGCCATCTCCTCTCTCCTGGGAGGAGCAGCTGGTTTCCTTTTGGGGCGCTCCCCTTCTCCCCGTCTCAGCTCCTGCAGCGGAGACGAGGCTGCCCCTCTCTCCCTGCACGCTGTGGGCTGGGTGTGCAACCCGGCTCGGGCCACAGTCCCCGTCCCCGCCGACCCCGCTCGGCGCCCACCGCAGCCGGCAAAGCCCACACGGGGCGCTCAGTTAAAGCTGAACCTTAGGTGAAAACCACGACTTTTTAGGGTGTCTTCAACATTGCATGCAACATACTTCTACTAAAAAAATTACTGTTTATCTGAAGTTCAGCTTTAACGAGGCGGGCATCCTGTATTTTGTCTGGCAGCCTTCTAGGTTCTAGAGAAAATGTTTGTCCAGAGCAGATCAAATTGGAATCAGCCTAGGACTTTTAACTGGAGCTTTGGGGAAAAAATACTTAAAAGGTATCTGTTGGGACTGCTAGGCTGGTAGGATTCATGCTTGCAACCGCTGGGAGCCAGCTTTGCTATCATATGGGGAGAGCTGCTTGAACTAGAAGCCAACACCACAGAGAGCAGACCTGTTTCACTTGAACAGGTGGATCCAGCTGTTCTTGAAGCTGGCCCGGTGGGTGGTAGAGGTCAGGGTGCTGATGGCCAGGAGGGATAATAATTTCCTACCCCTCAAATCTGGGAAGTGAAAACAGCAGGGCTGAATGTGCCCACGGGGCATGGCTTCTGTTCAACTGGAAGAGTGGTGAATGGCTATTGGGTGACCAAAACAGTCGGTCTACTATATTCTTACTTTGTTTGCTAATTGTTTTGCTGCATGTAAACTCTTTGTTGCATTAGCTCTTGTTCGTGACATCATGTCTGGAGGCAGGGTCTGGTAGACTTACATGTGGAATTGGAGACTTAAATTTCAAATCTGCCTCTGTCTGGTTGAGTGGCTTTAGGGTTCTCGTAACCTCTACAAAGTTGAGTTTCTGGGTCTGAAACCTAAGGACAGAGGTTATCGTAATCCATTTGGACTGCTATAACAAAATACCAGAGCCTGGGTAGCTTATGAACAACAGAAATTTATTTCTCATAGTTCTGGAGGTTGGAAGTCTAAGATCAGGGTGCGAGCAGATTCACAGTCCGGTGAGTCTCCTCTTCCTGGGTCACAGTTGGCGTGTTTTCTCTGTAACCTCCCATGGCAGAAAGGTCGAGGGACCTCTGCGGGGTCTCTTTTATGAGGGCACTAATTTTGTTCATGAGGGCTCTACCCTCATGACCTTATCACCTCCCAAATGCCACACCTCCTGATACCATCACTTTGGGGGTTAGGATTTCAACATATGAATTTTGGGGGAGGCAAATGTTAAATCTATAGCAGAGGTACTTTCCCCATAGGATGGGGGAGAGGGAAAGTATGTAAGCACCTGTCATAGGGCCTGGTGTGGAGCAGGTGCCCCATACAGATGTTACTACAAAATATTGAGTATAGTTCCCTGTGCCATAGAGGAGATCCTTCTATCTATTCTATGCCTTCTTTGAATGACCGTAGCACTTGTTGTATCATTTTTATGTCTGTTATTGCTTTGTGACTGAAAACGAAAAATTTCTTTTTGTCCATGTCCTGGCCCTTACATAAAAATGTGTTCATTTATCTATTTCATATTTATTGACTACATCTTAGACACCGTGTTAACTGCTGGTTCTAGATGTTAGTAAAATATAGACCTTCCTGCTCAAAGGGTCACAGTATTTGTGGGAAAACAAAAAAATGAACAACTATGTCTCAAAGAGCTTTGTACTTCCCAAAGAGAACACACCTCGTAGGTACAATAAATACATGTATCATATGTAAATGTATAAATAGTTAATGGGATTATACACCTGAGATAACTGCTTTTCGATTCTGACGAAATGATGATTATATTTCACCAGGAGGTCAATACCACTCTGAGAATGAGGGCTTAACCCCCGACTTGACTCACTGCATCGCTTTCCTATATAAAAATACACAAGTCTGTACATACGCTCTAGAAAAGGGCTTATCTGGCATGAATTTCAGATAGCAAGAAGAAAACTTCAAGGGGTTCAGAGAAGCATCCAGAAGCTCAGATGATTGTCTGGCACTAATACAACTTGCTTGACAGGGAAATAGAGCTGTAAATCTCACAAAATCAGATGATCTTTCAAGAATTTCAAAACCTCCTGCTATTAATTGGAAATCCTAGAAGAATAGCTTCTTTTAAAATGTACTGATAATATGCTTTACAGCTTAATATTCAGAAGCCTATGTTTTGGCTAAGTGAGCTTCAGGAAGGAAGGAAATTTGCGGTTTACCTCCACTTACTTTGGAACCGCTGGTTCCAAACATCTACTTCTATGCACAGTCATCTTATCGCTGTAAAATGGAGGCAACTCTAAGACAACAGAGTTACAGAGATGTTGCACAGCTCCATGTGTCATTGTCGTCATTTGTTTCAGAATACCAATAACATCTAAGCGACTAATGAAAGAGTGCTATATTATTTGGGGTCATCTAGTGCAGCTCTGTCAAAGTGAAGAAAAGGGACCTAGAATGACTATAATTTTCCCAAGAGGACACAATTATTTTATGGTAAATCTGGGACAAGAACCCTGATCTCTTGGATCCCATTCCATTGTTCTTTCATTGGGTTCTGAACAACCCAGAGAAATAAAGAGAAATAAAACTCCTGTGTGCTGTGTCACTGGTACAGGACATGGCAAGATTGGAATTGGAGCACTACATATTAAGAGGTATCTGAGAAATTCTTCAAACTAATTGAGATATATACCAGGTACATAGAAAACAGTATATTTTATGATGATTCTGTGCAATGAACAGAACTGGTAACACACACTGGAAGGTGAATTCTCATTTTCTGGCACCTTGAAAACGCCCCCTCAACATACACGTTTAAAATAAACATTTGAACTGGGTCATATTTAATTCTGCATGCTCTTGTAAGTCAGCAAAATATTCCATATATCATTTAAGTTGTCATTCACTTTTTAACTTGACTTTCAATTTCTAAAAGTCTTTCCAAACATAAAACAGAGGTGGGAAAATGGTATATGGGAAGCTGCAGAGATGAAATAAGCTTATTTCATTAGGCATAAGGATGAATATCCAAACAACTTCTTCATGGCTGAAAGTGTGCAAATCTACTGTCTTCATTTTGTAGTCAAGGCTTCCGGAAAAATATGCTAATGGATTCCTTATTACCCAAATGCCCCATATCAGTTTCAGTAGGTATCATTATATATTATGGAAATTTTTCTCAGTGACAGTGAAAGACACCCTGACTGAACATCCCCCTGCCCATGACACAGAGATGATGGTCTCAAGCTATCTTGAAGGCACTGGAGCCCACACTATCCGTTACTAATATTAATGGAGGATAAAACTTCATATTCTGTTTGCTCTATATTTGTTCAATCACTTCTTCCCTTCATTAAACTGGATGGCCCATAATTGAGTCTGTAGTGTGTCTATCATTGGAAACTGAACAAAGTTTTGTTGGTTTTATTAATGTCATATGTTCCTAGGGAGGGTCTATTCAATAACTAAGTCTAGTTTCACAGTTACAAATAAATTATGATGTAACTTTGAATAAATTAAGTTCATCATAAAGGAAGGATACTGAGAGTTGCTACTACTCTTTCCTTGCGGGGCTCTCGTAAGGTGCTAATTAAAGTAACAGAGGTGTATATGTATGCATATATTTTCAATGATATTTGTACAGACTTAAAAAGAACTCTACAGAATGCATTATAAAAACCTTAATGCTGTGTGTCCCTAGTTCCCAGCTCTCTCATTAGAACTACTTAAATGAACACAATCTTATCTGTTAGGATAGCTATCAGAGTACTCCAAATACTACTTCTTGCAGTACCCTGTCCCAACCATTTGCCATCCTCTTCCCATTAGTCCTCAAGTCAGAAGCCCCGAAGATCTGTTCATTAATTTATGAACACATTTCTTCATCCAGCCAAGAAAATTGATTGATCCCTTACCAAATTTCAGGCACCATTCTTCAGTATGATTTATAGGCATGTTCAGGAAACACAGCAGTGATTAACACAGATGAATATAGTCTCTCTTGAGCTGAGTGGGGAGACAAAAGTAAATAAGCAAATATAAAATCATAAGTATAGGGCTTCCCCGGTGGCGCAGTGGTTGAAAGTCCCCCTGCCGATGCAGGGGACACGGGTTCGTGCCCCAGTCCGGGAAGATGCCACATGCCGCGGAGCGGCTGGGCCCGTGAGCCATGGCCGCTGAGCCTGCGCGTCCGGAGCCTGTGCTCCGCATTGGGAGAGGCCACAACAGTGAGAGGCCCGCGTACCGCCAAAAAAAAAAAGCTATGAAAACAAAACCTATGGATGGAGACCTACATGAAAGATGGAAGAGTGTAATAATGGCCAGAGTACATTACTGTGGCAGAAGCAGCAGCCCTTAAGGAGGACAACTTTATAAATTACAAATTGGATTTAAATAGACAGGGAATTGAAAGTGGAGACATTATTTTCTGCAGAAGATGATGGACAGGGGAGAACAAAGAAAATAAAACTGAGATTGTTAGCAAAATACAATGCTAAGCATGTAAGTTAGGACTGAGTCCTTAACTTTCATTTTTATTAATGAGTGGGTGAGTATAGATTACTGACTACACACAACCAAGCCTGGGAACACATTTTATATTTATGATCTTTGTGCCTAAAACTAGATTCACCTGCAATTTAATATGACACTAGGACAATGACTGGCCAAGTTTTAGATTAATCACTCTTACACAAAGATTTTTCATTCATATAATCTCAAACAAATACTGCGTCACCAATTAAGTTCCAGATCCTATGCACTCTGGCTGAAGATAGAAATATCTTGCAAGCCCAGCGTCACTTTCCTCTTTCTCTGGTAACAAATCACACTTTCTATTATGACAATGGCCCCAGTTATCGGCCCAGGAATAAACACTTGACTCAGGAAGAGCCAATTAAAGCCCTCCTTTACAGTTGATCGAGAGCTTGAAGGTTAGAGTATTTCAATCTTATGAAATTTTTGTAAAACAAAATTATTTCAAAATCTACTAATTATTCTTTAAGTTCTAGAAACTGCATTCTGTGACTAAGAGGACAATTTATTTGCCGTCGGTTCTGCTCTGCCCACTTTATGTTTCTGTTATTGTGAGATAAAGGCAGTGGGGAATGGCAAACCAATTCTGATTCATTCAACACATGAGTGCTTCTTAGGTACAAAACACCATTCTGAACATTGTCCGAGGTAAAAAGATAAATAATACCTAGCCCCTTACCCTCAAGGATCTTCCAGCTTAGCAAGGGAAATAAAACATGCACACAGATGACTGCAACAAAAAGAAGATAATGATTGCTGCCAGACATTTGGGGAGAATGAGTAGAGCAAAGAGAGAACACAGAATAAGGCAACATTCAACAGTCAGCCAAGAACTATTTGTTGAGCAATTGCAAGCTGTGACCTGGAAATGGAAGAGGAGAACATAGATCTTCACATGGGCAGGTGAAAAATCAAGTGTTATTACTTGTAACACAGCTCTTCAAATATATTTTTTGGCACCAAGTGCCTACTAAATAGCCTTAAATTAAAAACTAAATAAGGATACAGTCTCTATCAAATATAGCCTCAGGTACTGATGCCTAAATACTAGGATCACAGTATTTGTGTTCCCAAGGATGCCTTTCTATTGCTTTGCTTCTTTCCCCCTTTCCAAATTAGCTAATGCTGCCTTACCAGGATATCTATTTCACTTGTTCCAGCCTTTTTGATCCAATGTATTGAATAGCAGAATAGGTGAGTTACAAGAGCATATTTTGACTTCAAACAACAGAAATAAAATACTATATAATTGAAAAAAAAGAGGCAATCTTTCAGGCACATGTGGATCCAGGAGTTCACATGTTCTAACCAGGTCCCTTTCTCTCTTCCCCACCCCTTCTTCTCTCTGCCTTTTCTCCTCTCTGGTAGTTCTCATTATGGGATTCAAATATTTCCCTGTTTATGTGGGAGCTTCTGGCACAGGTGCAGGCTTATACCCTCGCAGCTCCAGGGCTGGCTGGAAGGGGCGGGCGCATCACAGCATAAGGTTGCACAAGGTGTGCACTTATATAGCAGGGCACCACATCTATGAGTGATTGATGATCACATTGTACACAGGGGTAGCTTCGCATAGTTTTTACATCACTTTTCTTGAAGATGGCAGTAAAATGGTATGTTTTTACAAAATCAAATAGTGTAACATTGTCCAAAAGATGTACATAAAGCATTTAGAGGAAGGAGGCTCCTTTTTCTTTTAACTCCGGCACGGATTGTCTATTGGACAGTGGTAACCCTATGTCATCAACCTCGTTACTTCAGCAGAAGTCCAGGGATTAGCCCTGCATAACTCTTGTTAGCCTCTATTCCCTTCCTTGAACACTGTAGCAAGAAGGTTGTTTTCCTCCTCAAACCTTAAGTGTTGAAACCTGGAGGAGGGGCATGTCTGAAAAGAAAATGATGGACTGGACTCTCCCTAGAAGGAAGATAAATGGGTGGTCAATAAGAAAAAAAATAAAATCCTCTGTACCAGGAAATGTTTGGAGTGTTGTTTGGGTATCAAAAAACGGGTGCCCTACACATAAAGCAACAAAGGATATTGGTCTAAAAAGAACACCATAGTCCAAGGTGCATGACCTATTTCAACAGAGGATTTGAAAGTTAAAAGTTAACCTGTAAAACATTCAATTCAATTTCATCATTTTACAGATGGGCAAAGTAAAACTCAGGCACAGGAACAGAAGTGCCAAGGTCATACAGGTGGTTGGTGGAAGAGACAACCAACTTCCCAACTTCTGACTTTTTAGGTGTGTGTGTGTGTGTGTGTTGTGTTGTTTATGTACAAGGACATTTTTCTTTAGTACACTAACATTACAACAGAAAGTATAGTCTTGTTTTGGTTTTCTCTGCGCCCTCAATTCTGTATAAGACAGTTTCGCTGCCCTCCAACAGAAAGGCTCAGCAAGAGTAGAGACCACCATAAGCAGTACACGTGGGCACCAAGGGCAGATACATTGCCCTTCCTTGTGTAGGAACTAGGGCCACTTGTTGCTTTAATGGGCCAAGTTTGGGCTGGACCTACAGGAGGGGACACCTTTGAAAAACAGCTTCCTAACTGCACTACAACCTGCTCTGGCATCCTGGTTCCACTCCCCAAACCCCCCAAATCTTCAGCCAGAAAAAAAAAAAAAGAAGAATGGATCACTGGATCGATGGGGAGATTTCTGTTTGCTCCTCCTACTGCCACCTCTTTCTTGCTATTTCCTGCCCGAGGAAACCTGACATCAGCCCAAAAGCATCTCTGGAAATGGGTAGGAGGGAGCCTTACACCTGTCAGCGCCAGAGAAGAAAGGGCGCTCTGTAGAGTTCTCAGTTGTTCCATCTCTTGCGATGAAAGGAAGAAAAGGAGCGAATCCGCCACAGATTTACTGGAGACCAGGGTTACTTCATCCGGCTCCGGCCACAGTAACCCCTGAAGACCAAAGATGCATTTCCATTCCCAGCATTTCTTGTTGGCGTCTTTCCCTACAGGCTAGCCCAGTGCCTGGCCCCAGAGAAGTCTCTGCATAAAGGTTCTTTAGGTCATAAATCAGGCTCCTGTGTGTATGTGTGTTTTTCTTAGGAAAAACTGGCACAGACGAATTAGCAGTACAGACTGGGGTCTCCCTACTACCCTTCATGCTTGGCGGCATCACCTTCGACTATCTCGCATTCTCCCGGCGCTGACAGTCCCGGCTCCGGACCTCAGGGTTGGAAGCAGTCAGCCCCAGCTAGAACCGCCCTGTCCGGGGCTGATGCCACCCTGTGCCTAGAATGCGCGTGTGGGTGCAGGCGGGCGAGCGGCTTCTACATTGAGACCAAAGCAGGAGCTCAGCCTTCGCCTGCGACCTGCAATCCCCAGATTCCCTGGGGACCTCGAAACTCCCAATCGGAGGTACTCCCCCCCACAGCCGCCCACCCATTCCCTCCCCCCTTACCTCAGCACGTAGCCCCTCCCTGCGTGATGATGCAAAACCGTGGGGAGGGTGGGCGCTGGGAAGGGTGGGGAGAGCCTGAGAGCGAGCGAGGGTGGGAGGGAGTGGGCGGAGGAGGAGAGGGAGCCGAACGCGCATTTAAAGCGATAGCCATGCTCGCTCTCTCCCCAGTGCTGGGCTATTGGAGAGCTCGAGCTGCAAGCCACCGAGCGCGAGCTCGAGCGCGGCGCGCTGGCCGGGGAACCCAAGAGCGCACGGCGCCCCAAGATGGCAGGCGCCGCGGGACCCCCCACCCTCGCCGGCTGCCCTTCCCCGGGCGCCCCTACCCTCCTCGCCCGCAGGAGACCCTGGGCTTCCCCGGAGGAGCTCACCCCAAGGGGCCAGGACTCCGGCGAGCCCGCCACCGTCCCCTCGAGTGCCGCCGCCACCACCGCAACCGCGGGAGCAGCATGGTCCAGCTGGGGAAGCTGCTCCGCGCCCTGACTCTGGCGAAGTTTCCCTGCTGCGTGCTGGAGGTGCTTCTGTGCGCGCTGGCGGCGGCGGCGGCGCGCGGCCATGAGATGTACGCCCCGCACTCCATTCGGATCGAGGGGGACGTCACCCTCGGGGGGCTGTTCCCGGTGTACGCGAAGGGTCCCAGCGGAGTGCCCTGCGACGACATCAAGAGGAAGAACGGGATCCACGGGCTGGAAGCGATGCTCTACGCCCTGGACATGATCAACAGCGATCCCAACCTGCTGCCCAACGTGACGCTGGGAGCGCGGATCCTGGACACTTGTTCCAGGGACACTTATGCGCTCGAACAGTCGCTCACTTTCGTCCAGGCGCTCATCCAGAAGGACACCTCCGAAGTGCGCTGCACCAACGGCGAGCCTCCGGTTTTCGTCAAGCCCGAGAAAGTAGTTGGAGTGATTGGGGCTTCGGGGAGTTCGGTCTCCATCATGGTAGCCAACATCCTGAGGCTTTTCCAGGTAGGGGGGCGCTCCCTCCGGGGCAGAGCGCGCCGTAGCTCCCCGCGCTCTTTATCCTGAAGGCTGGCTTGGACTCCAGGGGTGCGGGGTCTGGTCAGCCTTCGCTCATTTCCACCCTGGAGATCCTGCCGAATCCCTCCCACCTCACCGGAGGAGGTACTTTCCCTGCTTGATTCATTTCCCTTCCATCTCTACCCTGTCCGCGCTCCACTCCATCCGGCTTGACATTCTGGATTTATGGCCCCATTGACAAGAAACAGTCTCCGAAAAACAAGGCGATGATTTAAATGGGTTTGCATTCGAGTGAAATATGGTTCCAAAACAGGCTTGTAAAAGTGCCGGGCTCCTGTGAGAGCCACTTAGGCGCAAGGAATATGAAAGATGAGAAGACGCCTAGAAACTAGGCATTTCTCAACTCCCCAGCTTCCCTGCCCCAAGCCGCCCGACAAGCTGCAGCTCCCTTGGAAAATTTCCAGAAGAGCTTAGGGAGGCAGTTCTTAAACCGAAGGCTAGGTCTTCACCTACATTTGGACGTGAATTGCCCATTTCGCTCGGGTTGGATTTCCCGACCTGTAACCTGTCTCTGCGAGGGCATGGGGCGGAAGGCGTGGGGACTGTCCTCAAGCGGGGAGAAGCCACCCGCAGACGTGCCCCCAGGTGATTTGCTCTGGGCAGTTGTTTGCACCGTCTAAACTGCCTTTGCGATCCGGCCACTGGCAGGAGCCGGGCGATCAGCTTTCTACTCCTGCCAGCTCAGAGCCCGGAGGTGAGCTCATGCTAACTGCGAAACACAGTCGCTTTGTCTGCACCCACCCTGTGCCCATCCTTTCCCACGACCTCTCTAACGCAGCCCCCAACCCCAGTCCTGGGTTTTGAGGACGATTCTCAGAGCCAGACAAGAAGGCGCCTGGAGGGAGGCAGTAGGGTGCGCTGAGCAAGGCCGGGCGGTCCTCTAGCTCCGGGTGCAGGCGGGCAACGGCGGAAGAATGCGAGGACGGCTGAAGATGCGAGGACGGCGGATCGGGCCCGCTGAGCGGTGGGCGGTGCTGCAGTGCTCTCTCACCGCCTGCTCCCGCAGCCTCGGCCCCAAGGCTCCTGTGCCGCCCTGGGTATAGATGGATGGCTTCTGGATGAAGAAATTGAGTTTCAGGGTCTGCGTGACTATGGGTTCTCTTGTTTCTCTGTCTTTCTTCCTGTGTGTCTCTCTCCTTGTGTCTCTTTCTCCCTGCTTTTTTTTTTTTTTGTCTGTCTGTTTTTATGTTCTCCCTTTCAATTTCTGCCTCTCTTTTCCTTCTCTACCCCTATCTCCAAGTTTTTTGTTCATCTCTGTCTTGAAGTGATCCTTTCCTAATGCACAGCTCTCTCCCTGCCTGGTAGGACCCAAGCTCCGTTAGTCCCTTCTCCAGATGTTCTGGCTGACCCTTATGCTCCCCGTAGCTAAAAAGTCGGCTCCCTCTCAAGTGCCTTTCCTGAAGCATGTTGGGTTTCTGGAGGGGACTCCTTGTGAGATTCAAGCTGTCACTACATCAGCACCCAGGGGTATGAAGTCTGTGTTTGTGCCAGAAGGAGGGGTGCCTGTCTAAAGCTGCAGCCTGGTATGGCCCCTCTGAGCCTCTGAGCATCCCTAGCACCTGTTGAGTATGCCACCTCTAGATGTTTGCAAGGCCAAAAGTGCTTCTGGGCAGCCTTCACTTTGAGGTAATGCTTTCAGGAAGAGCCTGGGTTGTTGGAAGCAAAACCCAGAAGCACTTCCTTTACCTCTGAGCTTAAACTAGAGAACCTGAGGAGGCAGCGCTGCAGGGAGGATGAGGCCAGAGGTCACCTGAGAATCACAGGGGCAACTCACAGTATTTTTACTGGAGCTCTGGGGGTTGAAGGCACATTTGCTGTTTGACATTTTAAAAATTATTTTGGTGCCTTCACTTGGAGCTTGGGAGCTTGCAGATGGGCCTGCCTGTCGAAAAAAGAGTGAAATCTTAAAGTCAAGAGAGAGCTTGCAGACTAGGTGAAGGATTGTGTTTGCTGAAAAAGATTCCAGGGGGAGCTGATTCCTTCTCTGGTGTGTGGATCTGAGGCACTTGCAAGAAAAGAGAACGCTTGCCTTATGCTTAGTTCCCCCGTTCCCTGGGCTGGGAAGGAAAGGAACTGAATGCCAGCATTAGCAGTGTGCGTTGGGACCAAAACCATTCAGAGAAAACACTGTCATTTTCCTCTAATTTGCAAATTGCAGCTATTCATGTTGGATTGAACAGCTGAGGGAAAAGAGCCCCCAGTTTTCACCTGCATTTATTGAGAAGAGGCTGGTAGTAGGAGGGATGCACCAACTTGTGGCTTGTGCTGCAAGCTGGATATAAGCTTGGTGTGAGCATCCTGGTTAACCACTGCCCATGTTCAAATATACAGAGATAGATTCCAACAGTCTCTTCCAGTAGCCTTATTTTTGCGTGTGATCTTAGAAGCTCCTGGCATGTAAGTCCAGCCCCCAGTTTCCAAGCCTCTGTAAACCTGCAAAATGAATAGAGAGAATAGTGGAACACAGACCCCTTGTTCAAAGACACAGTCACTTTAGGGAAAGAGGAAAAGAACAGGTAGGTGAATCTTCTCTGGGATTGCAGGGTTCAGCTCAATGAAGACTGTCCTGGATAAAAGAAACTCCTCTAAATGGTTGAATTCTTAGCTCTCCAGAGATTTGAGTTTTCTTTTCCCCAGTCCCTGTGGGTTGCTGTGGGGAATGTGTCAAACCTATCATTTGAGATAAAAATTTATGGTGAGGTAAGCTTCTAGGCTGGGGGAAGGAAGACTTAGTGACTGAAATGGGGGATGCTAAGCACTGGGGGGCAGGAAGGAACAAGGAGCTAGTAATGGATGTAACAAATGCTGCAGCTGCCAGCAAAGCCTGGATTGAACTTCCTTCCTGAAAATGAGGACCCGGGCAAGAATGACCGCTCAGATGTAAACAGTGTCTCTGACGGGGAATTCTCATCTGCCTGCCGGTGGGCCAGAGCTGAGCAAGTCCTTTCTGTCTCCTCTGTATGCACACTGAATTGGTTAGTAAGTGACATGTCAGAGGACAGGAATCCTATTCAGTGGATCTTTCAAATCCAGGAGTTTGAGGCTAATGAAATTAGTGTGTGGCCAGGGCTCTGCCAACTAGAAGTCACTGCAGCCACCCTGCAATGCATTTTCAGCCTGAAGGGAGCATCAGGGAGGAATTTCGGGAGATTTGTTTCGGAGCCTGTACAAAATAATACTCTCCTAATGCTAAGAAAGATTAAATGTAAATTAATATTGACTACGAGTAACATATTTAAAAAATAATCGCCGAGTGGGGGATGGCTTAAAGTGGAGAGATTATATAATATGGTGGCCAAAGAATAAATCTCCTCTGACCACTGTTTCATGGGCTATAAGTAAGATCTATCACAATGGAAAGTAATGGGAACGTTTTTATTCAAGGCTTCTCTGCTATTGACTTGAGAGCAAACACTCTGAGAGTATAAATTACTCTTGCTATGTGCTGACTCTGAATGAACAATATTTCATGTGCAGTGACATGGTCTAAGCTATAGACTTGGAATTGAATGGCATCTGTTTCAATTGTTTTGTTCTCTCAAGAGCAACTAGATAGAAAAAAGTGGTCAATTTGACCCTTGTGGGAGCGTGTTGCAAATGTAAACCTGTGTCCCTCATACCATAAATGAAATACATTTGTAAATTTGTAAGTGTTTTCCTTCTGTTCATTGATGCTTGAGTATAATCTCAAACTTTGGCAGCAACATTTTATACATAAGTACTTGGTTTTCTTCCTTTCTTCTTTCTCTTCCTCCTCTCTCTCTCTCTCCATCTTATGTAATTGGATAGAACTGGGCACCTAGGATGATGTGGTGTTACTATAGTGGGATTTTTTTTTAAAAAAAAACAACTCTAACTTACCCTTTTAAACATTTCATAAATACAGGTGTCAGTGCCATTTGGAATAGTCTCTATAACAATTTCTGTCTCCACATTTACTGTGTTTCAGCAAATTTACCTAACAGATGGTGAGTGGGCAATTTTTAAAGGGGCATTTTTTAAAAGAGCGGAGAGGGAAGGAATAGAGACAGGCACATACTATATTTGAAGTTACCTCCACGTGTATTTTATGTATGTATACCCATACAATTAAGAAGTCTTTGGATGTTTTATCTTCAAGAATAATTCAGATACTGGATTACTTGAATATCATAAACATTTAGGGTTTAACAGATTCGTTACATATAGACGTTGTATCATGGATTGAAAAGACCATAGCCAGCGGGCAGCAGCGGGCGGAGCGACCGAGCGGCGGGGAGGGCTGGACGGCGGGTGCAGGGGTCCGTGCTTCCTCGCGGTGGAGGGCTGGGGTTCGCCAGAGACACCGGGTTGCTCCGCGTTGCCAGGTTACCGAGCGCGTGCCCCCCGCCCGCTCTTCCGCCCGGGCCGCGCTCGGCGCCGCCTGAGCCGCGGTGCGGGCTGCGCGGGGCGCCGGGTCCGCGGAAGCCTGGGTCGGGGGCTGCGTGAGGGACTCTCGTCGCGCGTGGACGCTGCGCGAGCGCGCGGGGGACGTAGGGCGCCGACCTGGGGCTCCCCGGCGCTCCGGCTCCGCTCAGGGCGCCCTCTCAGGGGCCTCCGGCGCGAGGCCCCCTTCGTGGTAAAGATGGCGGCGCCCAGGCGGGCCGCGCCGAGGTGAGCTGGAGCTGGGCCCGGAGAGGGGTGAGTCAGCCACGCCCAGGACTTGGACCCCGGGCTCGTCTCCCGTCTCCCGGGGAGCGGCGGGTGAGTGGGCGCGGCCGCGCGTAGGTCCCTCTCGTGGGGTGGTTAGCTCTTCGTGCGTCCGCAGACTTCTGTCGTCTGATAGTCAGATCTGGGGTGGCCCAGGTTGGAGGCGAGGGTGCTTGATTGGGGAAACCTGAGGGGTTTAAGGACTCTGTTGGGATCGTTTCAGACCCCAGCAAGAAGCTGAGCAAGTTTTCTCCTCTCTTCCCGGCTAAGTGTTCTCCCTTCTCTGAAGACGCCAGCTTTTCTGAATCACCTTGTTCCTCGGGGGGATACAGTTGGTGGTTCTGACCGTGGAACGTAGGACCCGGCGCGGGGAAGCCTGAGCTGGTTCTAGTTACTTTGTTTGCAAAGCACTTGTCTTGTCTTTGGAATCTTTGTGTATATAACCAACGTTGGGAAGAGCCAGCGTTTTCTCCTGCAAAACACTGCGAGGGGTAACTTTATACGTAAGAAACAAGTGGGCGTTCACATCCATCTCTTTTCCAACCACTGAGTTTTGGTTGTGTTTCCTTTCTTTAAGTTTGTCTCGTTTTGAAGTGATAACGAAAGAAAGAAACAAACAAACCATAGCCAGTTACACAAAGTATGTACTCTAGTCTCAGTCCTGCCAATTATTAGCTATGTTACCTTAAGTCATTTAATTTTTCTAGGCCTCATTTTTCTCATGTGATGTTTTTTCTTTGAAAAAGTATAGTTTCTAGAAGTCTCTAATCTGTGTCATAGTTCAACTTGGAGAAAACCTGTTCTTATCCAAACTCCATGACATTGTATTTCCAGCTCCAACTTTGGACTTTGAGTGAGTTGGGGGCAACTTTTTAAGGATATTTTCACACAGCTTTTTTAGTTAATATCAGTCTAGCTGACTTGTCATACTCAGACTTTCTCCCATATTCTTTTACCAGTGTGTTCCTTAGTCATATATATAAAGACTGTTGTGGGAAAAATGACCTCCTGGGTCAGCTTACTGCATGGTCATCGACACAGGACAGAGAGTAAGATTCTGTGGATTTTACAGAAGCAGATACAGGTTTCATTTTCCATGTCCTCTCCCCTTTCATCTTACAAAAAAACAGCAGGCTTTTCTTGGAGAACTGCCAGATAATGCCATCCTGCCTCCTCACGGGCCCCGGGGATGAGTCGCCCAGGGACTGAACTCCAGTAAAGCAGGTGATTGGCTCATGGGTAGGCGTCTGACCTCGGCTAAGTCTATCAGACTGCTCTCCAGGACTTTTCTCTCAGAGCAAAATGGAAGAATTGTCTTTTCTCTCTGGAATTTCTAATCTGGGGAGATATGACTCTGGGACTCCCAGTGACCATCCAGCACAAGGAGAGACTTTCTGTAAAATAAAGTCTTGCAGAGGTAAGCAGGGCTGAGGGATGGAGAGAGAGCTGGAACCCTGCTGATACTCTGGAACGTCCAGCTCCAACTGTATCTGAATATGGCTGCATCCCTGAATTTCTAGTACTTGTTTGTTGAGGTGGTTGTTGTTGTTTGGTTTTTGTTTTTAAATTTCCTTTGAGTATTTTGAATTTGTTTTCAGCCATGTGCATTTGAAAGCATCATAGCTAAAAGAGCTAATTTCCTACATTAATGTCAGGTTTGCTGACTGGCATTCCTTAAGTGAAAAATCATATCCGCTATTTTCTTTAAGTAAAATCCTTCTAGCTCAGGTTTGAGATATTCAAAACTCTGCCTCCTACCCCCCTCTTTCCAACATTTACTGTATCACCTTGAAGCATTTATGACCACATCTTTCCCATCTAGACGCAGTTGAGAGAGAGAGCAAAGACTTCTGATATAAACTGCAACCTATACGCCTCCTACCTGGAAGCTTTAGAACATACTTGATTCTTGTCATTAAAGCAAATCTTTTGTTGTTGTCTCCAGGGCACAGAAGCATTTTCATGGCATAATAGAGTACAAAGTACATTAAGCCTAACTCTACTTCTCACCCTCTTTTACTTTAAATAGGCAGAAAAGAACAATCTCAAACACATTTTCCCAACAAATAAAATACATATACGATTATGTTTAGAAGACATTTATGCAACATATAGTTAGACTGATTAATTAATGGACCTTTCGCCAATTGGCACAGTAAATATATATGTTCAATGTGCTTAATTAAAAAGAAGACAATAACATATTTTTACAGGTTAATTATCTGAGAAGAGTATTGTGCCAGCACACTTGATACTACAGTATTTCATGTTTGACAAGTAACCTTCTTTCAATTATATTTACTGCTAAATGTTTCTTGGATCAAGCTATTAAATTATAAGGTCAAAAGTAAAATGATATGAAATTACAATGATAAAGGGACACATATCCCACTTTATGAGAATAGAAGTTCTAATTTCTTTTCAATACTACTAGTAGTGACCACAATACTAATTTGAGCCCTTACTATGAGCCACTGTGCCCATATACATTTAGTTCTTACAGTAGTTCTGCAAAGGGCATATAATAATCCACACTGTAAAGCTGAAGAAAGTGATTCTCATAGCTGAAAGTCACATAGCTGGTGAGTGGCAAAGTCTAGATTCAAACTTAGAGTCGTCTGACAATGCCGAGGTTGTTGACCACTATGTACACTGCTCAATTGTTGCACCAATAAAGAAGTGCTTGAAATAATTATAGATTTGCCTACCCCGAAACTGCAGTGATTTAAAGACATCAAAGTTGCCAGTTGCTTAACCACATCTACTTACAGTAAGAAATTACATTTTATTTCATTTCTAAAACAAGATTAATTCTGCAGGCCCATCGAAACTTGAGCACACAAATCCTACCTCCAAATGAAAGATGCTTGTTTTCCATTATTCAACACATGGCCCTGTACAGAGGCAATAAATATATAGTAGAATTTTCATTCAAATAAGTGAGAAGAGAGGTTTCTTCTTGTCCTGATTCAGTGCCCATCATTATGGATTATGATGGCTCTTCCCAAACTTTACTGCATTCACTCCACTCTTTCTACAAAACTCCAGTAATGGAATCCATCATTCAGATATATGTGCAAAGCGAAAGGACTGTATTAATACAGTTGCTGAAAGTCAAGTTGATAGAGCACAGGAAATACATCCTAATAAATGCAACATTAATGTTTGTGTGGGCCTTGGAGTGAGGGGTAGAAGAATTTTCAGTTTAATGGAATATTTTGCCTCTTGCTATGAAAGTGCGGCTTAATAGTCTTGTAATTGGTCATTTACAGAATCCTCCATCTCTGGGTTTCATGCTTTCTTTACTCTGCAGCTGTTGATTCCTTCTCTTGTTCTGGATGGAAGAGAGCCACTTCAAAGGGCTCAGCCTGCCTTTTTGTGTTATTGTTGAGATGAAGATATTTCCATTTATTAAAGCATACTATTTAAACATTTTTATCATGTTTCAAACTTGACTGTGTCCTGAAGGTATGAGCACAGGCAGACATAATGGGGGATGTTTTCCAGGAGAGGACATACCCTTATCAAAGGAATTATCAGAATTTTCATGTATGGATTGAGAATCAAATTCTGGAGTTAGACCTGAATTTAAATTCATACTCACAACTTATTACCAGTCTCATCTTGATCAAACGGTTACCACACTTCTCATCAGTTTCCTTATCTTTGAAAGCAGAATAAGAGAAGTATTCCTGGTGGAGTTACACATAAAGCTCATCTGATAGGATATTCATAAGGATTTTGCACAAAATATACATGGAAATATTTTAGCACCGAGTTTAGCATGCGATTTGTCTTCAATACATTTAAGAGCTATTATTTTATTATTATTATGCTATCATTAAATATCACTATTACTTAAATGTCATTATTGCTAACATTGCTGTAAAACTACCGCAATAACCCATGATGAATTCCCCTCTTCTGTTTCCTTTGTTTAAATGGAAAATATATATATAAATCTAGACAGAGAACACTTTAGTGATCCTATTCAGTGGAGTGAGAATTTCCATGGCACTGATTAAAACAAATCCTGAATTGCATGGACTTAAGATAGCAGAGAGGGGCTTCCCTGGTGGCGCAGTGGTTGAGAGTCCGCCTGCCGATGCAGGGGACACGGGTTCGTGCCCCGGTCCGGGAAGATCCCACATGCCGCAGAGCGGCTGGGCCCGTGAGCCATGGCTGCTGAGCCTGCGCCTCCGGAGCCTGTGCTCCGCAACGGGAGAGGCTGCAACAGGGAGAGGCCCGCGTACCGAGAAGAAAAAAAGAAAAAAAAAAAAGCAGAGAGGCTAAGAGATTTGAAGTTAGACATCCCCAAGTGTGAATTCTACTGTGACCCTCTTCTAGCTCTAAAACCTTGAGGAAGTTACTTAAACTTTCTGAGCTTACTACTAGTTTCCTCATCTGTATCTTTTTCAGGACTATTTATCAAGCATCTTCCTGTTCTCTATGCTTGGACGTATCAATGAATAAATTAGACAAGAGCCTTTGCCTGCGTGCTCCTTCTTGCATGCTTTCTCCCTCCTTACACTCTCGTGTGGAAACGGATGTTATAAATAAATTCTATGCTTTGTCACAGGTTGATGGGCGCTACGGGATAAGGAAAAGGATGTGAAGCTCACTGAAGAGGCTTGGGTTGGGAGTGCTGGAGGAGTGTACAGGTAGGTTCTGTTTTTAAATAGGGTAGTCAGGGTGGATTTTATAAGTTGACATTTGAGCAAAGACTTGAAGTGAGGGAGTTGTCAGAATGTATGATGGGGTGACCACTCCCTGGGACCGGTCCCAAAACTCTAAGGCAGAAATATGCCGGGCAGCTTGGAGGAATATCAAGGAGGCCACCCTGGCTGACTTAGTCAGTGGGGAGGAAGAGACAGCAGGAGGGCTGGAGGTCGGATATGTGATGGGATGGATTGGGTAAGTCCTGGGAGGCCATCACATGCATTGTGTCTTTTACTCTAAGTGTAGGCAGCCAGGGGCAGGATTTTAGCCGAGGTGTGGCATGAACTGTCTCTTTTTTGAAAAGCATAACTGTATCTGTGGTCTTGAGGATGTGGGGAGAGAGTGGAGTCAGGGAGAATCTCGGGAGGTGACTACAGGATCCTCGAGGTCTATGTTGTTGGCCTGCACCAGGCTGCTAGTGGCTGGTAATTCTCAGAAGTGGCACATTGGGAAGGTTGTGACAGCATTTCGTGGTAGATTGAATGCAAGAATGGAAAGGAAGAGGGGGTCAAGGGTGAATTCGAGATTTAGGGCCTGGGGAACTGGAAAGGTGTGGTTACTGTCACCTAAGATGGAAAAAGTTTGGGGTAGAGCATGTTTGGGGGATTAAAGACCAGTTTTGGAGATATAAGATTTGAGATGTTTTCGTGACGTCCAAGTAGAGATGCTGAGTACACAGTTGGATACACAAGTCTGCAGTTCTGAAGAAAGGTCTAAACTAGAGATACACTTTAATACAATGGAGATATTAAGAATAATTACATGGAAGCGCTATTTTAAAGATAAAATGAAGTAATGCAATTAGCACTCTGTCTTCTCAAAACATTTAATAACTGTTAGCTAAAATAATTACCTGAAATGAAAAAATACCTATAGTTTGTTTTGTTGTTTGCAGTAAAAGTGAATAAAATGTCACAATTATTTTAATAGTATTTGTGACACAGTAGTTTTAGTTAAGACACCATGACTACAAACATTTACAATAAACCTTTCAGTCTCCGGCTTTTCACTCTGATAGGGTACTTGGAACCATATTTTGTAAGGTTTAAGTTAGTTGTCATAGGGTACCTCTTTAATTAGACGTAATTCTGAACTGTCTAGTTCCATGCAGTTTTATATACATATATGTATAATTATTATTTTATGATTTATCAAACTCAGTTGAAAATTTGCATCACTGATATACATTAGAATTTAAGCATTTACCCAGGTACTCAAGGAAAAAAATGTACTTGTCTTGTAATTTCCATAGGGGTACTTACTTTCACATTTTCCCTTCACTTTGCAATTGCAAACATGGCAGGGGAAATATCTTACTGGTCTTTGAGTTCCCCTTAGCTATCTGCAAGTCCTTAAACAGCCTTTGTGGCTTAACCAAAATTCTCTTCCATCTTCATTCCGCTAACAGATATTGGTCTAAGCATGTACTTATACTAAAAACTGCATGACCACGTTGTCTCTACACATCTATAATTTTATGTTAACACTATCATTATGTAAGCTATACTTTAATTGTAATTATAACAGATTTTATGTCAACACACATCCATTTCTAGTGTTCATCTGGTGTTCAAGGGGAGAGCAGCATGTCGTAAATTTTATCAAAATATAACATCTGAAGAATAGAACAGAGGGTAATTGTGTAATTCTGTATTCACTCTAATTAAGTTCAGTGGAGTTGGCATAATAGAATTAAGATGAAAGAAAAAGACATCGAGGTACCATGGCTCCCTCTCCTAACACACCCTTTTCGTATCCGAGAGCAGAGACTCAGCACCTTTCTGTACAGAAATGGAGACAGGAAGAGGCCAGAGGATGAATGACAGGCACGAATGAGGTGGAACTTTGAAGAGCAACATGGAAATAAAATACTTCTTTTGTATTTGGTAGGTGGGGAAAATGTACCAGTGTGTATGCCTACTGGGACCACGTTTTCCAGAACAGTTAAGCCCAGTGTCCACTGTGCTGTCCCACCTTCCTCGTAAGTAGGAACATCCTGTTACTTGAATCTTTGCTTCCTGTTTCTTGATAGCTGGTTGAGAAGATTATCACAGGAACTGCATCTTGTTAGCAAACACACTGTTTTGAAATGATTGACACTCACTGAAGAGTGGCAACTCCAAGCTTGCTCTCTCTTGATCTTGGACTATTTAAGTCTGGAGTGCAGGAGTGGGTTACGGGGAAAGACCATTGGAATTCTTATGTCTTCAGCATAATGGTTATAGCATAATGGTTAGGAGTGTAGGTGCTGGTTCAAATCTCTGCTTTCCACTTGCTAACCATATGAGCTTGGGCAATTTACCTGATTACCTGAACCTCAATACTCTTGCCTATAAAATGATGTTAATAATATTTCATCCTCATAGACTTGTTTTCAATGTTAAAATGAAGTCACTTACACCAAGCACTTAATATAATGCCTAGAGCATAGTAAAGTCTATTATTATTACTATTACTACTACTACTACTATTATTACTATTACTGTCACGATGCCAGGTGCTATTTTTCCTATGCCTTATTCCATTATCTTCGGCCCTGTCCCCCCATTTCTGTCTTGTTTCTGTACAAGGGTAGGTTTGTCACAGAGCGTTTTCTTTCCCTAGTGTCTGACTCTTAGTCATCAAGGTGACTGGTCCACAACCCGGCATTCATTGCTGCTCGTTGAAGCAACCCATTTTGAGAAGGGGAGTTGGATATTGATGCCAAGTTGGGTCAAGGAGAGAGAATTTTCTCTCTTCTGCACTCAGAGAGCTAAGTGAAATATTCAGGCCTCAGAAGGAGAATCAGGCAAAGGGCAACATGCTTAATTTCATACCTTAGTGATTAAGAACAAGTCAGACAGGCTGGATTTGAACTCATTTCCGTCATGTACTGACAACGGGATCTTAGGTGCTTTTGTAACCCGTCTGAGGCTCAGTCAACATCTGAAAGAGACGAATAACATTATCAGGACCTAGCATATAGCCTCGTTGTAATAAGTGAGTAAATCCTTTTAAAACGTTCAGGACGTTGTTTGGCATATAAACACTTAATAAAATTTAGCTTCTTTGACTACTACCGCTGCTAATATTATTAAGTAGCTGAGCAGATCCGAGGCCCATTTTTTTCTTAGATTGCACATAATCATTTGGACAACCAGCTCACATTGATCAACCATTGCTTATATATAAACCCCCATGAACCCAAAGGTGCTTTAACTCTCTCCCAGTCAGAGCCTGTTCTGGGGGCAGAAGCAA
Organism: Leucopleurus acutus; assembly: GCF_964270905.1. Taxonomy (NCBI): domain Eukaryota; kingdom Metazoa; phylum Chordata; class Mammalia; order Artiodactyla; family Delphinidae; genus Leucopleurus; species Leucopleurus acutus. Next base: position 23,490,605 of record NC_139145.1, on the reverse strand, counting down.
CACCGGCACTACCCCCGTCATCTTTGCCTTTATTGTCACTACACTCGCCTGCCGTACTGAGCACTTTCTGTTTGCCAGGCACCAAATTTAGCCCTGCGTATGCACTGTATCATGTAGTTCTCACACTCAGGTGGGAGACATTATCATCATCCCCAATTTTCAGATAAAGACGCCGAGGTGTTGGAAAGGTAAGAAACTTGACCCACAGCAAGAGATGGAGCCGGAGTATTCAAACTCTTCTCTCTGACCTCAAGAACCCTTAAATATTAGCATACTAGTACATCCTGGTAAGAAAATCTGCTTCCAGCCACTCTGGTGAGAGTAGAAATGATTCTCAGTCCCCACATTCCTCTATTGCCCATGCCACCCTAGCCTCAGGACTAGGTGGGAAAGGAAGTGATCTCTTCAAAGAGCAGCCAAAGGGAACCTACTCCCTTCTGCCTTGTCGTAATCAACTAACCAATATTTTATTTCCTTCTTAAGAGTCCCCACATGTTCCTTTTGGTACTTAGCTTGGCCTTTTAGAATTCTGACATTCTGTACATGACTCATCCACTGTATTTCATGTTACTTTATTGAGGTCAAGTATAGGGTCTTACTCATCCTGAAGTCCAGTTATCCCCTGTCACATCTAACTCTGTTCTTTTCTTCTTGTAGGACATCTGCAGGTATTTACTTGAATTTTGTTGAATTGTTCTCATCAACAGTACATTAAAAGTTATACAGAAAGTGCTTTCTTATAAGGAAAACCATCTAAATAGATTTCTAGCTCTTTACTTTTTATAGCACTATTGTAGAGATTATAGATCTCCAGGTAATATTTTTTAGATTGAGTTCTTCATATCATCTTATTTTTACATATAATGATAAATCTGAATTTTCTCTATCAAAGCTCTGAGACTTCACTGGCTTATAACTTAGCTTGTTGATATGTGTTGTTGACTTTTCCATTTACAATGATGTTTGATCCTGGTAAGGATGGGGCTGGGTGGGAAGGTACATCTTAGGGCCATCAATTGGTTTTGTAGAGAACTAACATAAAGATCTAAAGTCTCATCATATTTCTGCAGAACTCATGAATCATTTTATTATAATTCCATTCATTCAGGGAGTATAAAACCATTTTCAAATTGTTATTCCTAATTTGTTCATCTTCTCTTCCTTAGTCTTAGTGAGAAGAGAGCAGGCTGAATGGAAGACAGTCATTATGACCACTGGGGCCACTAGGGTAGGCATCAGTCCCAGAGTTTTGTTTTCATCTCTCCGCTATTAATATTGGCTAATGTCTTGAGTGCTTACTTGGTGTAAATTACTTAGCCGACCATGGCAAATGGGTTGTGTCATTTTATCCCCTGATAGTCATACAATTAATGTATGTATTATTACGATATCCCATAATGCATACATGGAACAGAGCCTCAGAAGTAGTTATTTGCTCACCAAAATATGGTAGATGTGGAATTTGGACTGAGGTCTGATAGACTCCTAAATCACTCCTAGTGATTTTTACCACTGAATTAAAGTTGTATACCTCTGGAGAGTAGACAGTTTCTAAAATTTCCTCAGCTCTAATGTTTTATAATTAAATTTTTGTCTGATGGCAAGCTTAACAGTTAAGATGGGTAGGAAGGAATGCCAGCCTGTTGAATGGAATTTCCCTGAAATGAGCCAGTTCACTCATTCATTCACTCAGCATGTATTGAATGTTTGCTCTGTGCAAAGGCATTTTAGGCATCACAGTGGAGTGAGCGCCCCTTCCATAGACTCTCCTGCAGCACTCAGAGAAGTCTTGGACTGGTTTGCCTGTTATGGAATGGGGCTTGGTGATAGAAGCCTGGTTTGTCCTCCACTGATAAAACTAAGACATACTCACATGAGTTTAGAGGCATCTTGAAGCCGTGGGATAGTAACACACATGAATCTTACCATTTTTGCCTGGGATTAATGATATAAAGGCTTTGGATTTGGGTATGGAAAATGGGTGCAATTATGGGTGTGTTGGTTCTACATATATATGGACATCACGTGTCATCAGCCTGCAGCTACCTGCCATTCCTCACTACTCCTTCTTTTCACAAACCAAACAAGTACCTTCTTATCTCTCCTGTGGATAAGCTCTTGACAGTGGCACTAGAGCCTCCCTCAATAAGTACATCATTGGCTAAACCAGTGGTTTCTCAGATATGCTCATTGAACAACCCTTAAGGTGGGTTGACATTCCACTGCCTAGAATAGAATATGGTGTTCTTTAGAAATCGGGGGGAAAAAATAGGCCACCAGATGTACTTTCTTTAATTTAAATTGTTTATATATATATATATATATATATGAACAATTGTTATATATGTGTATGTATACTTGTTCATATATATGAATGATTTAAAATTGAAGAGATAGATATATACACACACACATGTATATTTAAATTTTGGCTTCTGTTAGCAAGTAGTAAATTAAATTATTAGCAGATCCATACTGCAGGGAAATAACCAATCAGATTTCATTCAATAGCTTGCTTTTTTGTAGATTTATGGTTGTGATTTTATATCTGCAGGTATGTTTGCTGAAGAAAATATTTCTACCACTTTACACAAAATTAAATTCATTTAATACCAATGCGGCATGTCTCAAATGTCTTAATACAGTTTTAATCTTTAATCGCATCAGAAGTATGAAATTAGAAACATACCCCAAAATCATTTGAAGATATAATTACTTTCATTTCCCTTTTACTTTTGAGACTTTTGAAAAATAAGTATTTAGTTGTACTTATCTGTTTCTGTCTCTCTAAGGATAGCAAACACTGAAACACAATTCTTTTTAAACGTCAGTATTAAAAATATATTGTCCAAGATGATCAAAACTAAGGAAGTGGCAAAGAAATTCAAAAATTTAAACTTTCAAAGGATGCTTTTTTTGTGAATGTGTAGTACTTGTTCTTCTGAAGGAATTAATCTTTTTAAAAATTTAATTAACTTATTTTTTATTGAAGTATACTTGGTTTACAGCGTTGTGTTAATTACTGCTGTACAGCAAAGTGACTCTGTTATACATATGTGTATACATTCTTTTTCATATTCTTTTCCATTATGGTTTATCACAGGATATTGAATATAGTTCCCTGTGCTATATAGTAGGACCTTGTTGTTTAGCCAATCTATATATACCAGTTTGCATCTGCTAATCCCAAACTCCCAGTTTATCCCTTTCCCACCTGCTTCCCCCTTGGCAGCCACCAGTCTATTCTCTATGTCTCTGATTCTGTTTCTGTTTCATAGATAGGTTCATTTGTGTCATATTTTAGATCCCACATATAAGAGGTATCATGGTATCTGTCTTTCTCTTTCTGACATACTTTGCTTAGTATGATAATCTCTAGTTACATCCATGTTGCTGCTGCAAATGGCATTATTTCATTCTTTTTTTTATGGCTGAGTAGTATTTCATTGTATATATGTACCATCTACATATATATGTACCATATATGTATCATCTTTATCCATTCATCTGTTGATGGACATTTAGGTTGTTTCCATGTCTTGGCTATTGTGAATATTGCTGCTGTGAAGATCAGGGTGAATGTGTCTTTTTGAATTATAGTTTGGTCTGGATATACGCCCAGGAGTGGGATTGCTGGATCATATGGTAGGTCTATTTTTAGTTTTCTGAGGAACCTCCATACTGTTTTCCACAGTGGCGGCACCAACTTACATTCCCACCAACAGTGTTGTAGGAGGGTTCCCTTTTCTCCACACCCTCTCCAGCATATGTTATTTGTAGACATTTTTTTTTTTTTTTTTTTTTGCGGCATGCGGGCCTCTCACTGTTGCGGCCTCTCCCGTTGCGGAGCACAGGCTCCGGCCGCGCAGGCTCCGGCCGCGCAGGCTCAGCGGCCATGGCTCATGGGCCCAGCCGCTCTGCGGCATGTGGGATCTTCCGAGACCGGGGCACGAACCCGTGTCCCCTGCATCGGCAGGCGGACTCTCAACCACTGCTCCACCAGGGAAGCCCTGTAGACTTTTTAATGATGGCCATTCTGACTGGTGTGAGGTGGTACCTCATGGTAGTTTTGATTTGCATTTCTTTAATAATTGGCAGTGTTGAGCCTCTTTTCATGTGCCTATTGGCCATCTGTATTTCTTCTTTGGAGAAATGTCTCTTTAAGTCTTCTGCCTATTTTTTTGATTGGGTTGTTTGCTTTTATTGTCATCAAGTTGTATGAGCTGTTTGTATATTTTGGAAATTAAGCCCTTGCTGGTCGCATCATTTGCAAATATCTTCTCCCATTCTGTAGGTTGTCTTTTCATTTTGTTTATGGTTTCCTTTGCTGTGCAAAAGCTTGTAAGTTTGATTCGGTCCCCTTTGTTTATTTTCATTTTTATTTCTATTGTCTTGGGAGACTGACCTAAGAAAACATTGGTATGATTTGTGTCAGAGAATATTTTGCCTGTGTTCTCTTCTAGAAGTTTTATGGTGTCATGTCTTATGTTTAAGTCTTTAAGACATTTTGAGTTTATTTTCATGTATGGTGAAAGGATGTGTTCTAACTTCACTGGTTTATATAAGGCTGTCCAACTTTACCAACACTACTTGCGGAAGAGACTGTCTCTTTCCCATTATATATTCTTGCCTCCTTTGTCAAAGATTAATTGTCAAAGATTAACTGAGGTGTGTGGGTTTATTTCTGGGCTCTGTATTCTGTTCCATTGATCCATATGTCTGTTTTTGTGCCAATACCACGCTGTTTTGATTACTGTGACTTTGGAGTACTGTCTGAGTCTGGGGTGGCTATGCTGCCAACGTTGTTCTTTTTCTTCAGGATTGCTTTGGCAATTCTGGGTCTTTTATGGTTCTGTATGAATTTTAGGATTATTTATTCTAATTGCGTGAAAAATGTCATGGATAATTTGATAGGGATCACTTTAAATCTGTAGATTGCTTTGGGTAGTATGAGCATTTTAACAATATTAATTCCTCCAACCCAAGAACATGAGATGTCTTTCCATTTCTTTGAATCATCTTCACTTTCCTTTATTAATGTCTTACAGTTCTCAGCGTTTAAGTCTTTTGCCTTCTTGGTGAGGTTTATTCCTAAGTATTTTATTTTTGGGGTTGTGATTTTAAAAGGCATTGTTTTTTTACATTCCCTTTCTGATATTTCATTGTTGGTATAAAGAAATGCAACCAATTTCTGTATGTTAATCTTGTATTCTGCTACCTTGCTGAATTCGTTTATCAGTTGTAATAGTTTTCATGTAGAGTCTTTAGGGTTTTCTATATATAATATCATATCATCTGCATCTAATGACAATTTTACCTCTTCCTGAAGGAATTAATCTTGAAGTTCTACTAAGACTTTTGGGATATCTGTTTTAATGAGCCACTACTTCCTGCCTGAGATTGCACTATGCACCAGAGATTCTAGAATTAGCATAATAAAACTAATAATGCAAACAACAGCAACAAATCTTCACAAACCTTCCTTGCAAGGAAGTAAAGTCCACTGGAAACACAGACAAGTGAAACACACATTCAAAATGGCAGTGATTCTCAAACATTTATGTGCTGAAAAATCATGACAAGCATGATAACCAGGGCAATTACTAGACCCCTTCTCCAGCTGGTCAGGTGTAAGGTCCTGTAACTCTATTTTTGGTGACTGCCTCCAGGAGAGTCTGAGACAGATGTTCTCAGTTGTCGTCAACCTTTAGTGTGCATCAGATTTGCCTGAGAATATTGTTAAAACACAGATTGCTGGGCTCCAGTGCCAGAGTTCTAACCAGTTCCCAGGTGTGGCTGATATTGCTGGCCCAGGGACCACATTTTGAGAACCACCTTTCAAAACTCTGCAGTATGCGGTTGTGTGTGTTGTGAATGCAGTATGCGGTGGTGTGTGTTATGAATGAGACGGGCCCAGAGAACCAAAGGAGGGCAAAGGGACTCTGCCCTAAATTAGGCAAAGGTAACAATAGCAGCTAGAATTGATTGACCCAAGAAAAAATTATAAGAACTTTACCTGCATTTGCTCATTTAATCCTTTCAGTAAGGTACATAGGTGCTACTTAGTGTTCCTCTTTTACAGGGGTGTCCAGAGAAGGTAACTACTTTGCCCACGTCCTAAACTGGTAAGTAACAGATTAAGAATTCAAGTCTAGGAAGTCTGATTCCAGAGCCCACACCTCTACCCTTTCTGCATGTAGAGAGGAGTAAAGGGTTGTCAGTGAAGCCTTCCTGGGGGCCCTGGCCTCTGAGTGTAGATAGAAGGATGAGTGGACATAAAGATCATTATTTGTGTGTGGTGGGGGTAGGGGAGGAAGTATGAGGGCTTCCAGAAGAGCCCGCCCTCCCCATACATCTGCTATAAGCAAGTCTGATGATCAGGAGTCCGGAACATGAGTATGACTATGGGATACTGAGAAGGGTTCTAGAACCCTGAGGTTAGAGTTCTGGATCAGTTAGTAGGTAACAGAAAGTGAATGAGTGATTTACCTTACTTTCCACGGGTAGCAGGAAGTTTGGAGATAGTCCCTCTAGCGTTAGTCCAGCTGCTGAAGGGCATCACCAGGGGACTGGGTTGCTTCGCTCTTCCAGCTTCCACATCTCTAGCACGTCCACATAGCTTCAAAGTGACCCCAGAATCTCCAATAGTGTTCCAACAATTTGGGCAGGAAGAAAGAAAAGGAAAAAAAAAAAAAGAAATTAAGTAAGAAAAAAAAGGCAGTGTCTAACTCAGCAAATTTTTTACCACAGATGGTCAGCAGACTTGCACTTAGATCTCATCAGCTCGGATTTTAAACTGGCCACCTTAGCCTTAAGGATAATGGGGTCTCCTAAACCAGGGCTCTGATAGTAAGGAATAAGGAGAGAGTGGTACTGATTAGCAGTGCCTGCTGTCCCAAACAAATATTATCCCCAAACTATTTTTTTTATCCTATATTTTACTTTAAAGAATGGAGGGGAAACATTATGTATCTGTAAATAGCCTTTTAGAAAGAGTACAATTATATAGTTATACAACCCCCTGGAGGGCTCCTTTCTTCTAAAATCTCTTTAAAAACTGTTCAAGGTTAAGGACATTTTTATCTTAATTTAGTCACTTGCAGTCGATCATCTTGGAATGACATCCTCTCTCTGCAGATGTTCTGTCAGGCTTTAGAAGATTCTAGAAGTGGACAGAGAAGTGTTATGGTACATGTATTTGCAATATGCACGTCTTTGAAATGAAATCCATTTAGGGACCAAAAGGCATTCCATGTCTTTGCTATACATTTTCACATATTTGCCTTTCCAGAATTCCTTTGAGCAAATCTGTTAGATGTAACCCATCCGTTTCTCCCATCTGAATTCTTTATTACTAAACATTCTTCAGTATGCTCTCACTCCCCTCTGTCAAAGGCGTTTCTCTGGGTCCTCACCCTTCTCATCTCATATGTGAATGCGTATCTTAAACTGAAGCAACAGTCTGCTATGACTTCTCCATAACTTGAAGAACCCGTCTTTGTGGGAAGAAAAGTAGACTTACTAACTTAAAAGGTAAAATGCGCGCAGTGTTTCTGAGAATTAAAAACTAAGGTAAAAACATAAGCAAGGGAAAAAACTTACAGTGGATCCTTTTCAAAGACTTTATTTTACCGAGAAGGCAACTGAGGTTTAAAGAAATAATGCGTTAGTTAAACACTGAATAATATACCTTAAACCTCAGTGGAGCAACACACGGACAGTTCATTTCTCACTCACTCAGGAGTGTAGTATGGACTTTGGTGGTCTGAGGGTCAGTTTTCTGCTCAGTTATTCAGGTACCCACCACCTTCATCAAGTGGCTCTACGTTTGTCCTAAAAAGGAAAGGAGAGAGGAACCTGCAGGCTACAATTATCAACTCGTTATCCTTCAGACATAAACTCTTCAGGTCACCTCTGGTCACATTCTTTGGGATAGAACCATACCCAGATGCAAGCGGAGATGGAGAATGTTGTTCCTATCTTGGTCCTAGTGATGCCTCTACAGTTTGGAGGAGCTAATTAAAGTGTAGTCAACAGCTCGTTGTTTCTGCCACAATGAGTGATTAGCCTAAGGCTGTGGATTAATTATGTGTGTGTGTCACATATACATATAATACACACAAACATATATATGTGTGTGTATATATACATTCTTTAGCATGAGTTGTCACATGGGGCTTCTGCTGTATCAAAAGAGTACAAACTGCCTCTTGTTGCTTTTTCTTAATTGAAGTTGACTACTACTATCTATTTCCCTTCATTTTGCTACCTCCCCCCCGCCTTTCAGTATTATATGAAAATTCTGAAAGAAATAATTTCAAAGTTTCCAGTGCTTTTAAAGGTAATAGAATACTCAGACCTTAACAATTTTCCTGTGTGAAACTTTTGCCAGACTAAAATAGTTAACTTATGAAAAGTAAATTTAGATTGATACAAAAGAGAAAATAAGCTGATTTTTTTTTTTTTACACAAATACCCTGAGCCAGGGTGGAAAATAAATGGAAAACTGGAGGAATTTAGATCCTTTTGTTGTAAATTTAAATATTTTTAATTGTAAAAATAATACAGGCTCATTGTAGAAATTCCAAAATTGAAAGGATTTAAAGAAAAAAAGAAAAATAACTCAAAATCCCATTTCTGATAAATCATCTCTGTAACATTTTTGAGGGTATCTTTGGAAACTTCTTTGTGACGGGGTGCATATAAATACAATGCAAGTATAAAATACCTTTAATTATTATATCAAACTACAAAACAGTTCTATAACATTTTTATTTAGTAATATAAGTATGATTACTCATCACCTAATAAAAATCTGCAGCAGCATTTTTAATGGTTGAACAGCATTCTGTTATTTATTTAACCAGTCCCTACTGTTGAACATTTAGATTATTCCTGTTTTGCTTTGCTAAACAATGAGACAAGCATCCTTGTTCATATGTCTTTGAGCATTTGTTTATTTCCTTAGAATGGACTTCTAGAACTTGAATGGCTGGTTGTCAGTTCTGGTACATACTGACATATTGTCTTCCAGAAAGGTTACCATGCTTTTTATTTCTACCAAGAATTTAACATCCAGTGTGGTTTCTTACACACACTCATCAGTACCAGTATTATCAATATCAATACCAGTATTATCAAGTTTTTTAAAACTTTGTCATTCTAGTCAGTAAAATATGACACCTGAATTATTTTATTTGTATTTCTTTGATTAATAATAGCAAGGTTGAACATATTTTCATATCTTTATTGGCTGTTAATACTTTTTAGTGACTTTATGACATCCATTTTTCATCGATGTATAACAACCTTTTATATATCAATGTGTTTATTTTGTTGTTTGTTGTAAATGCAATTTTTTTCTCTTCATTTATTAATTTTTATTTTGTGTGTGTTGAACTTCTTTAATACTGTCAAGTCTATTCAAAAACCCTTTAATGAACACAACAAATGTGGAAAATCAGTCATTCTCCTGCATTTTGTAATCAATGTATTTCCTTTTGGGCAGTATGGAAACGTAAGTTCTTATTTCATCTTATGGTTGGAAAGAATCTATTCCCTCGGAAAGCGATTATAGTCTCCATGATGCAGTAATGGGAGATTTTATAGGGTAGGCAGGGTCTACAGAAGAAAAAACCCTAAATCACACTCCATTGGTGGTTGCCTTATTTATAAAAATGGCATCTGAGGTTGTGTGACTGCCATCAGGTAAGCAAAATTACTTTTTAGTATGAAGTACTCCTATCAGCAAGAACAGCCTAGGATAGGCTAGCAGTAAGAAGTGAGGGGTTATGGGATTGGGGCATAGCCTCTGTTTCCTCCAATGCAGCTGGAAATTTAAACTCTGGGGCTCCTGCTTGATCCAATCAGCCCAGCTAGTATGTGTTGCCAGATAGGGTGAATAGACTCAGAAGTACAAGAGCTCATCCTTGGTCCCCTCTGGAAATGAGCAGAGAATACTGTGTCAAGCAGAGGTGATCAGTCCATGGTCTGGAGACTTGGATCTCCCCACATAGTCCTTAAAGTCAGGGTGAGACAAAATGCCAATACAAATTATACTGATGACAGTATCAATGAGGTGACATTGAGTCCTTTGACCCAACGTGTGTCTGCAGTGTGCCATCCATTAGTAAATGGGCAAAGCCATTTGACAGATCTATCTGATACAGTGAATGAATCTGACACTGACATTTTGAAAAACTGAAACTGTATCCATTTGTCAAGAACAGTGGCCATTTGTTCTGCTTTATTCCCCCTGGTAGAACTAGGTAACATTGCAGGCAGTAAGACGTTCCGGCATTTCACCCTGGAGTAGCCCCAAAACTGAAGAAGCTGTCTTATCAGTAGTTAGCTCCTTGTCACCAAGAATATTAAAGTAGATTTGTATGATTAGCAAATTAAAGAGACTATAGTGCCTACCACTACTGTATTCACTAAGGCACCCAAGTTATTCTAAAGGAATCCTAATAATACATTAGGACCGTTTTGAATATTTTTATTTGATTAACCATAATCTTCTAGTTATAACATCCATCACCATTTTGACCACTGAAACTTGGCCTTCTTTTCTTACAGCCTAGCCCTGTGGTCTTGGGCTAATCACTAACCTGCTTAGATACAATTTTCTTCTCTGTGAAATAGAAACAATATTATATGCTATGAAGGACTGCAGGAAGATGAGCTGTAATGTTTATCAAGTGCCTGGTAAGTAGCCTGGCCCATAATAAATACTTGGCTAATTGTAGATGTTAGTTTCATTTTTAGTTTTATTTCCAAACATTGCTCTTTACTTTTGGAACTCTAAAATTTGTTTTGAGAGTGGAGGACTTGTTGTTTGGATTCCTTCAACACTCTCTGTATATTCTGTACTTCTATCCCTAGATCATTTATATTAATGGAATAAATGATCTTTGGTCTGGTGATTCCAAGGTGACGAGGAGCTAAGTGGAGGTTCAGTATACACCTGGAAGTATGGATTTTCATGCCCAGTGCAAATGTGGGAAAGGCATTATTCCCACATTATAAAGGGGGTAAAGACCTCCAACTTGAGGAGACTCTGGGTTGAGAGATGAGAGATTTACAGGTACTGTGTTTATCGTACAGGGTACCACAGGGGCTTTTATGTTCTGTAGCAAGAATTTGCACCTTATACCCTTGTAGTTAGAAGTAAAGCATACCACATAACTAATATCTAGTAAGCATTAGAGTGAGAATAAATACCATTTATTTAATGTTTCCTTTGTGTTAAGCATTTTACAGTTACAACATATGGATGGATACTATATTGTAATGGTTAAGAGTGTAGTTTTTTGAGCTGGATAATCCTGGATTGGAGTCTCTTGTTTATTACCTCTTTTTTTTTTTTTTCTGTTTTATTGAGGTATAATTGACAAAATTGTAAGATAGTCAAAGAGTATATCATGAGGATTTAATATACATATGCGTTGTAAAAGGATCCTTCCCATCACGTTAATTAATACATCTAACAGCTCATGACACCTTTTTCCTTTTTTTCTTTTTTTGGTGAGAACACTTAAGTTCTATTCTCTCAGAAAATGTTAGTTATACAATACAGTATTATTGACTGTAGTAACTGTGTTATACAGTAGATCCTCAGACCTTATTCATCCTGCAGCTGAAAGTTTGTACCCTTTTACCAGTCTTCCCCTCTTTTCCCCACCCACACCCCAGCCCCTGGCAACCAGTTTTCTACTCTGTTTCTATGAGTGTGGCTTTTTTTCTTTTTAGATTCCATATATAAATGATATCATTCGTATTTATCCTGTCTGGCTTATTTCATCAGCATAATGCACTCCTGTTTCATCTATATTGTCACAAATGAAAGGATCTCCTTCATTTTTTTAAGGATGAATAATATTCCATTACCTCTTAAATGAGTGACTTTTGGTACATTGTTTACACTTTCTAAGCCTCAGGGTTTCTTTTCTTCTGTAAAAAAAAATATATATATATACTAACAAGTTATTTTCTGATATGTGGAATGTTTGTTGAATCAACAAATAATTAGCTGAGATCATAAATGTGACACTTAGCACTGTATTAACATTTATTAATACTCTCCCTGTTAATTTCTACAATAAATTGTATAATAAGTAACAATAATAATAGTACTAGTAGTAGTTTTAGAAAATGCATAGGATGTGCCAGGCATCATATACTGTACTACCCTCCTTCATGTGTACCACAAGTTACATGTGGATATCATCTTCCACGTTGTTTCATTTAAAGAAAATTGAAGCTCAGCAAGATTGAGTAGCTTGCTCCAGATGTGAACTCAGGTCTGAATCACTCCACATATAGGTTCTTAATGACTCCATGTCTTTAATTCCACATCTGCATTTGTTTGTTGTTGTTGTTTTTAACTTTCCAAGCATCTGATCTGAAATTCCTTTCTCTGGGGAATTTTCCACTTTGTGGGTCTTGGTGAGAAACAGAGCCTTCCTCTCGTTATACAAGCTGAACATGTCAGATACACTGTTTACTCAAATGCTCAGTCTCCCTTACAGATGGAAAACAGTCGGGTGACCTCGGGTTGGCCAACTGCACCCCTCTCTTGGATTTTGAATTACAAATAAATGATGTAAAGAAGCAAGGCCAGCAGTGCTGGGTCAACCTCCTGTTTCCTGTTCCTGCTTGGTAGCAAGGCCAGCTAGGACTTACAACATCACTTTGGCCTGATCCTATAATTGCAATAGCATAGGCTTGGCTTTCGGTTGTTTAGTCTGCTTCTAGTTACTGAGACCTAACCATAAACTTCCAAAAGTTTCCTTTTCTGCTCAAATTAGCCATATTCGGTTCCTGATGATTACAAATAAGACCTTTCCTGATATACAATGGTGACCTACTTATCCAGGCAGATGTAACATCGTCCTGGCAGGAACAGAGGGCAGGCAAGTTCCTTGAACAGCTGAACAAGAAGAAAAAGACCTAAGAAGGAAGAATTGAAGCCAGTTCTGCTTGTGTTATAATTCTACCAGCACCTGCCTCTGTTTCACAGAGCACATGCTAAGGACCGTGTCCCTTCCCCTGTAACAGACGAGCAAAGTAGACCCAGGCCTTCCAACCCAGAGACCAGCTGAGCTGTACCGTGGACAATCTAGGATGTGAAAGACTTCACTCAGTGTCTTTGTCACTTGACACATTGTTCCTCTCTTTGGGAAGTAGCTTCTTTGTGTGAAAAAAATATGCTAAGCCAACACTTAAGTGGACAGAGGTGAAAGATGCCAAAATTAGCTACAGAAAAAAAGGCGTAAAGACTTGTATTTTCTGTTATTTGAAGGTGTTAAGACCCCACATAGAATATGAGTCCTTTAAAGGAAAGTTGTGAATGGCCCAGGGAATGTTGAATTTCCATGTGGCAATATGTTCTTGATCGGTCATGATGATGATGATGGTAGCATCAGTAGCATTTATCAATGTTTCCTGGGTAAGAGGCACTTTATCCTAATGACCTTTTATCCCCATGACGACCCTGTGAAGTAGGGAATACTGTTTCAGCATCTTCAGGGTTTTTCTTTTTTTTTTTTATCAGGAATTTACCCTAGATCACAGTTGGGTGGTAGAACGATCAGAACTGGACACTAGCCTTTCCTGAATTCCCAGAGTGTGATCTTAGCAGTTGTATTGCCTGATGCAGAGCCATGTAAATGTTGCCAAAGCAATGAAACGTGTACCTATTTCTAACAGATTCTAACTCAGAAGCTCTGGGGTTAAGTGCAGAGCAGTTGAGTGTGATTGTCTTTACAGACAGTAGATAACTTAAGAGAAGTTGTTTAAAAGTATATTTGCATATTGCACTACACTGTCATATCTGTGATTGGTTAGCTATTGAGTAACTAACACAAATCCCAATCCCATCTCTAATCTCATTCATCTCTTGTATGATATTTGACCTAATTGAGGCAGGTTTTTTTTTTGTTCTTTCCCACAAACACACATCGAACATCCAAAACATGCTTACCATTTGTGAGCATATTCTCTTAGTTATTTAGGAGTTGAGTAAGAGTGAGAGAGAAGGGCTTCCCTGGTGGCGCAGTGGTTGACTGTCTGCCGGCCGATGCAGGGGACGCGGGTTCGTGCCCCGGTCCGGGAAGATCCCACATGCCGCGGAGCAGCTGGGCCCGTGAGCCATGGCCGTTGAGCCTGCGCGTCCGGAGCCTGTGCTCCACAACGGGAGAGGCCACAACAGTGAGAGGCCCACGTACCGCAAAAAAAAAAAAAAAAGACAAGAGAAAAAGACACATAAATATGAAATACGGTCATCATTTTTTTAATATCCTTTATGTTGTTAATCCCTCTTAGCATTTACTGCCATTCACTCATTTGTATTATTTGGGGTATAGCAGTTTATTCACACAGCATTTTTACATATGGCTTATCATTTGTATTCTATTTTAATAACACTAATAATTATAGACTATTGACAAACTCATCAGACCCTACATGTTCATTTCAAAATCTTGAAAATAAGGTGGAAAATGAGGTGTAAAGTGGAAAATCTATGTGTATGTTTTCATTGGTGGAATGAGGAGCTACCTGAATATCACTCCTTTAGCTTTTCCTTCAAATGGTGCACTTTTTCCTCCATGCATAGGAGTCACTTCCATTAGGTAAACAGTAGTCTTGAGGGCAAACCTCAGAAGTAGAAACAGGAGAACTTTTCAGTTATGGTAAAATCAAACATATTTTTCTTCAGTAGTGAAAAAAAAAATTCTTCATGAGAAATTCAACCAGCATGAGTTCCATGGTGAAAAACTTTCCCCTTATAGATGCAACTTCCCCCAGAATTCTGAGAAATGTCGGTAGTAGAGAGGGGTGTTGCATACACCTGTTTCATTTCCCTCTGACTTTTCCTTCTCCTTTCTCTATTGACATTAAAATCTATAGTGAAAGCACATAGTAAGCAGTCTAGGACAATTGATATGACATTTGATCTAAATCTCCAAAGTCTATTTTAGATGGGGATGCTATGAGAGTCACAGGAGGGGAAAAAATCTAGAATTATTCTTATGTGATCAAATGTACTAAAATAACAAAAGCAAATCTTATTTCTAGCTAATAAAATAGCATTCCTTATATGATGTCATATTATGGCAGAAAAGAAATATATGCGTCTATTTTCTTCTATATTAAAACTGCTAAGGAGTGGGGACCAATGAACTAAATCAATTGTTTTGGGTTCAAGTTGTAGTTTTTAGTAGCCATCCTTCTTAGCAAGTTTTCAGAAGCAAATGTAGTTTGTTTACTATCACCACTAAATGTGCAATTGTGTAGATTTGTGGAAAAAAGTATTATCAAATATATATACTTTAAGATGATTTGTGTAAATTTATCTATTCATATTATTATTCTCCCCAAGTAAATCAAAATCTACTGTATACTGTGTTTTTCTTCTATAGCTTAAAAGGGGAATGTATGTTGAAACTTATTGAAATATTTATTAGGTGTCTACTAAGTGCCAGGCACTCTACTAGGCAGTAGAGATGTTGTATTAGAGGTGGAAAATGTCCTTGACCTCCAGAACTGATACTCTTGTAAGAGAAATACTGGGTCAAACTAAGTCAACAGTTTCTTTGCTACAGAGCTTTTCACGAGTCTTGTGAATTATGAGTCTCTGATAAGGAGATGTAGTGGACAACAGATCCCAAATTTATTTGAAATCTTTTCCTTCATGGACTGTCTCATAGGATTTATGATCCACTGAACACACCTTGAGAGACACTAGTATTCTGCAGTGGTTAGTTAATTGTTTTCTATTAAACAACTATATACTGAATCCATGATATTATTCTGGATGTTTTGGAGGATACAATGATGTACATGGCCACTGTGATGATAAGGGGGTCCAGTTTAGTTAAGAGAAACCACAGGAGTTATAACTTAATGTAACAAGGAAATACATACACATATACATATTTTTTATGTAAATTACTATTTATATAGTATACAATGTCTTCTGAAGAAGATAGAGTGTCTGTAACTTGGGATCTCACAGGAGGTTTCACAGAGAAGGTAGACCCTGAGCTGGGCAGAATTTCAGTAAGTTAATTTGGTTCTGACCATACGATAAAATCAGGTATTTGCACTGGTCAATCTGACCTTGATGGAACAGCATTCCATTTGCAGGGAACAGTGTGATCAAACATGCAGTGGTGGAGATGGCCAGATTGTAATATTCCAGTACCTGGAAAGTGTTGAAACATCTGCTTTCTTCATGGTCTAGAAAAGTGAATCTCAAGTGAAATGCATGTATAATGGAGGCCAGTGCTCTTTGCTTTGTGCACTGCTTTGATTCTACAGCATGCAACAATGTAGTGATCTGTTTCAGATTGTCATTATTCGTGAGGGTTCTTAGTAACAGGAGTGGAAAAGGAAGACCTCTCTTCCTGTGTTTCTGCCCTATGCTCTTAAGCCAGAAAAGGTACCAACATCACTGACCTGACCTTGTCTCGGGTATCTATCAGGATCTACTAGAATCATTCTAGTGAAAGGTAACTAGACGTCCAAAGGACTCAAAAGATACACTATAACCTTTGTATACTTTATATACCTGGTGAAACAAAAATGTCACCGGAGTGGTCCCCTTCCCTAGAAATACCAGTATGTTTTTCCAGTGCATGGCAGAACTTTGCAGGTAAAACTGGGATAAAGGTGAAGAACGGTCTTAAAATTCTAGTCCTTGAACAGCACCTAACACACAACAGGTTTTCAATAATCTTAGCAACAGTATTCACAAATAATGACCATCAGCGTAACTGCTCTTTTGTGCCAAAATACATTACCATATTACTTTTTTTCCTTCAGCTTTACAACTTGGGTTCTATTATTGTTTCCATTTTACAGATTAGGAAAGTGAGGCTCAGAGATGCTAAGTCACTTGGGCAAGGTCACAGAGCTTGTAGGAGATAAACCTGCACCCTTACTGTTGGATCCTACAAACCAGACCATAATTTAAGTCCTTCAAAATATACCTCAGAACATTTGAGTAAATTAATGAATAAATCCTCCTAGTCAGACTGACCAGATCATTATATTAGGTTCAGCTATAAGTGGAGGAAAGTCATAATCATAGCTGGACAGTTAATACAGTAATTTACTTGCTTTGAATTTTCTAAATGATATTTAGCTGGTAGTTTCATGATGATAACCATCGAATAAAAACAGGTATATTTTGATGTTTGGAATAAGATCTGATATTGAGTAAAATACATATTGATTCCTAGACCTATATGATGTGAGTAACAGATGACATTGAGATGCCATCTAGAAGTACTCCTGTGCAGTTCATCATGTCAACCCAGCTAATAATTTTAGAATCTTCAGAGTGAATAATATATGCAGCCATAAAGCATATTTCTAATCAATGCAAATAATATTTTTCCTATGCTAAACCCAGAGTGAAGTTATAACACGCATCATAAGATTAATGGGCCATGTTGTCTTCATCACTTTGCTAAATTACTTAGTCTGGAAACCATTCAGAAGGTTGCGAATTGGAGCTGAGCAGTAGTAGTGAGACTGTGCCTCTGATGAAACTATTTCCACCCTGACCCCTACTGCTCCCTTCTTGGGAAAGAAGGCAACATTTCTCCTAGAAAAAGTCACAGGTTCATAAGCTGGCTTGTATAATACGTTTGGAGGAATAGTGTGTCTTTTAAGCAGAGCCTATCTCGGTATATAAAATAATTTTTACCTACCATTTAATGAAATTAACACTCACTTTGAGGCTAGGTCTTTTGCCATTTGACTCCTGGATCACGTCTATGGATATATGTTTTTCTTGAGACAAAGTGTGAACCCAATATAGTATCCATCATTCAGTCTATCTAGCTGAGGTACATCATCTGAAGCACAAGCTCCCTGAGGCCAGGCACTTTATCTGCTCTATCAGTGTAGCCCTGATGCCTAGTGTCTAGCTTTTGGAGATTCTTAATAAACATTTGTACTGAATACGGTATGTATATGGTGAGCAAAAGTTGGCTTCCCATTTTACAGTCAAGGGTATCCCACTCATGTTCTGTGAACACTGGATAGCAGAATCTTACTATGTTATTTTTCTGTTCCCTTTGCAAGTTTCCTGAAAGGGCATTCCTGTCCTTAGAATGTCCATCTCCTCCCATCTTCCTGGAGAATAACTCTTCTTTCTTAAATACTTAGCCCCATTATTGACTCTTTAAGATTGAATGTATTACCTCCTTAGAAACAGGAAAATGCAGTGCTTTTTTTTTTTTTCGACAATTTATCACCAGAAAATTATTCTAACACCTGAAATTCTGGACCTAAAATGCCTGGACTAGTGGTTCTCAAAGTCTGGTACCCAGACCAGCACATCAGCTGCACATAGGAATTTTTAGAAGTGAAAGTCTTGAGCCCTGCTCCAGACCTACAGACTCGGACACTCTGGGGGTGGGGCCCACTGCCTGTTTCAGCAAGCTCTCTTGGTGATGCTGATGCATACTCAAGTTTGAGAGCCACTGCTTAGACCTAGAACTTAAGGTAGGCTTTGGACAGATCTGAGTCCTAAACACTACTGAGACACTGGGGTGACCATGAGCAAGTTACTTCTGGGAACCTCTTAGCATCTGTGTGCCTTGCTTAGCTAATAGTGATTTTAATTAATTAGAAGAATGCACACGGTGTACTCAAGAGAGTAACCAAAGCATACTTCATGTTCCATAAATTCTAGCTGTTTACCATTATCATCAATCAGAGCTTACTGACACATCCTGAAGACATTCTTCTAATAAGTGTAATAATGTGGTTTGTAAAATTAACAGCTTAGAAGAGCATATTACGAAGTTCATCAGACAGGGTCTCAGCAGGAAATCAGGGGTACATCAATAAGGATAAATTGAGCCCAATGTAGAGAATCAAGAGATAGTGTAGTGCCCTGGGTTCAGTAGAAGTGTGGCTACCTTTATAGGAGATGAAAGAGAAAGGAAGCCTTGCTGGAGAGAGAGTCCTCCCCAAAGATGCTGTGATGCCCCACAGAGAAGCACTATACGTTAGTTGGGGGATGCAATTTGGCAAGAATTAATACCCTAACTTCACTCCCCTCCTTCATTCCCTACAATCTTCTATTGGTACTCTTCATTGGTGAGCCAAACAGAAGCCAGAGCAAGGACACTTACTAAGATAGGCCATGCAAGCCATCCATATAGAGTTGGGTGGAGAAAGGATGTGGAAGGGCAAATAGGACATATTTCCCGCAGGTGGTGAGCGAGCTGTAAAATCACTCGCCCTTCTAACATCATTGCCATTGCAGGAGCACGGAGGAGCAAGTGGTTAGTTCTGACTTGGCAGATCCAGGAGACTGCAGGACAGAACTGGTATATGAGTTGGGCTTTAAAGGTAGATTTGAATTTTAATGGAGAGTATGGAGTAAGAAATGGTGAAGAACCAAGGGAAAGGGAGATTCATTGCAAATGGAGAAAAGAAAAGTGGCATAAAGACAAGAAAAGTCAAGACGTATGGAAGAGATAGCAAATACTCTGCGTGTGACTGGAGCAGAGAATGGGCAGACGAAGGCTGGAAGTTAAGATGAAGTCATCCTTGAATAACATTAAAGTTTCCTCCTTTAACCTCAATTTCCACCTTCTACTCCCTTCATTAACATTGGAAAATTAAAAGTGAATTTGACTGGGTTGGTGACAATGGCAGTATGAAGCAAAGAGAGGAGAATAAGAGTAAAAAATTTAGTAGTACCTTGGTGAAGCTGGGTAAATGATGGGTGGTGGTGTCACGTCAAAGCATGGGCAAGTGATTGTGACAAATATAGGCTTATTTCTTGACTATATGACTTCAGTTAAGGTACTTAAGCCCTCTAGGCTGCAGTCTCCCAACCTGTAAAATGGGGATAAAACCTCGCTTCCTCCAAGGTTTCTGTGAGGATCTAATGAGCAATGGAAGTAAGAGTTGAGTCCAGTAATCAGTTTTTAATACATATAAACTAATGTGAGGATAAGGGTAAGAATACTTGCTATGATTTATTGAATACTTATTATGTGTCCAATATTGTGCTAGTCTATTTACATATCTTTTCTCACTTAGCTTTCTTTTCTCTTATCTGCCTTTCTATAGGCAAGAGATAACTGATGGCTCAGTTATGAGGAAACGCAGTTGTGAGGAAAATGTCAGAGGGAAAATGTACCAGAAAGTTAATTCCTAATGGATCTGTCAGCCTTAAACAGAGCATGTCTGTGCTAAACTGTGTAAAATATCTGTGCTAAAACTACTCAATTGGACAAGTTTTGATAAAGTATTAACTTAATGAATAGGCATAAACAGCTTGGAGCTTTTTGGAGGGTATGTGGTAATATTAGTATTGGTGTGATGACTTTTGAAAGTTCTATGGCGTATAGAAGTCAAAAAGAAGACCCGGAAAGGGGCAAAACTGTCTCTGAAAGTTATTGGGGAAGTCTGGCTAGTAAGACTCCAAAAGGGAGAATCAGTAAGAGGCCAGGTTATTCATAGGCCTTCTAAGAATGTGTCCATGAGAAATATTTACAATGATTGGATGCCGGAATAAAGGAGAACACTGGCTCCATAAATGGTAACTTATTTTACACAAACAGGCTAATGATAAAAAATAATGAAAATCTGATGGATTTTTGAGAGGTTCATTGACCAAACTGAGACAAAAGTGCATAACAGCTAGATGCTCATAGTTTTAATCAGTTCCCTTTGGAGTCAAGCAAAGATAGCACCTGAAATGGTAAGGGACGTTTATGCAAGGTCACAAAGATTTTTGGTGGTGCATTTGGGATATAAACCCATTTCCATAAGAATTCCTTCAGAGGTCAAATGTTTGCTTGTCAAAAGTAGCATGAACTTACTTCCAGGAAAAGTTCTTAAGAAAAAATAATTTGAGTAATGAAGAACACTGATGTAACAGTTAATTTAAGAACCCAGAAATAGAGGTAAAGAGTAAAGCAATTATGGGTTAAGAGTCTGCATAAATTCCCCTGGAAGGGGGATATGGTCAGAGATGGCAGTTTGAAAACAGTGAGTCACCAAAAGTAAAAGTTTAAATTACAAGCTGCTTTGGGGGTCTTCAAGAGAGATTTTATAGATTGAACAACAACAGCAGCAAGGACAAGGTATAACGCTGTCATGTAGACTGCAGCCTGAAAAGAAAGCATTGCAGAAAAGCCACATCATCCTGAATTTATATTTCCGTGCATTTGAACAGATTGGAGAGCAGTAAAGTTGCTTTAAGAGCGAGTGATTTAAGTCAGCCAGCTTGTGAATAATACGAGATATTTTTGCATTTACATTAACTTATGTCCGTAAATAACGAACTTTAACAATGAACAAAATCCGTAATCCTGATAATGCTAAGAAAACTGGAAAGATACCTTTACCTTGAAAAGGCAGGATAAAGAAGACAGCATAGAAATTTAGGGAGATTGCAGTTTTGGAAAAATCATATTAACATTTATTAGCTGCTACAGCTTTGAAATGTGATGATTTAAAGAAAGAAGTAGACTGTTGATTTCTAAAAGGTAATGTGTTGGCTGAAAGAGAAGAGAATCTTGTTGAGACCTAAAGTGTTCTTTTAAGGATATATTTCAATGTCATTTCAAAAAATAAACGCATTTCCCATAACAAAACAGTGAGGTTAATGTAATACAGGTGAAAGCTTTTTGGCCCGAAGGAGTTCCATCCTTTGGAACAAAGTTTTATTGTTGAACACACCATGACCCAGGCCTGTGAGTGCCAGCACAGTGACTGTTTTTACAAGATCTGGTACAATATGCACAGTAGTTCTGGCCTTAGCACTAGGCAAGGATCATTCTTTTTGTATCTTCCTGATTGCTTCCTCTACAAAAATGGGATAATCCCTCCTCTTCTAAACTGGAAAGTAGTTTCTTCCCTCAATAAAACTAGTTTCTTCTCCAGGTTGAGCTTTTCCAACTCTTAGAGGTCTAAAATGAATGATATGAAACATACTATATTTGCATCTATTTTTATTTAAGAGTTATCTAAGGAGATTTATCTAATTAAATAGGAATTTCCTAAGAGATGCCAAAATAAACAATCAACAAGTTTTCTTTAAAGATCATATATATTATATAACAAGATCCACCTAAGAGTTAAAATATAAGTAGGTATACAATTTAACTATTTGAAGATAATTTTTCTTCTTACCACTGAAGCAGTAAGCAGGTAGTAGTACAATTTGGGGAAAACAATATTTCTGGCTTTTGTTTGTTTTATTTTAATTTGTGATATTCATGAGATCTTTTGTGAAGCCTTTGGGTATATAGTAAAATTCATGGGTTTTTAACTTTGTATTGACTCGTATTTTTGTAGGTTTTAAATTTTCTTCTGGCTTTAATTTATACTATCTCCTTTTACTTCTTCATTTAGAAATAATGTATTTCTCTCAGGATTACAATCTCAGTGCAGTCCTCTACTTTTCTATTTGTTGGACGTTCTCTTAGACATCTACATTTTTGTCTAGTTCGTACATTTCTAGATTTTTATACAATTGATAAGAAGTCTTTAATCTTATGAATTCTTTATATTTTCTCTTTGGAGACAAGATTTATAGGGATTTCCTTGGGCTTAAACTAGAAAGAAAAACGAATTTGCATATGAAATGTTGAAGGCTTTGTTACAAAGTGGGTTAACATTATATGTATGTTTGAAATAAACTACTTCAGCCAGAGCATCTAGCTGTTAACCTCCAGATTAATATCTATTATAAAATATGTGCATGCTTCCAACACATGGCATTGCCTCCTATTACTGCATGTCCAGGAGAAATTGTTTTGTCTTTGCACTTTTTTTTTTTTTTTTACTGACAGCTATCCAAAAATCAAGCTGAACCCTTGTATGTGAGGACAGAAAAGGACAATTTTTAGACAGGTCTAATATCCAGTTGTACCTTTCAGTCACTTAGAGAGAAGGCTTAGACCCCTGAAGCCCAGAGTCACAGGTTTTTTAGGATTATGGTGGTATATACCTCCAGTTTATAGAAAAAAAATGCGTTGTAGAAAATCCAAGTTAAATTAGGACTAAAATCCAAGTTAAATCTAGAACTAAAGTGTTACTGCCCCAAATACGTGTAAACTCTAGGTTACTGCTCTGTTGTCCATTTCATCAGTTGCAGAATATTCAAGTTAGTCTTTCAATGCTAACAAGAACATAAAAATGCATTATGTCTAAAAGCAGAACATGATTGCCAAGCCAGATCTGCGCATTACCTGAGAGTTTGGGGGGCCACCCAAGCGGCATCTACTTGTTTGCTACTGACCTTCAAATAGACTTGCTCAAGAATTACAATGTAATAACATATACCCTTATGTACTCTTGAGTTTATTGAAAACACACAGCAAATGTGCACACACACACAGATACACACCAGCACACCAGCACACACCTACTCTAGAGCCTACAATTTTAAGAGTCAGAACTTTTTATTTGCTTCTGGATTAAGATGGACCCTGTATTTCCTCAGCATGCTAATTAGAAACTCTATAAACAATTCAAAACCAGCTTCTTAAAATTCTGTTTTACAAAAATTGATGTTAAATATTGTCCTCAGAGAGTTCTACTCTGACTTTTCAAATTGTTTTTTTCTCCCTTCATGGGATAAACAGTTAGGGTTTCTTTTTGTTTGTTTTTTATCTCTCATTGTAAAAAATTCTATCTTAAAAGCTGATTTATTATTTCTTCCTTAGCATGGACGACGTGGGAACAAAGATGATATTTCATCAGTCTTGTTTTTATTTAAGTTGAAAGGTTATATATTTCTACTATCTACTGCAATACTGCTAAATATTTTTATAGTGCTTGTAAATCTTATGACATTTTTTTTTTAGTTTGTATTTAAGGCATTTACTCAAAAGGGACCATATGCCTCAGTTCATGTCACTCTATCATCAGTGTGTATGGTCACTCTATTTTCTAATACTTTTAAGACTGGTTTTGGCCCCGACGTTCCTCTGCCAGATTTATTTCCTTTATTTTCCCCTATATAGCACCATTTGGGCCATTTAATATGTAATTTCCCAACTCACCTTTCATAGTTATTTTAAACATATGTATATATTTGAAATACCGAATTGTTTTGTATTTTCTAATTTTTGCAAAAGTAGTATCGACTAAAAATCACATCCTATTCTTTTATTTTTTCTACACAAAATTATTGTTTTAAAATTTGTCTGTGTTGCTCCATAGAAATTATTGCTTCTGGCCACTGTCTAATATTCCACCATATGTTGATACCATGTTTTGCTTATCCATTACCCTGGTGATACATACTTAGGCTATTTTCAACACTTTATGTCCACCATAAAGCATTAATACACTCTTTCCACATGTCCCCTTGAGTAACAGTGCAGAGTAACAGTACAGCCGTGGAATAGCTGAGGTAGAAGTCATATATATGCCTTATTTCACAGATTCCTCCCCAGAATAGCTGTACCATTTTCCCCTCACCAGCAATACTTGGAATTTCTCTCTTGCCACATCCTTTGTCACCACATGCTGTTAATCTGCATTTTTAAAAATTAATTAATTTATTTATTTTTGGCTGCATTGGGTCTTCGTTGCTACACTCAGGCTCTCTCTAGTTGCAGCGAGTGGGGTCTACTCTTCGTTGCGGTGCGCAGGCTTCTCATTGCAGTGGCTTCTCTTGTTGCGGCGCACAGGCTCTAGGCGCGCGGGCTCAGTAGTTGTGGCTCCCAGGCTCTAGAGCGCAGGCTCAGTAGTTGTGATGCGCAGGTGGAGTTGCTCCACGGCATAATTTGCATTTTAACTTCTGGACATTTGGCATGTGTGGATTCATATGAAGTAAGGTGTTTTAATTCTGCATTGCTCTGATTCTAGAAAAGTTAGGTCTTCATATACTTTCTTGCTATTCATGTTTTCCATTCTATGAATTGCCTATCATGACCTTCGCTCATTTTTCTATTGAGTATTCTGTGTCTTTAGAGATGTAGAAGTTTTTGTATTCAGATGTTGAGTCCTTTATTGGGTTTTAGATAATGTATATGTCTTCTACCCATCAACTGTTTTTCAGTCTGACTTTGGTATCCTTTATTGTACATAAAATTCTAATTTTTTATTAAAGTATAATTGATTTACAATATTATGTTAATTTCAGGTGTACAACATGGTGATTCAATATTTTTATAGATTATGCTCCATTGAAAGTTACTATAAAATATTGGCTATATTCCCCATGCCCTACAATATATCCTTGTATCTCATTTATTTTAAACATAAGTTGTCTGCACTTCCTAATTCCCAGTCTGTATCTTGCCCCTTTCGCTTCCCTCTCCCCACTGGTAACCACTAGATTGTTTTCTATATCTGTGAATCTGTTTCTGTTTTGTTGTATCCATTCATTTGTCTTATTTTTTAGATTCTACTTATAAGTGATATCATTACAGTATTTGTCTTTGTCTGACTTATTTCACTAAGCATAATACCCTCCAGGTCCATCTATGTTGTTGCAAATGACACAATTTAATCATTTTTTATGGCTGAGCAGTGTTCCATTGTGTACATATGGCATGTATTCTTTATTCATTCATCTGTTGATGGACACTTAGGTTGCTTCCATATCTTGGCTATTGTAAACAATGCTGTTATAAACACTGGATGTGGGTGCATGCATCTTTTCAAATCAGTGTTTTTGTTTTTGTTTTTATTAACATCTTTATTGGAGTATAGTTGCTTTACAATGGTGTGTTAGTTTCTGCTTTATAACAAAGTGAGTCAGCTATACATATACATATGTCCCCATATCTTCTTCCTCTTGTGTCTGCCTCCCACCCTCCCTATCCCACCCCTCTAGTGGCTACATCAGTTAACATTCCCACCAACAGTGTACCAGGGTTCCCTTTTCTCCACATCCTCACCAAGGCTTGTTAGTTTTGTTCTTTTTTATGATAGCCATTCTGACATGTGTGAGGTGATCTGTCATTGTGGTTTTGATTTTCATTTCCCTGATGGCTAGTGATGTTGAGCATCTTTTCATGTGCCTGTTGGCCATCTGTATGTTTTCTTTGGAAAAATGTCTATTCAGCTCTTCTGCCCATTTTTTTAAATCAGATTTTTTATCTTAATAAATTTATAATTTTAATATAGTTAAATTCATCACTTTTGCTTCATACAATGTATGCTTCTTTATTTTTCAAAGATGTATTGCATCTCTTACCCTGAAATCACAAATATATTACCTTGCAATTTCTTTTATTCTCTCTAGATTTTATTTTTCACATTTAGATATTAAAACTATTGTATTTTAGTTTTGTACATTAGGTGGAATTATATAACATAATGGTTAATAGAATGATTTCTGTGGGGTTTAAGTTCCAGCTCCACCATGTACTTCTTAGGCTAGTCATTTTATCTCTCATACCTCAGTTTTTCCACCTGTAAAATGAGGATAATAGTTTATGCCTTGTGGATTTTTTTATGAAGATTAGGTGAGCTATATAGGACTGGGTACAACATAAGTGATATCACTAGGTTAAGATCCAGTCTCATCTCTCTTTTGAAAATGAGACTGTTTCCCCAAAAGCTGTAATTCAGCTTCCTCCATTGGACTATGATTCCATCTCTTTCATGTGCCAACTTCCTATCTGTATATAGCTCTATTTCTAGGCCGCCTGTTTGATTTGTTTTCTTGTTTGCCGTTTCTTCCAAGGGCATCACACAGTTCTTATCTATCATGACTTCCCAATATATCTTAATGTGTAGGGCACATTCTCCATTTTGAGCTTATTTTTCAAAACTACCTTAGCTGTATGGAGAACCTTATTCTTCCAGATACATTTTATTTTATTTTATTTTATTTTAATTTAGTGTTTTTATAGGAGATAGAGCAATCTGCTCTTTTTTTTCTTTCTTTTTTTTTTTTGGCTGTGTTGGGTCTTCATTGCTGCGTGTGAGCTTTGTCTAGTTGCAGCGAGGGGTGGGGCAGGAGGCTACTCTTTGTTGTGGTGCACAGGCTTGTCATTGCAGTGTCTTCCCTTGTTGCGGAGCACAGGCTCCAGGCTCGTGGGCTTCAGTAGTTGTGGCTCGTGGGCTCTAGAGTGCAGGCTCAGCAGTTGTGGTGCACCAGCTTAGTTGCTCCGTGGCATGTGGGATCTTCCTGGACCAGGGATTGAACCCATGTTCCCTCCATTGGCAGGTGGATTCTCAACCACTGCACCACCAGGGAAGTCCCCCAGATACATTTTAGAATCACTTTTTTATGCTGTCCCTCAAAAAAAAAGAGCTTGGCCTTTTATTACAGTTGCATTTAATTTTATAGATTAATATAAGGACATTTATATTATTATAGTAAATCATCTCATCCATACCTGTGATATATATTTCTTTTACTCATGTGTCCTCTAATAAAGGTTTCATTATGAAGATTTTCTGCATAATTTATTAGGTGAAACCCCATACTCTCTATAGGTTTTGTTACTGTGGTAAATTCATCTTGTATTGTATCTAGATATTGATGCTATGGAGGAACACAATTGATTTTGGTGTATTAATTTTTTTCCAGCCCCTATGTTGAGCTCTTTTCTTAGATTTAATAGCTTATTGATTTTCCTGTGTTTCCAATGAAATACATAATCAAAACAATCTATAAATATGACATTTTTGTCTGTATTCTTCTAAACCTTCTCTCTCTTTCTATTTCTCTCAATACACAGCTCCAAAAAGGTCGGTTCCAATAGACCAGTAATGTTAGAAATCTTTATCTCAATTCTCTCCTTAAAGGAAATGCTAATTTTTAAAAAAAATTAGTAGTATAATAATTTTTGTTAGTGTATACATGTGCCATGTATTTTTGGTATATAGCCTTTATCAAGGAAAGATAGTTATTATTTGGATCTAGTTTTATAAAATTTACCCTACCCAATAGATTTTGAACCTCATGGGATGCTTTTTATCTCTTCTATCTAAAAAGAATGATGATATGATTTTCTCCTTTTATTTAACTAATATAGTGAATCACATGATTTGACTGGCTGATAGTGAACCAACCTTGCATTCTCAAGGATAAACCCACTTGACCAAATCGTATTATAGTATAGATTAGCTTTTGCTATAGTACAAACCACCTCAAAGCTTAGTGGCTTAGGGAGATCAGCTTGGTGCTTTGTGACCACCTAGAGGGGTGGGATATGGAGGGTGGGAGGGAGGGAGACACAAGAGGGAAGAGATATGGGAACATATGTATATGTATAACTGATTCACTTTGTTATAAAGCAGAAACTAACAAACCATTGTAAAGAGATTATACTCCCATAAAGATATAAAAAACAAAACAACAACAACAAAAAACTTAGTGGCTTAAAATAGCAATTACTTGGCCATTTGGGACTGGATTCATCTGGGTAGTGTTTTACTTTTGGTTTTATCTGGGCTCCTTCATGCAGTTTTAGTCAACTGATGGATCAGCTGAGTGAGAGCTGGTCTGAGACAGCCTCACTCACAGGTTTGGTGGTTGGCTTGGACAGTGGGAGCACCTGGTCCACTTGTCTTCAGAACCTAGTGGGCTAGTCCTCGGCAACTGAGCCATCAAGCTCTTTTGCTATTGTCTCATCATGTGGGTTGAGTATGCCAAAGCCCAGTCCTGCTGAAGTGGTGACTCAGGAATGAGGGTGCCAGAAGGGGATTGTACCATAATTTTTGAAACATCCTATCACAATGTTTTTAATATACCTTAAAGCTCTGTGGAATAATAGTGTATTTAGGTTTTTGACTTATATTTTTAATAAGGAAAATTTGATTGTAATGTTTTTATATATTGCCCCTGTTTGGTATAATATTCTTCTTGCACCTCTAGCCCCATTATTCTAGCTTGGGGTACTTAAAATGTATTGAAGGGGATAGAAATGAGTATTGCATCTTAAATAAAATAGTCTTGGACAAGTGGTTCCCACTTATCACTGAGGTTGTTCAACAGGCTGCACTCTCACAGTGGACTATTGAACCCTTACGCACACCAAGCATTACATCTCACTTATACTTTACTAGCATTCTTGTGCTGGTTCCTTGATTTTAATTTAAAAAGTAATGAGTACTTGAAAAAATACAAAGTAAGAAGCAAAAACCCTCCATCACCCTAGTCTCTTTCCCTCACAGGGGAAGCAACTATAAAGTTAAGATGTCAATTTAAAAATATTTACAAGATGAAAATGATTCTTCAAAGTCCTTGGGGGCATTTAATCATTGAAGGGTATGCTGAAGAAGGTAAGTGACAGTTTGACCTCCAATCCAGAGACTATTGGCAATAAGTGTAAACAGTGCTCTAACAACATGGCCTAATAGAACTATAGAACTAAAGAAAAAGCTAGGATTAGGATTATTGGGCCCAAATTCACATTGTTCCTAATGAAGAACCTTAAAATCACGAAATATTGACTGATCTCTAATTCTAAGTCATTCCAGAATGCTATTTTCTATGTCGAGGAGTGGAGTTTGAGAGAGAAATAAGAAGGAATAAAGTCCAATTTGGTTTTAAAGAATCATGGAGAAATGAAGATTATTTCTTTCATAATTTCCCTGTAGATAGAGCTCTTCTATGACTGACTGTTTCACTAAAGCAGGGAAATACAGGGTGTTACCCAGAAAATCATATCAGTTTACTTCAAGTCAGTCCTCTTCTGGGCAAACACATCTTTCAATTCCTTTGTATTATATAGTATTTTAAATTATGAATTGTTTTGTCTTCTCAGGTCAGTTTCTTTTAGCCACGTGGGTTTGTTCTCTGTTTATTCCTTCCTCCTTCCCTCTCTTCCTTCTTCTGTCCTGTACTCCCTTTTTTATTAGTGAATTGGAAAGACGATTTCCTTATATACGCTAAACTGTGCAATAGCAAACCCCCAAAATATAACTAACGTTTTATGAAGAAGACAATAACGAAAAAAATTATAGTGGAAAAATCTTAGGAAACTGGAAGGAATTTGGGGGTCTTTCTGTCTCGAAGTAGATTTGGAATGTGCATTTCAGGTTCTCTTTTTTAATGCAGGGTTGCTAGTTGAGCCTTTATTTTGTTTCCAGAAAAACAATCAGCTTACATATTTTTTTTAACAAGGTTTTCTTCACCTTTGGAAATGAGTAATGATTAAAAAGAATATTATATAGTTAAGTGATGTCTAATTTTTTTCCTCATGGGTTCACCGTAGTTCAGGTTATAGCCCTGATCTGTTTAATCCTCCAAGAATCCTGAGAGGGAGCAAAGGGGCAGATGTTCTTTCCTCATTTCACAGATGAGAAAACTGAGGTTCAAAGATTCAAAGTGAGGTTAAGTGCTTCTGCCAAGGTCATTCTCTGAGGTGAAGCCAGAGCCAGGAATAGCACCTCATCCTCTTGTTTTCTCTCATGTGATTCTCCATGCGCTGACCCACTCTGACTATAAAAACACACTGTACCAGGCCTCACACAGTCCCTGAAACGTCCTTTTAGTAGGACACGATGGTAGTGACAAGATTGAACAGATATAAAGAATGCTGTAAAAAAGGACCTGTCTTTTTTGTTGACTCCATCCCATAAACTTCCACAGCCACACTGCATGAGAAACATGAGACATCCATTAAGATCATATTCCCATGAGTTCCCAAAATCTAGCTAGAACTAGATTTTGCAGAAATTGAAGACACATCTTGTGGCCTGACTGCTGAAAATGAGTGTCTCAGGAGTCAGAGAGGCATTGCTGCTCAACGAAGTCAAGAATGCCCTTTGCTAATTGTTTCTCCTCCATTTCTGAGGGAATTTAAATTCATGATCGGCACCATATATTATACTTCAATACTATTCACCATCCATCTTGTACGTATTTGCAGGAAAGAATGTTGCCCAAGTCATTATATCCCGCCATGATTCACAGTCGTATGACCTTAGGTGGCAGCTCAGCAGGAGCTTACCGGTGCCTTAAATCATCCCTGTTGTGGACATACAAGAGCGTGACCTCCGACTTCCAAGCTGTCTCTTCATGAAATGAAAATGGAACTGCAAGTTTAGGGGAAAGTTTTGAAAGTGTCTGGCTCTTGTAGTCATCTAATGAGGTTCTCATTTCTAGCTGCTAAGCATGCCCTTTAATTGGTAGTCACTCGAAAATCAATGATAATATAAGTGTCCAACTCTTTGGAGCTATTTTTCTCTCTGCTTTCTATCCTCCAAGTGCACGATAAAAGAAACCACCCATTCAGCCATTATCTTGTGTCACTAACTATTCAGAGATCAGTCTTCCTTTATGTGCTCTTTCAGGAAAGACCTGGGTTGTATTTTT
Source organism: Leucopleurus acutus (assembly GCF_964270905.1). Taxonomy (NCBI): domain Eukaryota; kingdom Metazoa; phylum Chordata; class Mammalia; order Artiodactyla; family Delphinidae; genus Leucopleurus; species Leucopleurus acutus. Next base: position 23,459,332 of record NC_139145.1, on the reverse strand, counting down.
CACTTGCATTTCAGGCAGAGAGTAGAGTCCTTGGCACAGATTAAGTCCTCAAAAATGTTAGATGGGTGGATGGGTGGGCAGTGGATTGCAGCACATGAGCAACTACAGTAGCATTGTGATACATGACAAGGAAATGACCTCAGTTGGGGAAATAAATGCCTAGCACATATGCCACCACTTTCCCCTTCCATCTTCATTACAGTCCTTACTAATCTATTATGACATTTTTTCCCATTGGGTCTAGACGTGACCTCAGGATCCTTGTAGAATATAAACAGTCCTGTGCAATGTAAACCTTGTATAATGTAAACAATGCTTTACTGTTTGATTTGAGTTGGGACACGAGAAGAATCCTATTTTCCGTCCATAACATAGACGTTGGGAATAATAGCTAATGCTTATGTAAACATGTAGATTCATAGGATAGAAAAATAATTTTTAAGAAATGACCTAGTACAGACTCAGGGGGAAAATATATGTTACCTTGATTATAGAAATTTGGTTCAGCCACTCAGCTTCAACCTTCAAAAATCATGTCACTTTATTTTAAACCAACATATGAATCCAAGGTATAGCAAAATAAACCATAAACCTTGCAGAACAGGGCCCTTCTAGATACGATCTTGTTAGGACCTGATCCTCCATGGTTGTATCTACACAGAGGGGTAATGCCAGGTCCCCTACTGGGAAGTTGAATTGGAGGAAGAGATAGACATAGAGGTACTATGGATAATTCTAGACTGACATGGTCATCAGAAAGTCCTATGAAAAATAATTTCTGGTGAGTATAGAGTAAATCAGCAATGAGAAATGGAGAGGATTGGAATTAAGTAGACTCATCACTAGTCCGTGGTTATCACCAGTGTACCAGTTTAGCAATGAATTAATTACTCAAGGTAATTGATGCTAGGTAGTCTAACAAACACTCCTGAAAGTCAAGTGTCTTAACTTAATAAATGTTTATTTCTCTTGTCAGAGACCAGTGTGAATTAGGTGGTTCATTCTTAGCAGATTATTTTCAAGTAGTGAATCAGGAACCCATGCCCCCTCCACCTTGAGGTGTTGTCTTAAATGCATGACTACCTAAACTACAGCAGAAGGGAACATGGGCAATCATGCATAATATCTCCTGGCCAGGCCTGAAAGTGGTAGACCCATACCCTTTCAACAAGAATGCAAAAACTTGACCTCTGCCTGGCTCCAAGGGAGGTTAGAAAAGGTAATTGTTCTGTGTGTCCAGGAAGAGGAGAATGAAATGCATCTCACTATCTCATCCATAGCTAAAGGCAGGTAATCTGTGAGAGAGAGCAATGTTTGCAGATGGTGATACATGAAGATTGAGGAAGATTGATTTCTCAATCATTGAGGAGTACTGTTCCATCTAATTGAGTTCTGAATGGTAATAAAGTCATCCACTGAAAACTTACCAATCTAGTTTGTGTGCAAGATATTATGAATTATAGTCTTACCGTTAATTTAGCAGACCCACAAATATTTACATCTACCAAGCACCGTGCTGGCAACTGCAGCTTACCAGTACTTCCTTCCTGGGCCCTGGATAATTTCCAGTAGTTGGTATCAGAATCTAAGCTATCCACTTGATGTGGACACTAGTCCCCTTGTAGCCCTGTCACAGGAGCCTTTAACCATTCGTGGCCAAAAACAAAGGAAATGGGCAAGAGTTACTGCTCTGCTTATCAGAAAGTGTCTCCTAAAGTCTTGTCTCCTAAATCATTTTTCCGGCCCCTTTATAGTAATTCTTTCTTTATTCACATTTCTTGGCCTACTGAACACTATAATCAAATCCTCCCTCAATTTTCTTTTTTCTGAAGTATATAAAACTACATTTTCCTCAGCCTTTTTTTAAACAAATGATAATTATCTTGTTTATTTGTATTTGGAAAATCTAATGAGATCACATATATTTAAAAATCACACACTATCAAAAGGTAAATAGTAGTAATTCCTTCTGGAATATTTTTCCCCCTCATCCAACCAATGTTAGGTCCCTTACCCCCTTTCTTAGCAACTTTTATTAATTTCTTATGTGTCTATCAGAAGTTTTTTGTGGCAAAGGTACATGTGTATGTTTCAGAGGTTACTGTTGTCATGAATTCACAGAAGGCAGAGACCGGAAAGCATTAAGTGGTCCTGAGCACCCCATTTCCAATGAGAGAGCGCGTAGCAGTGCTCAAAAGGCTGGTGTCCTATAATTCAACTCAGTTCTGGCACTATCTACCTGTAGATAGCATCAGATCTCACATGTTAAGGGCTCAGTCCAGCAGGAATGCACACACACACTTCAGGTGCCAGTCACCAAGTATATGTTGTCCCCTGTGCTTCTGACCCTTGTACCACAGGTCAGAGGTTCCAACGACCCCCTTCTTAGCTTTAATTAATTTGCTCAAGTGACTCATAGAACTCACAGAAATATTCTATTAACTAGATTAACCGGTGTATTATAACATGATAAAACTCAGCAACAGCCAGATAGAAAACATGTATAGGACGAGGTATGGGGAGAAAGCATGGAGCCCACTCTCCCCAAATCTCCATGTGCTCACCAACTGGGAAGCTCCCTGAACCCTGTCCTTGGGGGTTTATGGAGGCTTCAGTACACAGGCGTGACTGAATAACTCATTGGCCATGGGCGATTGAGCTCAATCTTGAGTGGCTCTTCCCTGCCCTGAGGTCAAGGGGGTGGGACTGAAAGTTCCAACCTCTAATCACAAGGTTGGCTCCACATGCTGCCGGCTCCCATCCTTAGGTGCTTTGCAAAGATCACCTTGTTAACATAACAAAAGGCATCATTATCATCTCATCACTTAGGAATTCCCAAGGGTTTTAGAAACTCTGTGGCAGAAACTGGGACAGAGACCAAACATATAATTCTTATTACTCCTAAAGCACAGTTATCTAGGTAAATGTTTGTATCACCCCAAACAGGCAGTAGTCACCAGGGAAAATAAATTAATTGCCAGTCTTTTCTATTAATTTTTAAAAATCAGATTTAAGAAGAGAATTTTTTGAATGGCCAGTGAAAATGTCTCTTACTTTAGCTCTTGCCTTTTTCTACTTATTATTTTTTCAATTTTTAGTTTAGTTTTGAAAAGTGTCTTTAAGTTATTTTAAGGTTAGAACCGAACCTTCCAGGGTTAAAAAAAATATTGCGTCTCTTGAAAGAGATTATTTTAGACTTAGTGAAATGGATTTGATGCTAGAGAACATGTGACATCATACATTTGACCTTTTTGAAATGATTTACATTATATTAGCTATATTTTAAGTCCAGCAACTGTAACCAAAAAAAAGAAAAAAAAACTCTACTAATTAAGGCAACTTTGCAGATTGATGGCATTAGATTATCAATTAAGATCTCAGTTTTAAACCAGATTTTTCCTCTAAATAGTGATCCAAAGAACACTAGTTTTACGGTCATTCTAATTAGTCAGACAGCCTTCTGATTGTTTAGTGCCTTCACTTGAAGTTTGTTAAATATTTTGAATATCACCTATGCTCCCATGGGACATTAGTGAATGTGAAGTCAACAAAAAAGAAAAAAAAGTAAGAAAAAGGATTTTGTAGTAAAATAAACTTGAGGGGCTTCCCTGGTGGCGCAGTGGTTGAGAGTCCGCCTGCCGATGCAGGGGACACGGGTTCGTGCCCTGGTCCGGGAAGATCCCACATGCCACGGAGCGGCTGGGCCCGTGAGCCATGGCCACTGAGCCTGCGCGTCCGGAGCCTGTGCTCCGCAATGGGAGAGGCCACAACAGTGAGAGGCCCACGTACCGCAAAAAAAATAAATAAATAAACTTGAGAAATCCTGGGTTCAGGAAATTTAAACATGTTTCGTGACTGGAGGACTTTTGAGATGTGGAATGAGCTATAATGTGCTCTGTGAATTTCACTGTTACGTAGAGTTTGGTCTGAAGTGTTTTTAAACTTTATTTGGCTCTACAACCCTTTGTCAGTGGAACATTTTAAAGGACTCTTTGTTTCTAGCAACTTTGGAAAATGCTGTTCTGGTCTCAGTTAAGCCCTTGAAATCTTAGCATTTGGAAGGAGATCCACACACAATCTCATCCAATTTCTGGTACAGAAATCTACCATGTATCCATTGCTATAGGCTCACTCAGCTGTGGATGAGTATTTTGATAACAAAATGCTCACTACCCATAAATCAGCTGATTCTATAGTCGGAATGCTGGTCTGTTAGGAGGTTTTAACTTTTTAAGTGCCTTTTACTCTTAGAAAATTTTAAGTTTTAAAATTTTGTCTATTGGACCTAGATCTGATCTCTGGATTAAGATAAGTCCTACTCAAGTAAAAGAATCCTTATTTTTCAAGGATGATTTGTACATAAAAAAAAAAATCCATATACTTCAAATCATCTGTAAATAGTGACTGAAGAGTAATTGAAAATACATTTGAAAATAATTTTCATTTGAAATTTATGTCAAAATATGTTATTATATAAACGAATCCAGTATATTTTCTCTTATAGCCAGTAAAATTTAGGTTAAATTTTAATTAAGCACAAGTTCTACAATTAAAAAAAAGAATTACATTCTGTTTTGAGTGATATTTCAGCAAAACTGGTTTATGGGACAGTAAACTGTCCTTCACTGCATGTTCAATGTTAGCAGCTCAAACAGGCTAATTCTGGTAAAAATTCAACAGTTTTCCAAGGCCTTCTCTTAATTACTTGATACTCAATTGTTTTTTCTTTTACCTCTATTGTATCTCTTCTTTAAATTGTTAACTGGACATCCTCATTTATCAATGGCTTTGTTGTTTAACCCAGCAGATCTCTGGTATTATTTACAATGGCTTCATGATATTATATCTTTAAAATTCAGAATTTTACTTTAAAGTTGATTTGAATTTTATTTCTATTATACGGTATTATGTTTATGTTATGAATCCATCAGTGAGTAATTTTCTGAAAGAGGATGAGCAGTTTGCTGACTTAGAAGGGCTGGAATCTATAGACACCTTAACATTAGGATGTAGATAACGAATAGTTGGATGACAAGAAACCCTGTTATATGAAAACAGGAATAATAATGAGTGTTCCAAATCTTATCTTTTCTGTTCTTACTTTTCTCCAAAGGTTAGTTCTAGAGTCCTTAATTCTCCATTCAGTACTAAATGATTGACTATTTGCAGCCTTCCCACCATTCTCCCCACTTCTAGGTCTGAGTTGGATAAACCTTTTGGTTTCATCCTTTCTTTGTGAAGTAGTGTTCCTAGTCAAGCCAGAAGGCTGTTCCATTAAAGGTTTAGCATTTTAGTGATTTTAGTAGTAAGGGTAAGGATAAGTGGTCTTCAGCCCGTCACAGTCTTCCACCCAACCTTTCTTCAGATGAATTTCCTGCAGTAGAAAAATTAGACAACCAGGCTGAATGATTGAGTCCCTGACTATGACTAGCAATGAACTACTCAGCCCTGGCTTCCTGAGCATGCCATCCTTCAAAAACAGCCTGCCAGATGGAATCTCAATCCCCTAGCTTGGCATTCAAGATACTCATACTCTAATCCACCAAAATCCAGTTCCAGTAGTTCTCCCCACTTCTTTCATACAGCAAATATCCATTCACCCACTGCATTCACTCATCTGGAGTACAAGTTCTTTTCCTTATATTCCAATATATCCCTATTTCATCTGCCTAGGAAGTCTTTCAACTTCTTCACAATCTTAAATCCTACATGGTCTTTACTTTCCTACCTTTACAACTTGACCTTAAGAAAATTTTTGCTTTCCAAGATCTATAAGTCAATAAACCATTAATAAGTTCATAGGCTGCTTCAATACAGTTCTCCTCAATACAAATATAGTTGTCAATCCTTAATAATAACAGCTTATATTTGATCACATAGAAATGTATTTTAACTCACATATTTGTTATCTAAAATGATAGTATAGCACTCTTCATTTTGTTGGTTATTTTCACGTATTTTAATGTCAGTATCACCTCTTTGAAGACTTAAAGTATATGTTGTCCATTTTTTCAGTATTTTAGTATCCTGCCCTGTTTTACACTTAGTGGGTGTTCAATAAATGACTTCAACACTTCACAGAATGGAGAAAATTTTCGCAAATCCTACAAGCGTTGACCCTGTCTGACTTTGCACATCACTTGTTAATGGCAGCTGGGTAGTTGTGTTTGATAGAAATTCAAGAAAAAATTTCTACATGTTTCAAGACCAAAGCCACAGTCATATGAGGACCTTAGTCAGCATCATGAATATATTCTTAAACATATACAATGGAGAATTGCACTTTTATGATTTTGTGATGAACCACATGTAAAACAGTCATTCACATTTTATTTATTTATTTATTTATTTATTTATTATTATTTTAAAATATCTTTATTGGAGTATAATTGCTTTACAATGGTGTGTTACTTTCTACTTTATAACAAAGTGAATCAGCTATACATATACATATATCCCCACATCTCCCTCTTGCATCTCCCTCCCACCCTCCCTATCCCACCCCTCTAGGTGGTCACAAAGCACTGAGCTGATCTCCCTGTGCTATGTGGCTACTTCCCACTAGCTGTCTATTTTACATTTGGTAGTGTATATATGTCCATGCCACTCTCTCTTTGTCCCAGCTTACCCTTCCCCCTTCCTATGTCCTCAAGTCCATTCTCTATGTCTGCATATTTATTCCTGTCCTGCCCCTAGGTTCTTCAGAACCATTTTTTCTTTCTTTCTTTCTTTCTTTTTCAGATTCCATATATATGTGTTAGCATATGGGATTTGTTTTTCTCTTTCTGACTTACTTCACTTTGTATGACAGACTCTAGGTCCATCCACCTCACTATGAATAACTCAATTTCGTTTCTTTTTACAGCTGAGTAATATTCCATTGTATATATGTGCCACATCTTCATTATCCATTCATCTGTCGCTGGACACTTAGGATGCTTCCATGTCCTGGCTATTGTAAATAGAGCTTCAAAGAACATTCTGGTACATGTCTCTTTTTGAACGATGATTTTTCAGGGTATATGCCCAGCAGTGGGATTGCTGGGTCATATGGTAGTCCTATTTTTAGTTTTTTAAGGACCCGACATACGGTTCTCCATAGTGACTGTATCAATTTACATTCCCAGCAACAGTACAAGAGTGTTCCCTTTTCTCCACACCCTCTCCAGCATTTGTTTGTAGATTTTTTTGATGATGGCCATTCTGACCGGTGTGAGGTGATACCTCATTGCACTTTTGATTTGCATTTCTCTAATGATTAGTGATGTTGAACATCCTTTCATGGGTTTGTTGTCAATCTGTATATTTTCTTTGGAGAAATGTCTGTTTAGGGCTTCTGCCCATTTTGGGATTGGCTTGTTTGTTTTTTTGATGTTGAGCTGCATGAGCTGCTTGTATATTTTGAGATTAATCCTTTGTCAGTTTCTTCATTTGCAAATATTTTCTCCCATTCTCAGGATTGTCTTCTCATCTTGTTTATGGTTTCCTTTGCTGTGTAAAAGCTTTGAAATTTCATTAGGTCCCATTTGTTTATTTTTGTTTTTATTTCCATTTCTCTAGGAGGTGGGTCAAAAAGGATCTTGCTGTGATTTATGTCATAGAGTATTCTGCCTATGTTTTATTCTAAGAGTTTTATAGCGTCTGGTCTTACATTTAGGTCTTTAATCCATTTTTTTTTAACATCTTCATTGGGGTACAATTGCTTTACAATGGTGTGTTAGTTTCTGCTTTATAACAAACTGAATCAGTTATACATATACATATGTTCCCATATCTCTTCCCTCTTGCGTCTCCCTCCCTCCCACCCTCCCTATCCCACCCCTCCAGGCTGTCACAAAGCACCGAGCCAATATCCCTGTGCCATGCGGCTGCTTCCCACTAGCTATCTACCTTACTACGTTTGTTAGTGTGTATATGCCCATGACTCTCTCTCGCCCTGTCACAGCTCACCCTTCCCCCTCCCCATAACCTCAAGTCTGTTCTCTAGGAGGTCTGCAACTTTATTCCTGCTTTACCCCTAGGTTCTTCATGACATTTTTTTTCCTTAAATTCCATATATATGTGTTAGCATACGGTATTTGTCTTTTTCTTTCTGACTTACTTCACTCTGTATGACAGACTCTAGGTCTATCCACCTCATTACAAATAGCTCAATTTCGTTTCCTTTTATGGCTGAGTAATATTCCATTGTATATATGTGCCACATCTTCTTTATCCATTCATCCGATGATGGGCACTTAGGTTGTTTCCATCTCCGGGCTATTGTAAATAGAGCTGCAATGAACATTTTGGTACATGACTCTTTTTGAATTATGGTTTTCTCAGGGTATATGCCCCGTAGTGGGATTGCTGGGTCATATGGTAGTTCTATTTGTAGCTTTTTAAGGAACCTCCATACTGTTCTCCACAGTGGCTGTATCAATTTACATTCCCACCAACAGTGCAAGAGTGTTCCCTTTTCTCCACACCCTCTCCAGCATTTATTGTTTCTAGATTTTTTGATGATGGCCATTCTGACTGGTGTGAGATGATATCTCATTGTAGTTTTGATTTGCATTTCTCTAATGATTAATGATGTTGAGCATTCTTTCATGTGTTTGTTGGCAGTCTGTATATCTTCTTTGGAGAAATGTCTATTTAGGTCTTCTGCCCATTTTTGGATTGGGTTGTTTGTTTTCTTGTTATTGAGCTGCATGAGCTGCTTGTAAATTTTGGAGATTAATCCTTTGTCGGTTGCTTCATTTGCAAATATTTTCTCCCATTCTGAGGGTTGTCTTTTGGTCCTGTTTATGGTTTCCTTTGCTGTGCAAAAGCTTTGAAGTTTCATTAGGTCCCATTTGTTTATTTTTGTTTTTATTTCCATTACTCTAGGAGGTGGGTCAGAAAGGATCTTGCTGTGATTTATGTCATAGAGTGTTCTGCCTATGTTTTCCTCTAAGAGTTTGATAGTTTCTGGCCTTACATTTAGGTCTTTAATCCATTTTGAGCTTATTTTTGTGTATGGTGTTAGGGAGTGATCTAATCTCATACTTTTACATGTACCTGTCCAGTTTTGCCAGCACCACTTATTGAAGAGGCTGTCCTTTCTCCATTGTACATTACTGCTACCTTTATCAAAGATAAGGTGTCCATATGTGCATGGGTTTATCTCTGGGCTTTCTATCCTGTTCCATTGATCTATCTTTCTGTTTTTGTGCCAGTACCATACCGTCTTGATAACTGTTGCTTTGTAGTATAGTCTGAAGTCAGGGAGCCTGATTCCTCCAGTTCCTTCTTTCGTTCTCAAGATTGCTTTGGCTATTCGGGGTCTTTTGTGTTTCCATACAAATTGTGAAATTTTTTGTTCTAGTTCTGTGAAAAATGCCAGTGGTAGTTTGATAGGGATTGCATTGAATCTATAGATTGCTTTGGGTAGTAGAGTCATTTTCACAATGTTGATTCTTCCAATCCAAGAACATGGTATATCTCTCCATCTATTTGTATCATCTTTAATTTCTTTCATCAGTGTCTTATAATTTTCTGCATACAGGTCTTTTGTCTCCTTAGGTAGGTTTATTCCTAGATATTTTATTCTTTTTGTTGCAATGGTAAATGGGAGTGTTTTCTTGATTTCACTTTCAGATTTTTCATCATTAGTATATAGGAATGCCAGAGATTTCTGTGCATTAATTTTGTATCCTGCCACTTTACCAAATTCATTGATTAGCTCTAGTAGTTTTCTGGTAGCATCTTTAGGGTTCTCTATGTATAGGATCATGTCATCTGCAAACAGTGACAGCTTTACTTCTTCTTTTCCGATTTGGATTCCTTTTATTTCCTTTTCTTCTCTGATTGCTGTGGCTAAAACTTCCAAAACTATGTTGAATAAGAGTGGTGAGAGTGGGCAACCTTGTCTTGTTCCTGATCTTAGTGGAAATGCTTTCAGTTTTTCACCATTGAGGACGATGTTGGCTGTGGGTTTGTCATATATGGCCTTTATTATGTTGAGGAAAGTTCCCTCTATGCCTACTTTCTGCAGGGTTTTTATCATAAATGGGTGTTGAATTTTGTCAAAAGCTTTCTCTGCATCTATTGAGATGATCATATGGTTTTTCTCCTTCAATTTGTTAATATGGTTTATCACATTGATAGATTTGCGTATGTTGAAGAATCCTTGCATTCCTGGAATAAACCCCACTATATCATGGTGTATGATCCTTTTAATGTGCTGTTGGATTCTGTTTGCTAGTATTTTGTTGAGGATTTTTGCATCTGTGTTCATCAGTGATATTGGCCTGTAGTTTTCTTTCTTTGTGACATCCTTGTCTGGTTTTGGTATCAGGGTGATGGTGGCCTCGTAGAATGAGTTGGGGAGTGTTCCTCCCTCTGCTATATTTTGGAAGAGTCTGAGAAGGATAGGTGATAGCTCTTCTCTAAATGTTTGATAGAATTCGCCTGTGAAGCCATCTGGTCCTGGGCTTTTCTTTGTTGGAAGATTTTTAATCACAGTTTCAATTTCAGTGCTTGTGATTGGTCTGTTCATATTTTCTATTTCTTCCTGATTCAGTCTTGGCAGGTTGTGCATTTCTAAGAATTTGTCCATTTCTTCCAGATTGTCAATTTTATTGGCATAGAGTTGCTTATAGTAATCTCTCATGATCTCTTTTATCTCTGCAGTGTCAGTTGTTACCTCTCCTTTTTCATTTCTAATTCTATTGATTTGAGTCTTCTCCCTTTTTTTCTTGATGAGTCTGGCTAATGGCTTATCAATTTCGTTTATCCTTTCAAAGAACCAGCTTTTAGTTTTATTGATCTTTGCTATCATTTCCTTCATTTCTTTTTCATTTATTTCTGATCTGATTTTTATGATTTCTTTCCTTCTGCTAGCTTTGGGGTTTTTTTGTTCTTCTTTCTCTAATTGCTTGAGGTGCAAGGTTAGGTTGTTTATTCGAGATGTTTCCTGCTTCTTAAGGTGGGCTTGTATTGCTATAAACTTCCCCCTTAGAACTGCTTTTGCTGCATCCCACAGGTTTTGGGTCGTTGTGTCTCCATTGTCATTTGTTTCTAGGTATTTTTTGATTTCCTCTTTGATTTCTTCAGTGATATCTTCATTATTAAGTAGTGTATTGTTTAGCCTCCATGTGTTTGTATTTTTTACAGATCTTTTCCTGTAATTGATATCTAGTCTCATGGCGTTCTGGTCAGAAAAGATACTTGATACAATTTCAATTTTCTTAAATTTACCAAGGCTTGATTTGTGACCTAAGATATGATCTATTCTGGAGAATGTTCCATGAGCACTTGAGAAAAATGTGTATTCTGTTGTTTTTTGGATGGAGTGTCCTATAAATATCAATTAAGTCCATCTTGTTTAATGTATCATTTAAAGCTTGTGTTTCCTTATTTATTTTCATTTTGGATGATCTGTCCATGGGTGAAAGTGGGGTGTTTAAGTCCCCTACTATGAATGTGTTACTGTCGATTTCCCCTTTTATGGCTGTTAGTATTTGCCTTATGTATTGAGGTGCTCCTGTGTTGGGTGCATAAATATTTACAATTGTTATATCTTCTTCTTGGATCGATCCCTTGATCATTATGTAGTGTCCTTCTTTGTCTCTTTTAATAGTCCTTATTTTAAAGTCTATTTTGTCTGATATGAGAATTGCTACTCCAGCTTTCTTTTGGCTTCCATTTGCATGGAATATCTTTTTCCATCCCCTTACTTTCAGTCTGTATGTGTCTCTAGGTCTGAAGTGGGTCTCTTGTAGACAGCATATATAAGGGTCTTGTTTTTGTATCCATTCAGCTAATCTGTGTCTTTTGGTGGGAGCATTTAGTCCATTTACATTTAAGGTAATTATCGATATGTATGTTCCTATTCCCATTTTCTAAATTGTTTTGGGTTCGTTATTATAGGTCTTTTCCTTCTCTTGTGTTTCTTGCCTAGAGAAGATCCTTTAGCATTTGTTGTAAAGCTGGTTTGGTGGTGCTGAACTCTCTCAGCTTTTGCTTGTCTGTAAAGGTTTTAATTTCTCCATCAAATCTGAATGAGATCCTTGCTGGGTAGAGTAGTCTTGGCTGCATGTTTTTCTCCTTCATCACTTTCAGTATGTCCTGCCACTCCCTTCTGGCTTGTAGGGTTTCTGCTGAGAGATCAGCTGTTAACCTTATGGGGATTCCCTTATGTGTTATTTGTTGTTTTTCCCTTGCTGCTTTTAATATGCTTTCTTTGTATTTAATTTTTGACAGTTTGATTAATATGTGTCTTGGCGTATTTCTCCTTGTATTTATCTTGTATGGGACTCTCTGTGCTTCCTGGACTTGATTAACTATTTCCTTTCCCATATTAGGGAAGTTTTCAACTATAATCTCTTCAAATATTTTCTCAGTCCCTTTCTTTTTCTCTTCTTCTTCTGGAACCCCTATAATTCGAATGTTGGTGCGTTTAATGTTGTCCCAGAGGTCTCTGAGACTGTCCTCAGTTCTTTTCATTCTTTTTTCTTTATTCTGCTCTGCAGTAGTTATTTCCACTATTTTATCTTCCAGGTCACTTATCCGTTCTTCTGCCTCAGTTATTCTGCTATTGATCCCATCTAGAGTACTTTTAATTTCATTTATTGTGTTGTTCATCGTTGCTTGTTTCATCTTTAGTTCTTCTAGGTCCTTGTTAACTGATTCTTGCATTTTGTCCAATCTATTGTCCATTCTATTTCCAAGATTTCGGATCAACCTTACTATCATTATTCTGAATTCTCTTTCAGGTAGACTGCCTATTTCCTCTTCATTTGTTAGGTCTGGTGCATTTTTATCTTGCTCCTTTATCTGCTGTGTGTTTTTCTGTCTTCTCATTTTGCTTATCTTACTGTGTTTGGGGTCTCCTTTTTGCAGGCTGCAGGTTCGTAGTTCCTCCTGTTTTTGATGTCTGTCTCCAGTGGCTAAGGTTGGTTCAGTGGGTTGTGTAGGCTTCCTGGTGGAGGGGACTAGTGCCTGTGTTGTGGTGGATGAGGCTGGATCTTGTCTCTCTAGTGGGCAGGTTCACGTCTGGTGGTGTGTTTGGGGGTGTCTGTGGCCTTATTATGATTTTAGGCAGCCTCTCTGCTAATGGGTGGGGTTGTGTTCCTGTTTTGCTAGTTGTTTGGCATAGGTTTTCCAGCACTGTGGCTTGCTGGTCGTTGAGTGAAGCTGGGTGCTGATGTTAAGATGGAGGTCTCTGGGAGATTTTCGCCGTTTGATATTATGTGGAGCTGGGAGGTCTCTTGTTGATCAGTGTCCTGAAGTTGGCTCTCCTACCTCAGAGGCAGAGCCCTGCCTCCTGGCTGGAGCACCAAAAGCTTTTCATCCACACGGCTCAGGATAAAAGGGAGAAAAAGTAGAGGGAATTAGTAGAAGTATGAGGAAAGAAAGAAGGAAAGGAGGGTAGGAAGGAAGGAAGAAAGAAAGAAGCAAAGAAGGAAAGAAGGCAAGAAGGAAAGAAAGGAGGGAGGGAGGGAGGGAGGAAGGAAGGAAGGAGGGAAAGAAGGAAAAAAGACAGAAAGAAAGAAGATACAGTAAAAATAAAATAAAGTATAATAAAGTTATTGAATTAAAAAATTCTTATTTAGAAAAAAAAAAGGGACGGAAAGAACCTTAGGACAAATGTTGGAAGCAAAGCTGTACAGACAAAATCTTACACAGAAGCATACACATACACCCTCACTAAAAGAGGTAAATGGGGAAAAATCCTAAATCTTGCTGTCAGAGACCACCTCCTCAATTTGGGATGATTCGTTGTCTAAAGGAGGGAAGGAAGGACGGAAAGAAAGAAAGAAAGAACGAAGGTAAAGTATAATATTGTTATTAACATTAATTATTAAGAAAAAAAAATTAAAAAAAAACATGGACGGATAGAACCCTAGGACAAATGGTGGAAGCAAGACTATACAGACAAGATCTCACACAGAAGCATACACATACACATTCACAAAAAGAGGAAAAGGGAAAAAATCATAGATCTTGCTCCTAAAGTCCACTTCCTTAATTTGGGATGATTGGTTGTCTATTCAGGTATTCCACAGATGCAGGGTATATCAAGTTGATTGTGGAGCTTTAATCTGCTGCTTCTGAGGCTGCTGGGAGAGATTTCCCTTTCTCTTCTTTGTTCTCACAGCTCCCAGGGCTAAGCTTTGGATTTGGCCCTGCCACTGCGTGTAGATCGCTGGAGGGCGTCTGTTTTTTGCTCAGACAGGATGGGGTTAAAAGAGCCGCTGATTGGGGGCTCTGGCGCACTCAGGCCGGCGGGGACGGAGGGGCACAGAGTGCGGGGCGGGGCTGCGGTGGCAGAGGCCGGCGTGACTTTGCACCAGCCTGAGGCGCGCTGTGCGTTCTCCCGGGGAAGTTGTCCCTGGATCCCGGGAACCTGGCAGTGGCGGGCTGCACAGGCTCCGCGGAAGAGGGGTGTGGAGAGTGACCTGTGCTCGCACACAGGCCCCTCGGTGGCGGCAGCAGCAGCCTTAACGTCTCCCGCCCGCCTCTGGGGTCCGCGCTTTCAGCCGCGGCTCGCGCCCGTCTCTGGATTCCGCGCTTTCAGCCGCGGCTCGCGCCCGTCTCTGGATTCAGCGCTTTCAGCCGCGGCTCGCGCCCGTCTCTGGGGTCCGCGCTTTCAGCCGCGGCTCGCGCCCGCCTCTGGGGTCCGCGCTTTTAGCCGCGGCTCGCGCCCGTCTCTGGAGTTCCTTTAAGCAGCGCTCTTAAACCCCTCTCCTCACGCCCCAGGAAACATAGAGGAAAGGAAAAGTCTCCTGCCTCTTCAGCAGGTGCAGGCTTTTCCCCGGACTCCCTCCCGGCTAGCTGTGGTGCACTAACCCCTTCAGGCTATGTTCAAGCCGCCAACCCCAGTCCTCTCCCTGCGCTCCGGCCTCAGCTCGCAGCCCCGCCCGCCCCGGCGGGTGAGCAGACAAGCCTCTCGGGCTGGTGAGTGCCGGTCGGCACCGATCCTCTGTGCGGGAATCTCCCCGCTTTGCCCTCCGCACCCGTTGCTGTGCAGTCCTCCGCAGCTTCGAAGCTCCCCCCTCCGCCTCCCGCAGTCTCCGCCCGCGAAGGGGCTCCTAGCGTGTGGAATCCTTTCCTCCTTCACAGCTCCCTCCCACTGGTGCAGGTCCCGTCCCTATCCTTTTGTCTCTGTTTTTTCTTTTCCCTACCCAGGTACGTGGGGGGTTTCTTGCCTTTTGGGAGGTCTGAGGTCTTCTGCCAGCGTTCAGTAGGTGTTCTGTAGGAGTTGTTCCACGTGTAGATGTATTTCTGGTGTATCTGTGGGGAGGAAGGTGATCTCCGCGTCTTACTCTTACGCCATCTTCCGCCTTCCCCCTTCATTTGTTTTTCATTTATTTCTGATTTGATTTTTATGATTTCTTTCCTTCTGCTAACTTTGGGGGGTTTTTTGTTCTTCTTTCCCTATTTGCTTTAAGTGTAAGGTTAGATTGTTTATTTGAGTTGTTTCTTCCTTCTTGAGGTAGGCTTGTATTGCTATAAACTGCCCTCTTACAACTGCTTTTGCAGCATCCCGTAGGTTTTTCGTCATCGTGTTTTCATTGTCATTCATTTGTAGGTATTTTTTGATTTCTTCAGTGATCTCTTGGTAATTTAGTAACATATTGCTTAACCTCCATGTTTTTGTATTTTTTACAGTTTTTTTTCCTGTAATTGATATCTAGTCTTGTAGCATTATGGTCAGAATAGGTACTTGGTATGATTTTAATTTTCTTACATTTACCAGGGCTTGACTTGTGACAATTCAATATATGATCTATCCTGGAGAATGTTCCATGAGCACTTGAGAAGAAAGTGTATTCTGTTCTTTATGATGGAATGTTCTATAAATATCAATTAAGTCCATCTTGTTTAATGTGTCATTTAAAGCTTGTGTTTCCTTATTTATTTTCATTTTGTCCTTTGGTGAAAGTGGGGTGTTTAAAGTCCCCTCCTATGATTGTGTTACTGTTGATTTCCCCTTCTATGGCTGTTAGCATTTGCCTTATGTATTGAGGTGCTCCTATTTTAGGTGCATAAATATTTACAATTGTTATATCTTCTTCTTGGATTGATCCCTTGATCATTATGTAGTGTCCTTCTTTGTCTCTTGTAATAGTCTTTATTTTAAAGTCTATTTTGTCTGGTATGAGAATTGCTATTCCAGCTTTCTTTTGATATCCATTTGCATGGAATATCTTTTTCCATCCCCTCACTTTCAGTCTGTATGTGTCCCTAGTATGTGTCTGAAGTGGTTCCTTTGTAGACAGCATATATAGGGGTCTTGTTTTTGTGTCCATTCAGCCAGTCTATGTCCTTTGGTTGGAGCATTTAATTCATTTACATTTAAGGTAGTTATTGATATGTATGTTCCTATTCCCATTTTCTTAATTCTTTTGGGGTTGTTATTGGAGGTTTTTTCCTTCTCTTGTGTTTCCTATTTAGAGAATTTCCTTTAGCATTTGTAATAAAGCTGGTTTTGTGGTGCTGAATTCTCTTAGCCTTGGCTTGTCTGTAAAGGTTTTAATTTCTCCATCGAATCTGAATGAGATCCTTGCTGGGTAGAATTATCTTGGTTGTAGGTTTTTCCCTTTCATCACTTTGAATATGTCTTGCCACTCCCTTCTGGCTTGCAGAGTTTCTGCTGAAAGGTCAGTTGTTAACCTTATGGGGATTCCCTTGTATGTTATTTGTTGTTTTCCCTTGCTGCTTTTAATATTTTTTCTTTGTATTTAATTTTTGATAGTTTGATTAATATGTGTCTTGGCATGTTTCTCCTTGGATATTTCCTGTATGGCACTGTCTGCGCTTCCTGGACTTGATTGCCTATTTCCTTTCCCATATAAGGGAAGTTTCCAACTGTATTCTCCTCAAATATTTTCTCAGTCACTTTCTTTTTCTCTTCTTCTTCTGCGACCCCTATAATTCTACTGTTGGTGTGTTTAATGTTGTCCCAGAGGTCTCTGAGACTGTCCTCAATTCTTTTTATTCTTTCTTCTTTATTCTGCTCTGCAGTAGTTATTTCTACTATTTTATTTTCCAGGTCACTTTTCTGTTCTTCTGCCTCAGTTATTCTGCTATTGATTCCTTACAGAGAATTTTAAATTTCATTTATTGTGTTCTTCATCATTGTTTGTTTGCTCTTTAGTTCTTCTAGGTCCTTGTTAAACATTTGTTGTATTTTCTCCATTCTATTTCCAAGCTTTTGGCTCATCTTTACTATGATTACTCTGAGTTCTTTTTCAGGTGGACTGCCTATTTCCTCCTCATTTGTTTGGTCTGGTGGGTTTTTTCCTTGTTCCTTCATCTGCTGTGTATTTCTCTGTCTTCTCATTTTGCTTAACTTACTGTGTTTGGGGTCTCCTTTTTGCAGGCTGCAGGTTCGTAGTTCCTGCTGTTTTTGGTGTCTGCCCCCAATGGCTAAGGTTGGTTCAGTGGGTTGTGTAGGCTTCCTGGTGGATGGGAGTGGTGCCTGTGTTCTGGTGGATGAGGCTGCATCTTGTCTTTCAGGTGGGCAGGACCGCATCCTGTGGTGTGTTTTGGGGTGTCTGTGACCTTATTATGATTTTAGGCAGCCTGTGTGCTAATGGGTGGGGTTATGTTCCTCTCTTGCTAGTTGTTTGGCATAGGGTTTCCAGCACTGTAGCTTGCTGGTCGTTGAGTGGAGTTGGGTGTTAGCGTTTAGATGGAGATCTCTGGGAGAGCTTTCGCCTTTTGATATTACGTGGTGCTGGGGGGCGTCTCTTGTGGACCAATGTCCTGAACTTGGCTCTCCTGCCTCAGAGGCACAGGCCTGACACCCTTCAGAGCACCAAGACCCTGTCAGCCACACGGCTCAGAACAAAAGGGAGAAAAAAGAAAGTAAAAAATAAAATAAAGTTATTAAAATAAAAAAATATTAAAATTTTTTAAAAATTAAAATAATTTAAAAAAAGAAAGAAAGAAGAGAGCAACCAAACCAAAAAAGAAATCCACCAATGATAACAAGCCCTATAAACTATACTAAAAAGCAAAGAAACAAAAGACGTACAGACAGAACCATAGGACAAATGGTACAAGCAAAGCTATACAGACAAAATCACAGAAAGTCCACCGCCTCAATTTTGGGATGATTCATTGTCTATTCAGGTATTCCACTGCTGGGATAGATTTCCCTTTTTCTTCTTTGTTTGCACAGCTCCTGGGGCTCAGCTTTGGATTTGGCCCCGCCTCTGCGTGTAGGTCACCTGAGGGCGTCTTTTCTTCACCCAGACAGTACAGGGTTAAAGGAGCAGCTGCTTCGGGGGCTCTGGCTCACTCAGGCCGGGCGGAGGGTGGGGTACGGAGTGCGGGGTGAGCCTGCCGCAGCAGAGACCAGCGTGATGTTGCACCAGCCTGAGGCACGCCGTGCGTTCTCCCGCGGAAGTTGTCCCTGGAATTCGGGACCCTGGCAATGGCGGGCTGCAAAGGCTCCCGGGAGGGGAAGTGTGGACAGTGGCTTGTGCTTTCACACAGGATTCTTGGTGGCTGCAGCAGCAGCCTTAGCATCTTATGCCTGTTTCTGGGGTCCGCGCTGATAGCCGCGGCTCGCGCCCATCTCTGGAGCTCGTTTCGGCAGTGCTTTATTAATCCCCTCTTCTTGTGCACCCCGAAACAGTGGTGTCTTGCCTCTTAGGCAGATCCAGACATTTTCCTGGACCCCCTCCCAGCTAGCTGTGGCACACTAGCCCCCTTCAGGCTGTGTTCACACAGCCAACCCCAGTCCTCTCCCTGGGATCTCACCTCTGAAGCCCGAGCCTCAGCTCCCAGCCCCCACCTGCCCTGGCAGGTGAGCAGAGAAGCCTCTGAGGCTGGTGAGTGCTGGTCAGCACCGATCTGTGCGGGATGCTCTCCGCTTTGCCCTTCGCACCCCTGTTGCCGTGCTCTCCTCCGTGTCTCCAAAGCTTCCTCCCACCCACTGCTCCCTGTCTCTACCAGTGAAGGGGCTTCCTAGTGTGTGGAAACTTTTCCTCCTTCACAGCTCCCTCCCAGAGGTGCAGGTTCCATCCCTATTCTTTTGTCTCTGTTTTTTCTTTTTTCTTTTGCCCTACCCAAGTACGTGGGGAGTTTTTTGCCTTTTGGGAAGTCTGAGGTCTTCTGCCAGTGTTTAGTAGGTGTTCTGTAGTTGTTCCACATGTAGATGTATTTCTGATGTATCTGTGGAGAGGAAGGTGATCTCCACGTCTTACTCCTCTGCCATCTTGAAGGTTCATTCATATTTTAAATACTCTTCAGAGCACAATTTTTTAACTTTTGTTTCTCTAAACATAATTATTTAATAATTAAGAGGTGTCAAAATATTACAGTTGGTTTTTCTTGTCATTCTGTTTGTTTGTTTGATCCCATATTGTATCTTGGAGATTTGGGGGCAACTTATATTCTGTAGCAGTATACAGTATATATGCACAATGTTTTAAAAATCTGATGTATAAATATTGAGTTTTACTGTCACCTAGATGGCAGATATGCAAAAAATAAATTCATTAAAATATTTCTAATGTCCTGGTTTTAAAATAGGGAGCACTTTCTCAATGTTCATATCCTCACATAGTCATAAAGTTTCCTACTTTAACAAAAGTCACTTGGTTCTCTGCGCACCAATGAACTTGAATGTCAAATTTACAAGTTCATGCTAATGTGTTCTCTGCTAAATTTGGGAAATTTTCTTTCTGTGTATCCATTGATATTTCACTATTTATCATGGTGGTGTAAATGCTTGGGTTAGCTTGACCTAAAGGCATCCAAATTCATGGAAATGAATGTGGAAATGGGACAATATAATTAAATATCACAATTAATGGGCTTGATGCTCCTATTTCATTCTTCACACAAACATATTAAAAGTAGGTTTTTTTTTTTATTATGTAAGACTTGGTTCTATATATAGTTCAGCCAGAAGTAAAATTATTCCTAAATCACCCTGTCTCTCAGCCTAATGCGTCAGCTTCAGCCTGTACACATAATGACAGTCAGACCTTGATTGGCTTTTTTCTCTTCCAACTGGCGGTGTAGACAGCAAACAGGAACCCTGTCTGAGAAGAGTTTGTGTATAGACCCAAGAAAACTTTTAACATGGCACTGTTGTTTATGTTATGATCAACCAAATTTATTGATCCAGTCATTTATTTATTTGTTCTTACAAAGTCCTGTATTCATCCATCCATCACATTTCCTGAATACTTACCATGCACCAAATACTGAAAGTACAGTAATAAGCAAAACAGACATAGCCCACGTAGTCCCGGATTTCATAATTTGGAAAGCACAGCTGGACTAGAGTTACCCTTAGGAAAAATACGTTCAAATATAATTAGATAATCACACAAATATGTGAAATGAATAATAAACATATGATGCTGTAAAAGCAATGAGACCCAGTATTTTCAGGAGGTCAAAGAAAGGCTTTTTTGTGTCAGTGCCATTTGAACTGAGATGGGAAGGACGCATTAACTAAACAATGGCGGTGATGGGGAAAGTAATCACTAGCTATCTGACCTCAGACAGGTTACTTAACTAGTTTATGCATCAGTTTTCTCATCTATCAAATGACAAGGTTAATAGTACCTACTTTATAGGGTCTGGTGAGGATTTGGTAAGAGTTTAGGACTATGTTCACTACATGGGCTCTATGTAAATATTACATATTGTTGTTACATGGCATTTTTACCCATAGTTTGCTAAGTTAGAAACATACTGAAGAAAATAAAAATAAATAATACTGAATGTTGATTTCAGATTTATTCAAAGTAAGATGCAAGTGATAAATAAAACTTTCCATACAAAAAGTCACAATTCAGGTAGGGAGACAACATGGAAAATGTTGAAAGCGAAGAAAATGATGATGTGAACTGCATACAATATATGCATTATGAAATGACACCTAGGAAAACTGGAAATCAATGAAGTTGTGTTAATTGCTATTTTTTCTGGAAAGGGAAGATGGATGCTTGCAATAAACTTAAATGAAAAATTTTTAAAAATGGTGCCCTGGGAACAGAGAGGCACAAAAGCATGCTCATAATTTTGTGGCTTGGGCTGAAGCATTTCTCAAATGTCCTTGAAAGTTTCCAAAGACAGTCTTTCCTCAGGAAAGTATTTCTCCTGTGAGTAAATAATGTTCTTGCCTAGAAATGAAATGCAGTAATATATTACATTGCAAGTGAACTGTTAGCAAGACTGGCAGCAGAAGTTCAGAAACAAATGTCGCATTGCAATCTAGAGTTTGAGGCTCTGTATCTGAACTTCCATAACTTCTAAAGGGATGCCCTTTGTATGAAATCAAAATAGTCCAGAGAAGAATTTTGACTTCTCTTTACTTAACTATTAGAAGGATTTATTTGGAATTATTATTGTGTCATGCATGTTCCGCCTTAAATTTTCTGTGGTTGCGTTGCACAATTGATAAGCTAAGGTTTCTTTTCACCATAAAAAGGCTCCTTTTAAGGAGTCCTATAATAATGACATTTAAAGTACTTGCTTGCTTTTGAAGAAAGCTTCATGCTTGGGCTTCCCTGGTTGTGCAGTGGTTGAGAGTCCGCCTGCCGATGCAGGGGACACAGGGTCGTGCCCTGGTCCGGGAAGATCCCACATGCCGTGGAGCGGCTGGGCCCGTGAGCCATGGCTGCTGAGCCTGCGCATCCGGAGCCTGTGCTCCGCAACAGGAGAGGCCACAGCAGTGAGAGGCCCACGTACCGGAAAAAAAAAAAAAGAAAGCTTCATGCTTTCCAAAGTGCTTTATAAACGCATTTCTATGAGGCAGGTGGAACATGTCCTGTCAACAGTATTTTACAGAAAAGAAAATGGAGGCTGTAAAGGAAAGCTGCTTGGTCAAGGTCATTCAGTGCGTTAGGCGCGTTTTCATCACAGGAGTACTCACAGTTGAGCAGGGAATCCAGCAGGGAAAGCTTAAGGCTTTAGTCTATCTTTACACAAGTATTTTTGCATAAATGAAAAATTTACCCAAAATGAAGTGCATTAGGTGCCTAGTACTGCCTTCTTGTTCCTTAGCGTCTAGTGAGGGATATAGACTGAGCATATTCTATCCCAATGAAGATAACTTAGATTATTCTGAGGGTGATCACTTGGGCTTCAGAATCTGAATTCCAGCTTGACCCCTTACATGAAGGAAATTACTTAATCTTTCAGAGCCTGTTTCTCCATCCCTTAAATGGTAATTTTAATGTTCTCTTATATGTTTATTAACTCATTCACTTAACAAAGCACCTGCTAGATCTCAAGTACTCTGCTAAGAATGGTGAAGCTTTTCTAGGAAGCCAGAAGGCATCCTTCAGTGGATAGCAGAGGTCAAGAGAGGTTAGAGTTAACACTTGAATTTGACAGTGGGAGAAGATGAAAGGTTCACACGGCAAGGAAAAGAGAAAAAGACTATTATACAGGTTAAAGAGCTAGACCTGGATATATTTGGAGTGACAAAATTTCTGAATTTTGATGTACCATACTTCCTGCCTCAGTTCCCACATCTTGGAAATGGGAATAATGATTAAACATGTTTCACAGTATTCATTTGGTAGAGATTAAATGAGGATTAAATAAGCATGGAAAGTGGCATAGGACAAATTTGATAAATTATTATGTATGAAAGTATGTATAAATAAAATCAATTGCCATGACCCCTCTTCGTACCGAGTGATCACAGCACGCTTTAATTTTCTAGCTGAGTCTGGATATGGATTCGTAACTTTATTCAAACAGTGTATCAGGCACCACTTAACCTTTGGATTGGCTGGAAATTTTTGCTCCTCTGCTCTAATACAATTTAATTTTAATTTTGGTTTTTCAGGTACATGGGTATAAATAAGAAGAGTGTTAAAGAAATGTATTTCAGATTTTAAATTCAAAAATGTAGAAAAACTTTCTTTTACTATTTTTCATTTTACCTTTGGGTGCACTGATCAGCTACTTTTTCTTCTGCACCCAGGCAAAAGGGATTCTGAAGAAAACACTTTAAAATTTTGATTTCATATATAAGCTAGTGGGAGCCTCTGCCTGCTTGATTTACATTTGTGCTCACCTTCCACTTTATGCGGGAGGGGCATACGAGTAAAGGAAACTTTTATATGATTTCAAGTTATTTAATTCCTGATATTATATTTAGCCATGAGAGAGTGTTATGATTTGCCTACAACATCCATCCTTCCTTTTCTTGTACCTTACCTTGTTCAGAGAGGACTTGTGCCTGTTCTGCTCTGAATTTCTCAACAGTTCAGCTGCTAAAATCACAGGTGAAGCTTAGTTTCTGCTGATTGAATCCACCCAATCGAGATAGAGTTTCTCATTTTATTCAGCAAATATTTACTCTGCCTTAAAAAGAGATTTTTAAAAAAATGCATGGTCTTATTTGCTAATGCTGCTGGGAATTAATTAAGTTTTAGGTTCACAGTAAAATTGAGCACAAGGTACAGAGATTTCCCACACATTCCTCTGGTGGGAATGTAATAAATTGGTACAGCCGCTGTGGCAAACAGTACGGAGGTCCCTCAAAAGCTAAAAATAGAATTACCATATGATCCAGCAATCCCACTCCTGGGCATATATCCAGACAAAACTATAATTCAAAAAGATACATGCACCCCAATGTTCGCAGCATCATAGAGGCGTTATTTACGATTGCCAAGACGTGGAAACAACCTGAGTGTCCATCAACAGATCAATGGATAAAGAAGATTT
Source organism: Leucopleurus acutus (assembly GCF_964270905.1). Classification (NCBI taxonomy): domain Eukaryota; kingdom Metazoa; phylum Chordata; class Mammalia; order Artiodactyla; family Delphinidae; genus Leucopleurus; species Leucopleurus acutus. The sequence goes on along the minus strand of NC_139145.1, from coordinate 23,435,647 downwards.
TATGTGTGTATATATATATATATATATACACATATATATATATATATATAAGTACTACTCAGCCATAAAAAAGAATGAAATTAATTTTGCCATTTGCAGCAACATGGATGAACTTGGAGGGCATTATTCTAAGAGAAACAAGTCAGACAGAGAAAGATAAATACTGTATGATATCGCTTATATGTGGAATCTAAGAAATAAAACAAACTGGTGAATATAACATAAAAGAAGCAGACTCACAGATATAGAGAACAAACTAGTAATTGCCAGTGGGGGAGGGGGGAAAGGCAATTTAAGAGTTGGAATTGGGAAGTGGGAAGTACAAACTATTGGGTGTAAAGTAGGTTCCAGGATGTATTATACAACAGGGGGAATATAGCCAATATTTTGTAATAAATGGAAAGTAGTCTTGAAAATTGTATAAAAATATTTTCTTTTTTAAAAAAGATACTTCTTAGCTGATAGAAGCTTTAGAAGTCTACAGAGGCAGATAATTTTAAAATTGCAGCATATAACTTCTGGAGCCTGGCTGACATTCTCATAGGAAGCCGCATGAAAATTACTTTCAAAGGCATTCATCACCTTAGCTTACAGGAGTCTGTTCCTTCAGTGTGTATTAGTCCATGGTGCATCCTTACTTTGACTTATCTGTGAGGTTCACCTCTCGCCCCCAGGAACAAAGCCTGCAGAGGGGCAACTTGTTTGGCTTGGGAGCCTGCCCAATATGAAAAGTTTGCAGGCAAAATCAGAAAGAACAGCTGCAGGAGGAGAGATGAGGGTTGCTGACAGCTAACGATTCGGAAAGCAATTTGCATGAGAGCCTTCTGCTTAACAGGAGGCAGCATGTGCTGGGCAATGGTTTACCATCCACTGCCAAGCTGGTTTCTACACCCTGAGTCCTCATTCCATCAAAACACGTGTCCTGAGGGAACGCCCAGCCACCAGCTTCCACTTACCTGAGTTAGCATGACCTGCCATCTAGAATTTCAGAGAGCTTTTCATTTATTAACTCACATGAATCTACTTTATCCTGAGGCTCTGGATACTAGTCCCATGCAAACTGATTTAATAACAAACATTTAAGTGCAAATCCAAGGTCATCTAGATAATATTCTTTGACAGCTTATTGCATATGAGGCACTGCACTGTGCACTTTTTATACCATATCGGACTTCATAACAGACCTCTGAAGTGGGTGGTTAAGTTTCCTGCCAAGGGATCCATACACAAGAAACGATAACCAGAAAAGACCAAAGTATTACTTATTACTAGTGAGCTAGCCGCTGTTCCTTCATTTTGGAATTCTAATTGAGGCTTTCCTTCTCTCTCTCTCTTGCCCCCAAATCACAGCTGACTAGGTCATGGGACAAGCTTAAGCTAACATGCCTTATTCTGTGAATCATAAGCTGAGCTACTGGGACAGAACCATGTGACACGTTTGTCCCTTTCAAATGTAATAATTCTACCCATTGCTCCATGGATGTTCTGGTTACTGACCAATAACATTAACAATTCCTCTTCCAAGAATAAGATAGAGGGGAAAGGCACTGGATCTCCTATGCCTCCCAAACATGTGAAGGCCAAAGCATGGTGGGAGGAGAAGCATATCTCTTTGTAATATGTTTTATTCCCTGTTTTATAGATGTGCCTATGGAAGATTAGAAAGGCTGAGTAACTTGTCCATGTCATGTAGCCCATGCTTTTAACTTTTTTATTATACCACTTACCCTTCTCACCTATCAATTTGCCTTTTATACTGATGTCCTGAGAAACAGACCACTGTATGGTATAGAAATGAACAACCATAAATAAGCTGGAAATGCATTTCTATTTACATTAACTAAGATAGTCACTTGTTTCTTTTCAGTGAGGTCCTCCGCCTTTTTAGGGACCTGAGTAAACTAACGATGTGCTTCCATTGATTAAACAAGAATCTCCAGTATTCCATAGAAGAATCATACATTTCTTTAAGCCCTGTGTATGCTTCTAGGGTTTAGATTCTAAATCAAATAGGTTTCTGTTTTTCATTAAAAAAAACGAACACAGGATTTCACTTGTAAATTTATTAACTTTTTCTTTTCTGTCTAGCAACAAGCAGTGACTGTTGTTGGGTTGGTGGACATAGTAGAGATGGCCATTCAGAAAATCACAAATTTTAGGAACTCTAGCGTTCATGTAGCTCAGAACTGTAAGAAGAGACCAGAGGAAGATCAACATGCTTTAAAGTATATTACAAATCAATATTGAAATAGAGCTTAACATATAATTCATCTGGAAAGAAGCTCAGAACATGATTGCCAGTTATTTCATATTCTGGTCAAAGACAATGGAAGCACTATTAAAGTATGGCATTTTGACTGCCATTGGAAAGGTCAGGTTTCAAACAGCAGTGCACTAGTTGTGCTCAAAATGACTAAAGAATGATGAATAATTAAGTGAAGAGGAAATGGGAGACCTGCATTCTAATCTTGTTTTGGCCACTGATGGGAATCATGTGGACTTTAAGGCCATCACACAGTCATTTACTACCTTGGTTTTCTCACCTGTAAAATGAGGGAGTGACTATAGTTCTTTAATAATCCTTGATGATCTTTAGCGCTATGATTCTAGAAGCATCTTGATTTAATACAGTTTGAGGATTTATGTCTAAACTCTAGCAAGCAGAAAAATGTTCTTTTATTTCTAAAATGGACTTGACATTGCGTTAACAGAGCAAATGAAATCTTTTGAAGATTGTTCAAAGAATCACCAACTTAAAATTCATCGCCATTGTTGGTTTTTATTGTCTGTTTAACTCTTACTAGATCTATAATAGTTTTATTTATTTTCCTTTGCACCTGGACTGGCAGCCTGTGTGGTTGGAGAAACACATCACCACTTATTTTAGATACTTTGTTATCAGAGCCAACTCTGTAATCTTCGCTCTGCCTGTGAATTATTTATTTAATTTGATGTGTTTTTTCCTGGATTCATAGAATTTCCTTTTGTCATGATGGTTCTTTCCATTTATGGGACTGTAAATACAGCTGACTAAACCTCTCTAGTGGCCGAATACGTATCAGGTCTTTTGTGTGAAGGATGCTAGCTAATCTTCCCGTTCATAGGCTGACTACATTTTTATTCATTTGCTTTTATTCTACTCACCCCTGACAGTAGTATCTGTGGAATAAATAAAATAATGATACCTACTACTTATTTAACTCGGATCAGAAAACTTGACCTTTTCCTAATTTTTTACATTTGCTAGCTTTGTGGCAATATGCACCCCTATTTTTCTCTGAATCTCAGTTCACCCTCTACATGGGAATAATTATGCCTACCATATACAACGTGGTGATCATAAAAGAAATTCTACCCATCTACTACCATATTGGGGAAAAATATTTGGATTGACTTTGACCAGACTTGGAGGCACATGTTTGCAGTGGCCTGTTTGTAAATACTGACTACATGGGGTACAGTGGGATACTCTGAAGGCACCTTACAGAGGTAGATAATATCTCTCCCAGGGCATCAACGCTAAAAGTGAGAAGCATTTTGATTTCTCATCAAGAAAGAAATGTTCTATGATGTTAATGGTTCTTAACTTTTGGTGATTCATTAAAATCTCCTGGGGAGCTTTTGATAATCTTAAAGCCCAGCCTGTAATTTATACCAATTAAATATGAATTTCTGGGGGTTGGACTGAGGCACTGGTATATTTTAAGGTTTGCAGAATGTAATGGTTAATATTTAAGTGTCAATTCAACTATATGCTGAGATACACAGATATTTTGCTAAACATTATTTCTGGGTGGGTCTGTTCCCAGATGAGATTAGCATTTGAATTGGTAGATGGAGTAAAGCAGATTTCCCTCCCCAGTGTAGGTGGGCCTCATCCAATCTCGAGGGCCCCAAAAGAATAAAAAGTCAGAGGAAAGGAGAATTTGCTCTCTCTGCCTGAGTGTTTGATCTGATCCCCTGCCCTCTGACTGTGGCTTACGTCAGTTCTGAAAACTACACCCCTGGATTTCCTAGCTTCCAGCTTATATTTCATATACAATATATTTAATATTTAATATGTTTAATATCAATTACATATGTTAAAGCAATTACATATATTACATTATATTTATTATATATCTCCTATTGGTTCTGTTTCTCTGGAGTACCCTGACTACTATGGTGCTTCCAATACACTGTAAATATTGAGAACTACTATATATGTTAAAATACTATGGCTAAGGTATTACAAAAGTGGATACTCTGACAGTGTAGTTCTGCTTCTTAAATGGGCAATTCAATGAGGATAAGTAGCAATGTAAATTATTTTTTTCATTTTAAATGGTGGCCAGTCATATATATATATATAAACACTTTGGGAGGCTATAAGACACTAATTAAAAGAACTTATAGGATATAAGCACTAAAACCACATCGACTCACCACTCAGTAGAAGGAATTCTAGGCCCAAGATACAGAAACCTCCATACCTGAATCATTGGAAAAGATGTAGAAAAGACACTAAAACTATTGAAATTTTCAGAGATCCCTTGTGACCCTTTTGGAGGTCATGATATCAGGACTCACTGTCTCCTGAGTCTTGTTTTGTAATACAGAGAGGGACCCACAGTTACATAGTAAATTGACACCTGAGACTTGTTTTTTTTTCAGCTAGAAGTGGAAAGGAGAAATATCTTTCACTGAAGCAGAGAGTAGAGGTATAAGTGGGGAAGACAAGGTAAAGAAAGAGAAAAGAAAAGAATCCATTTAGAGAAGACTTGCTCTTGGGGCAAGCCCTGGACATATAGTCATTTATATATCCTATTTCAGGATACATTGCATGCTTTACTGTAAGTAAGCATTTAATGATTTGTCTTCCACATACTTTGTTTCATTAAAGAGATTCACTTCTGCTGGCATTTTGTTTCATGGGATCCCAGGCCCTTAGCATAGTCGCTTAGTAAAGTATTTGTAGAATGAATCAGTCAATATGTCCTCAAACTCAGTACCCTTCTCAAATCAGTTACCTGCTTTATACCATAACTGAGATGATATTATCATAGTGTTAGGACTCAAAGGGAAATATGATCTCGATTTTAGGGTGAGCGGCGAAGCTGCCGAGCGCCCGCGTCGCTGCCGCGGCCGGAAGACAGACGCCCCCCAAAGCCCCTCGCCTAGCTCGGACCAACGGAGCCGGCAGCCCAGCACTCCGGTGAGTGGCGCCTCCTCCCCAGCCCTAGACCCCCGCTGGGGACCGGCCGGCCGGGCTCTTTTGTGCAGCGCACCGGGGGTGCTCTGCGCCCCCTCCGCGCGCCCGGGTCAGGTCCGCCGGACCCCGTGGCTGCGGTGCCCGCGGTGCGATCGGTCTTTGTTTCCACCGGGGCCCGAGGCTCGGCTGGGCTCGGCTCGAAGCCTGGCAGGCAGCGCCGGGAAGGGGGAGGAGGAGGTGGACGAGAAGGGGGCGCGGGAAGGGGGGGTTCCCGGGTTTCCTGGCCGCCCCGCGGCTCCCCCGGCTCGGGGGCGAGGTGCGCGCCCCGCGCTGCCGCGCGCCCCCTCCTCCTTCCCCCTCCTTCCGCCTTTGGATTTAAAACTGCAATTTGCTCTCCAGCTTGCTGAGTGTGTGGCGGGGGTGGGTGAAGGGGGGGACCGTGGGACCGGAGAACAAGGCTGGATTTTAGGAACGGCCCTGGGAAAGGGGGAGACTGCGGAGGGAGGAGCCCCTCCCCTTCAACCCCCAAATCCCAAGGTTCTGCTGGTGCTCTGGGAGTTGAGAGGCGGGGACCAAATGACCCGGAGCGGGTGTGGGGCGGAGGAGGGATTTGGGGGCGACCAGGGCCGTAGGGGTTGGGCCGCGTGCCCGGTTACCTGGTGAACAAAGTCGGCTCACTTTTGCATAAATAAATAATCGCCTATCAATGCGTTTCCTCTGAGGCTCTGATTGAATCGGCCCCCTCTTCCCCAGGGGGTGGGGTGCTGAGTGACAGCTGTCAGCCCCCTGGGCCGGTAGCTGGGGGTGAATTGCAGAATCCCTCTGCTTTCTGGCTAAGGGCGCATTCCCCTGCTGGGTCCTGGTCCCCAGGCAGAGCCAGAGGGGCAGAGGGCTGGCTCTGAGTCTAGGAAATAACCTTGTTTCCTGTTCTACAGGAAAAGGGACAGCAACCCAGAGTTTGGGGGCTGGGGATGAAGACTGATGGGAGCTGGAGGGGTTCCCCAGCAGCCTGACCCCCCCAGCCTCCTGCCAGGCGAAGGGGCCAGCTGAGGGAGGAAGGATGTGGGCCTTGCTGGCCGGAGGCGGGAGCTGGGGCCGTCCCCGAGACGGGCAGCGGGCACTGAGAGGGAGGAGGGAGAGAGAGAGAAGCGGGGGCGGGAATTCTCTACCGCAGACCCTGGGGGCCAGGGCCAGATGTGGAGGGGTGGGGAGTCCCCCCTCCCTCCTAGCTTGGGGGCCCTGGGGCTGGGCGGGGCTGAGCCTGGTGCCCTCCGTTCTGCTCCAGTGCCTGACTGGCAGGGCCAGCTGAATTTGGGCCCAGGCGTCACCCTGGGAGGTAGGGCCAGGCTGCACCAGCCTGGCCCCTGAGCACAAGGAGGGACCCTTGGGGGACCTGTGCCTGTCTGGCTGGGCAGGCGTTGCCCACCGGACCAGTTGGTGTCAGGCGGGACTTGGCCCCAGTTCCCTGGGCAGAGCTCAGGGTGTGAGGACAAGTTTGCCTCCGGGTCAGGGTGGCCACATTTCGTCCGCTGCTGCCGCCGGCGGGGCGGGGGCATGCGCCCGGGCCTGGGCAGAGTCCTGCCAGGAGCATTTGGGGTGTTGCTATTGTTGGCTTGTTCCTGTTCCGTGTGGTCCGGTGTGTGTGGCTGTGTGAGCTGGGGCTGTAGGTGACAGATTACCAGTTGGTCCGTCCCCCACCCACACACAGCCCCCACCCCTGCCGCCTGGAGGGGCAGGCTGGGTTGTGGTGGTGAGCTGCAGGGGGACCCCCCAGGTGGCATGTGCCTGCAGCTTGCCATCTCCCTCCTTTGAGCAGATGTATATTTTTATAGTAATGGAAAATCAAACTGGATAGTAAGTTGAATTCATTTTTTTCTTCTGCTGTGTCAATAGTTGGAATAACCTCTAGAGACTAGTGAACTTCTTGCCCCAGAGCTCCTACCCTCCAGAGGTTGCAAAGATCAGTGAGGGCATGAGCTTTGGGGGTCCAGTTCAAACCAGTGACTCTTGTCCCTCTTGGTCTGGCATTGGGGCAGGTGCCCAGGTGGGCGGGCATTGCCCCCTCCCCAGGCATTCCCCCCACACCCCACCCAGCCCAGGTGTAGTCTGTCCTCTCAGCCACCTCCTTGGTCAGTGCCTAAGCTGTGCCCAAGCCCTCAGGGACCTTCTCCTGGTGGGCTCTCTCCCCCTGCCTGGGCTCCCAGCCCACGTGTTGATATTTATTTTCTGTAGTAAAATCCATTTTTAATGCCGTTACTATTGAAATAATATAGAGAGAAACAAATGTGATGTGTTTAAGTTGCCCTCTGTGAGTTTTTAATGTGATCTATGGCTGAGGTAGTGATGGAAGGAGCTGTTCGGCTTGGAGGAATTTGGTGTCATAAAGAAAAAGAGCTTGCTGTTTATTATTGTTGCTGGGCTGGGGGGTCTGGAACAGGGTCGTGGGGGCAGGGAGCCCCAGCACCCCCAGGTGCTGTGGATGGACAGGGTTGCTTCTCGGTTTGAAGGTGCGTGGTTTCCAGGATTGTTTTGCATTGCTTCCCAGCCCTTGATGGGGCCTTTGGTGAGGGGGCTTGGGAGCTGGGGGGCTTTGTCCCCTCCCATTCCAACTGGTTAGATTGGGGCAGGGAGGCTTATGGAACCCCCTGCTGAGCTAAGTGGAGGTGTACTGTAGGGAGGATGGATTTGGATTCTAAAGGAGATTAAGAGACAGAGACGCGGGATCTTTACCTGCTTGGTGTGGCTGTGCTGGAGGCTTGGAGGGCAAACTGTCCCTGGCAGAAGACCTTTTTTTTAGGGGGGGCTGATCTGGACCGGCAGAGCCCCAGAGGGACATTGCTTGTTCTCAATCAGCCTGGAGCGCTGGCTCGAGCCACTACCTCCTCTTGCCTCTGTTCCCCATTGGACAGGGGCTTCCTCCAGGCAAACCTGATCCCCCTCACTTCCCCTCTTCTCTGCTCTGCCCCACCCCAAGTCAACTTCTTTTTTTTTTTTTTTTTTTTGGTTTGTGGAATACAGAGCTCTGTGCCTCAGGCCAGCCACCCAAGACCACAGGGTGCCATGCCTTCATACCAGATGCCCAGGCACTTCTGGTGTGATTAGTGAGGTCAAGCAGACTCACCATTATGGGATGGAGCCCAGCTCTGCCTCTGGGTCCCCTGGGTCTCTTGGGACAGAGCCGGGGAGGGGGAAGCCAGGATGGGGTGGAGCTGGGAACTGAAGGGGGGGAGCAACAGTAACATTGTTGCTAATGTCAGCAGATGGGCCCCCCAGGGAGAGAGCAGGGGGAGGTGGGGAGGAAAGAGACCCAGAGAGCCCAACTTGAGGTGGAAAGAGGAAAAGATGGTGACAGAAGCCAGTGATGAGGGGGTGAGAGAGAAAACGGTCAAGAAGAGCCAGGATCACAGCCCCTGGAGATGGCATCCAGGGGACCAAGAAGGCCTAGGCATGTGCCACGCCCCACCCCACAGCCCAAAATGAGCGGGCACTGAGAGCCTCTCACCCAAGATCAATTGCTGCTAGGATAGTATCTGAAGGAGAGACAAGCAAACGTCTCTGGGAAAAGGGAGGAGGACAGGTGGGAGAGAGAGAGAGAAGGAAGCTCTCCCACAGGAGGAGGGAGAACGGGGAGACAGGGGGATTCCAGGGGTCACTTGACTAATGCTCCTGCCCCAGGGCAGCGTCTCCCCACTCCCCAAATGTCTGGGAACAGAGCCGACCTCTTCTTTGGACCTGGGGGCGGAGCCTGAGGCAGGTACAGCACCCCACAGGTTGTGGGCGCTCTGTCAGGAGGCACCGGGCTTTTAAAAGCGGGGAACATTAGGACTGTTAGAGACACCAGGGGTGTCGTCCGGTTGGATGCCCCCCACCTTGTTTGACAGGAGGAAATCCAGTCTAGAGGGGCCCCCTCCCCTTGCTTGCCTGGGACCTAGGCTCTTTCCGTCCACCTCTCTGTAGTTAGAGAGCTGGAACAGCTGCAGGGGGCCTCCTGGGTGCGGAGGGGGCCAGAGCTTGAGGAGAGGAGCAGGCGGGCACCCTTGTGGCCAGAGCCCCCCCAGGGGAGGGGGAGGCACCGCTGCTGGGAGAGAGGGAGGGAGGGGAGAGAGGAGGGGAAACAGTGAGTCAGGCTTCCAAGAGCTGAGGATGAGAGAGCCAGAGCTGGGAGGGAGAGGGTAGGGAGGGCTGCTCAGAAGTGAGGAGAGGGAGGGGGCCCAGCCAGGGGCAAGGAGAGCTCTAGAGGGAGGGAGCCAGCCCCTGGCCCTGGCCCAGCGGTAGGGCTGTGCAGGGCTGTGCAGCCAACATGGACTTTGCCCGCGGCAGGTCAGGAAGGAGCCAGATTCTGCCCCTGCGGCGTCCTTTTCATTCCCTATTCCTTATTTATGATCCCACCCCAGGGTCTCAGGAAGAATGACTGACTGTGTCATCCCATCCCTTCCTCAGTTTCCCCATCTATTGTGGGATTTGGACTGTGAGCTCTTCTTAGAGAGGGAGGAACAGAGCCTCCTGGGAAGTGTTGTGGGGTACTTTCTCCAGCTGCTGGCTTTGTGCCGGGGGCCCTGCTGGAGGCTGCCACCAGTCAGTGTAGGGTGCAGGTCTCCGCGGTAGGGCTCCTCTTGAGCCCTCAGAGTTGCTGGGCCAGGGAGTGGCGGTGGTGGGCCACGAGTGCTGGGGTGCAGTGTGTGTGTGTGTGTGTGTGGTGCCGGGCTGGCAATGGTAGGTGGACTGCCTGGGGCCTCTCAGGATGGCCAGGGTGTAGACAGGGCCACGAACTCCAGATGTCCAGAGCCAACCTCCATTTGGGGAGGGAGGAGACACCCTTGTGATCCACCCCCCTCCGCCTTATCCCTGTGGGTCAGAGGCTCTGGGGCAGCTGGGAGGTAGGAATGGTCCCTGTGGGAGCTGGTGAGAACTGCCTATGGGGCCCCTCATGTCCGGAGCTGGGACCAGCACTGGAGGGATCCCCAGGGACTGCCTGGGAGGGAGGAGGGAAGGAGCCCCCCTCCCACCCATCTGACAGGAAGCTATGGCTTCGTCCAAGGCCTGGCATCCCCCAGTCCTTCCCTCCTGGATCCCCAGCATCTCTTCCATTGGTGAGGGGATGAGGGAGGTGGGCACTGAAGCTTCCTCTCCTACAGGGCCTGGCTTTGGGGGGAACGGTGAAGTGAAGGCATAGTGAGGCCCCCTGCCTCCCCCTACGTGCGCACACACAGACTCAGCTGCAGTGAGGCCCTGCTTTCTCCTCTCTCTGCTCTGAGGTCCTTGGCTTGGGAGCCCAGGGGAGGGGCCACTTCTGCAGCTGGCTGGCCCCGAACTCCCAGCTCAGCCAGCTGCTATTGAAGCTTCCAGAAGCTGCAGCTCTGCACCCCCTCCCCGCCCCCTGAGCCAGGAGAGGCCTTTGCTGACCTGGGGGAGGGTGTCTTGGTGAGCGAGTGGGCACCCTTAGAAGGACTAGCACAGACAACCAGACAGATGGGTGGCGGAGCAGATGGACAGAGACACCCACGCACAGGCAGACGGAGAGAGACAGACAGATGGACCAGGACTGGGAGAGACGGACATACAGAGGTGCTGGCAGAGACAGGAGTCAGAAAAATGGAAGGGCCTGGGGAGAGAGTAACAGACAGGCAGAGACAGAGACTTGGAGACAGGGAGATCCAAGGGGGGAGACAAGGTGACTGAGATGGGAGAAGGAGAGATACAGGGTAGAGAGGGAGGGGCAGGAAGAGATAAAGAAAGGGGGAAACCCAGACTGAGAGAAAGAGAGAGGAGAGACTGAAGGCTACAAACCACAAACAAGGATTTGATGAGAATCTGGAAGGTGTTTTCTCCTGCTTCCCTCCCCAAACCCCCAGGCCAGCCAAGTCTCCATTCCTTCCACCCCCGGCTCAGTTTCCAGCTGCTAAAGAGGTCAGGGAGAAAGAGAGAGAGGAAGACACACACACACACACACACACACACACACACACTCCCCCAGATCCCAGAGACCCCTTTCCCCTGATCTCTTTGTAGGGGGAGGGAGTTGCGGAGGGTGCCTCTCCTAGCCCTGACCCCTACTCACAAATGTACATACCCCTTGTCTCAGAAAATATCCCAGAATACTTCCCACTCACTCCCCACTCACACTCACTGTGTGTCTCCTTGTGTAAGTGCACCCCCCCATACTCACGCCTGTCCACAGGGGCCTGGCCTCACACACACTCACAAATACACATTTTGTGGCATACATGTCTCTGCTCTCACACTCATCTTGAATCTCACAAACATAACCGGTGAACCTGTCCCTATGCTTTCTTACCCATACAGGCAGTGACACACAGGCCTCATCGTGGCTTCTCAGAACATGTTGATACACACACATACACAGTCACACTCTCACACAACAGTGGCAGACACCCCAGAGCAGAGAGAGGACTCTTTCTCTCTGGAGGAGAAGATCAGGGTTCCCAGAGAGCCATGGTGGGGGGGTATGCCCCCCACTCTGACCTAGCTGGCAGGGCAGGGAGGCAGGAGACACTTTCAGCCGGTGGCAGCCTTCCTGCAGGGCCTGGCCTGGACACAGAGAAACTGGCTGGTGTGAAAGAGCTGAGAGCTGGTGAGAGTGGGTATGCACGTGTACAAACATGTGCACGTATGTACAGGTATAAGGGATGATGAGTGTCTGTTACAATGTGTATGAGAGAGACTGAGTGCATATGAGGTGGGATATGGGTGTGACAGGAAGATCCACTCCCCAAGGTGTGTGGAGTGTGTGGGTGTGGGTGTGACAGCTACTTGTCGGGTATGTCTGTGTGGAGGCATGCATATGTGACAGGTGCATGTGGCTGTACCTGGCTTTGCAGTGTGCGGGTGTGTGTCATGGGCGTACACATGTGAAGGACTGGGACTCTGGGGCTGAGGGGCATGTGTACCAGGGTGCAGTGTTCTGCAGATGTGAAGGTGTGGGAGATGTTTGCGTGTGAGTGTAGTGTAAGCAGGGTGCATGGATGAGGGGGTAGCTGTGTGAGGCTGTGAGCTCGTAGCCTGGGTTGGAGGGCTGTTTTCCAAGGCAAGGATGCTGCGTGAACAGAGGCCACCGGCATGAACACATGCGAAGGGGCTCCAAGGCACACAGTTGGGCGCTGACCCACACGACGTACGAGGACAGACAAACCCGCCCCTGTCCTCCCTCTTGGTCTCTCCTGGCGTCAGTGGTTTTCAAAGCAGCCTCCACGAGGACTGTTTGCTGTGCAGTTCCCCCCACCCCCCAGCCCGTGCCTCTTCAAACACAGGGATGCCCCCCAGGCAGCTTTGTGGAGGCTCCTGCCTCGACCATCTGAAGGCAGATGGGTGGGCTGGGATCTGCTGCCGCCCCCCCAGGGAGCGAGGAGGCGGCACTGCTCCTTCGGCCTGGGGACAGGAAGAGACAGATGGACTGCCTGTCTCGACACCTGGACGTGGGGTCTGGGGGTGGGCGGGCACCACCGGCAGAGGGGCTCTAGCAGGCAGCCCCCAGGTGGGCCCGAGCAAAGGCCAGGACTCTGCCCTTCACCTCCTCAGAGGGGCACCCGCCCTCACCCTGCAGCCCCATCACCTGTCTGGGCACAGGGGCCCAACTCCAGCCCCTTGTACCTCCTAAATACACAACCACTTCCCCACTCACAGCTCCAGCACCCCTAAACACACAGCCCCAGCACGCCCCCAAACACACAACCACCACATGCCTACCCACCCAAACACATATTACAGCCCTAGTACTTAACCAAAACCCAGATGTTTATGACCCCCAATATACCCCCAGACACCCCAACACACACACAAGGCTTCTACCACATCCTGAAACAGATCAACTCTTCCTCCAGTCCCAGCACCTCCCCAGATACACCCAGGACCCTACTGTAGCCCTAATACCTTCCACACACCCAGGTTCTCAGAGTCCCAGCACCTAACCAGACACCCACAGACTCTCCCGACGGCCCCAGCGTTTCCCTCCGCTGCAGCTCATCACGTCCCCAGACACACCAATACAGCCCCCTACACCTTTCCAAACTCTCCCCGCAACATACACGTACACACACCGCCTCAACACCCACGCAGAGGAGGACACCCCTGTAGCCACACCATTTACCTCAAACACACAGACACGGTGCATCTTTGAACAGTAATGTCCCCTCAGCTTCTCGTACCTTCCAGGCCGTGCACGTGCATGTGCATCCCGCACACGCACACACCCCCCCCCCCAGATCCCAGCACCTCCGCAAACAAGCAGTCCTCTGTGTGTTCCCCAGCAAGCTGCAGCTCCAGTACTTTCCTCAGCCATCCAAGGGCCCAGGGACAGCCCCCACCCCTCTCCAAACACCAGTCCCGCACTCATACACAGACACACAGGGCCCCAGCCCAGTCACCCCTCAGAGCAGCTCCGCCCTGCGCCCACACCTCACCCTGCAGCCGCACTCCCACCATCACACGTTCCAGCACAGCCTCCCTCCTCAGCGCTCTCCATCACCGCTCCCCCACCCCACCTTGTCCTCCCCAGCCTCCCTCCCCCAAACTCCCCCCAGATAGCCTCAGCCTTGCAGACACACTGGCCCACTCTTCCGTGCTCTCTCTCATTCTCGGCTGCCTGGTCCTCCCCCACTTCCCAGAGCCTCCTCTGCCTGGGGAGGCATCTCCATCCCCCCTCATTGCCCCAGGCCTTTCATTCCTGGACAGTGAGGCTGTACATCTGGTTCAAAGCTGCCCCACCCAAGACCCTGTGCTCTGGGCACCCTGGCCTGGGCTGTGGGGGTTTGGGGCCTCTTTGGGGGCTCTTGGCACCTGGTCATCCTGGTGTGTCAGCCAAGAACTCTGAGTACCCAGCCATGCCCTGACTCTGTCGTGTATGGGTGGGGGTGGGGGGGTCTGGGCAGAGGGATTTACCCCCAGCCTGCACATTCTCAGGTGCTTGCCAAATCCCCCTCTTCTTGGGCTCACCTGAGGGGGACATTGGGTCTGGAGCTTCAGGAAAAAAAGATGGAGAAGGTGCTGGCTTGATATGCTTCCCCTCCCACCCCACCCCACCCCCAGATCCGGGCTTGGGGCTTGGTCTCCCTGGGAGTCAGTTCCAACAGTGAAGGTTACTTTACTAGATGCATGATTTTAAATGGAATCTCCACCATCTGTTCCACCCCCTAATTACAGATGCACAGAATCCGCCTCAGAGGGCAGCGTGAGGGGAGTGATTTAGAGGCTGAGCTGCTTCTGCCTGCATTAGGGCTGGGGAGACTGGGGGGGGCCTCTGGGTATTGCTCACAGCCCCCCAATCCCATCTCTTTCCCAGGGGCCCCTCGTGCCTCTTCTCTTGTTGGGGGAAAGGCTCCTAGAAAGGTGCCCCGACCCCCTAGAGCTGAAAGAGGAAGCAACTGCAATGCTGAGGGAGGGGTCCCTGAGAGATCGCCTGTGTCCCAGGCCCCAAGTCTGGGGAGGCAGGCTCCATTAGAGCCTTAAAAAATTCAGTGGATCGATCTCTTGCCTGCTTCTTGTGCCCTGGGGAGCCACAGGCGCTGGCCTGGCCCAGGTGTCTGCCCACCCCAGGGGTAGCAAGGATTAGTGAGGTTAGGGAGGGGGCGGTTAGAGCAGAGGTGGGGACATCCAGGTTTTGGCAGCAGAGGATGTGGCCAGGCACGCCAGGACCCACCAGGTGTGTTTGCACGTATGTGTCGGTCCTCCTTGGCGCAGCTGGCAGGCCCGACCCCAGCTTGAGCCTTGCCCTGTGGGGCTGGACGGGCACCAGGGGCCGGAGGGGATGGGCCAGGGCCTGGGCCTCAGAGGGTTCCGAGGGACACCCCGAGGATGGGTCTACCTTTGCCTGTGGCTCCGGGGACCTGGGGCCCCGGCCAGCTCGCCGGTGGTGGTGGCGGCCGCGGGCACGCTGCGGTAGAAGCTGGAGCATTCACTGTGGGGAGAAAGGGAGAGAGGCCGGGCTACAGGAATTTTAAAGATTGCTGCAGGCAGGAGGGTCTCTGGAACCTTGTGGAGCGGGCAGTCATGCAGAAGTAATCCTATCGCCGCCTGCCTGCATGGAGGAGAGGAGAGGAGAGGGGGCTGGGAGGGGAAGGATGGCGCAGCCGCCCCTTTCCCACCTCAGCCCCTGCCCCAGCCAGCTGTGGAGGGAGCCCGGGACCCCAGGGGGCTCCCCCGGGGAGGCACCACCCTTCCACCGCTGCCTGTGCCCCCTGGAGGGGCGGCACCGCAGCTGTTGCTCGGCTAGGAGCTCTGGGTTTTATAAATAATGCAGCTTGGAGGTGGGGGCCCACTCAGCCTTGGGTCACCCACTGTGGCATCATCTCCAGCTGGCAGTCCTGTGGCAGAGCCCCTCTGCCTTCCAGCCTGCTCCTCCTCTTTTGCTATGTGAGTTTGGGCCAGAGGCCCAGCCTGTGTGAGCTGGGCCAGGGCAAAGGAGTGTGGAAGAACCCAGAACCCCCTGTCCTTTTGTACCCCGCCCCCACCAGCCTTCACAGGTTAACTGGCCACTGGCTCAGCAAATCCAGGCTGGGAAGGGATGACCCGCTGTACAGGGGCCTCCCCAGTTCCAGCCCCTCCATTTTGCAGATGGAGTAACCAAGTCCAGAGAGGGCAGGGATGGCCAAGGCCAGCCAGCTGATGAGCAGCTCCTTCCTGTCCCATTCTGCTGTCAGTCAAGGCTCTTCTCAGCCTCAGCTCAGCTAAGAGCAGGGCCTGGAGGGCGGGGGGGATGTTTGGGAACGTGGTTGCGGCTGAGACGTTGCCATGGCGATGCTGCAGGATGCTGAGCTGAAGTGGGGGTCTTACAGGGTCTCTGGGGCCCCCAGCTCCACACCCCTGTGGTCTTCTCCTCCTCATCTCCTGTCCCTCACCCAGAGGCCTGTCAGGCAGCTCCGGTGACAGGCTGGGTGGGTGACAGGTGGTGCAGGTGATGGGCTGGGTGGGTGACAAGCTGGGTGGGTGACAGGTGGTGCAGGTGATGGGCTGGGTGGGTGACGAGCTGGGTGGGTGACAGGTGGTGCGGGTGCGAGGCAGGCAGGTGACAAGCTGGGTGGTGACGGGCCCTGCTGATGACAGGCAGGGGGTGTGGTTGGCGGGGATGCTGTCTCCTGGCTGGTGGCCTGTCGCAGCCCCCAACCCTCACGCGTGTGCACATGCACAGACTCTGGGCTCAGAGCTTGGGGCTAAGATACTAATGAGGCTTATTACATGTGGGGGGGCAGGTGCCCAGGCTCACTAATGAGAGGCCTTTAACGAAGAGGGGAGACAGCTGGGGGGCTTTGAGGAATTCGGCTGGCCCTCCTGGTCTGGAGGATAAGCCAGGTCGGGGCCCCACCTACCCTTCCCCCCGGCCACTTGGCTTTGTGTTAATACTACCCACAGTCATGATAGTTACCATTGTCCAAGCGTTTGCTACACTGGCTGAGCCCTTTACATGCGTTTTCTTATTTCAACTCAGCAGTCGTAGGAGGGAGGCACTATTGCCCATTTTATGGATGAGGAATCTGAGGCTGAGAAGGCAAGGGACTTCACGTAACAAGTTTCTGTTGCAGCTGACATTTTAATCTTAAGTCTTTCTGTCCCCAGAGCCCGTGCTCTTAACCATCCCACCAGTAACACTCAGGTCTTGGCGCAGACCCCGACCTTCTCTCAGGGCCTCGGTTTCACTCTTCTGGAAAATGGATGTGCGGTGGAGGAGTGAGCACCATACATGCTTCAGCTCTGACTTGGGTGGCTTCAGGGGCTCCTCCAGTTAACTGCCAAAGCCTCACCCCATCTGGCCCAGATTCTAGGTGACACCCCTGGACTGGAGAGAGGGCAGGGCTTAGTACTGAGGGAGCGGAGCTGAAGGGGGGATACCTGGGGTATCCAGACCACTTCCTGCATTGTGTGGTGGGGAGGCTGAGGCCTGGAGAGGAGCAGCAAGGGCCCAAGGCCACACACCCTGTAAGCTGTAGGGCCCCGTGGGATCCCAGGTCTCCTGGCCTGTTGGAAGGGCGGGGCTGGGAGTGGTGCCAGAGCTGGAGGTCACCTCCTCCTGGACCCCACCCACCAGCCTAGCTTCTGCCCTGGAGGTTGTGAGCCCCTACATCCTGGGAGGGGGCAGGGGGCTGTTGGCCACCTCTTTAGGGCCATGCCCCTTCCCCGTCAGTCTGGGCCCGTAGTGTCAGTTGATCTCCTCCCTTTGGGACCCATTGGGGTGGAAACTCCCTGGCAACAGCTGATGGATGGGTTAAGGCCTTGACATTGGCCTGGGGCCACAGCATGACCCTGGAGCGACCAGGCTAGGGCTGGGGGGCTTGGAGGGGAATTAAGGGAGAAGAATGAGGTCATAAATCTTGGAGCGTCTGGGTTCTCTTCTCCTCGACCTTAATCTCTTACCAAACCTGCTCTCCGGCTGCTCATCCAAGTCTGAGGGTTGAGGGGGGTCCACCTGCCCATTCCCCTCTCCCTCCAACTGATGCCTCCCCCCACCCGAAATTGCACCCCCTATGGGGAAGAACAAGTTGCAGCCACTGCCGCTGGACAGAATTAAGAACTTGTGTGTCTAGACTACTGGATTTGGCCTCTGATTCATAACAGTAGGCAGGGCAGAGAGCTTCACTGCCTCAGTGTCCCCAGCCTTGGGTTTGAAATCCTCTCCTGATGCCTGACTGCTCAGTCAGGAAGGAGTGCTAAGACCAAGAGGGATTTCACAGCTGCAGGACACATGGCCCTGTCCTCAGAAGCCCCATTCTGAGATAAGCAGCACAGTCCTGGCCATGAGAGCCCTCAAACCCAGAGGTGAGGTCTTGAACTCAGGCTGGGTGTGCGCTGAGGCTCAGGTAGGGATGGGTGGTGCTGGGTGGCTGGTCTGTTTTCTGAAGCAAAGGCCGAGGCTGGGGAGAGGCCAGAAGAAGGGTGGAGGTTTGCCTGGGGGCCTGAGGAGCCGTCTGTGGTTGGGGGTGGGAGCCTGGAAGGGTCTGGCTTTCCCATAGTCCCGGGCAGCTGTAGCCTGAAGTTCTGGGGCCCTCCTAGCTCCCCAGGGAACCCGCTGCTGCCCGGCCCTGGGGACCCAGGCGTCCTGGCGGGTGAGGGCGGGTCTCCGGCAGGCGCCCTGCCAAGCCTCGCAGCCTGCTCACCAGGAATCTTGTTGCTGAGAGATGGAAGATCCAGGTCGGGCCTGCAGCTCATCTCTCCCCTCCGGGAGGAGGAGGGGCCCAAAGATTCCTTCCTGCACCTGCCCTCCCATCTGGGGCAGGGCCCTCCTCAGCAGTGGGTGGGGCTGGGGGGCCCAGGACAGGCCTCTAAGGCTCCGTCACATGTCCTGGAGCCTAGCCCAGCCAGCAGTGGGCACCGGGGCACTCTGGAGGCAGAATGAGCCTGGTGTGGCAGAGGAGAGGTGGGGGTAGGGTGCTGAGGCCACAGGGGGCCCTGCATAGGGGCCTAAGCCTGGCCCTGGCCCCCACTGGCTCCCCCAGGGCACAGGGTGAAGAGTTGGTTCTCTTCCATTACGGGAGCGTGATTTTATTCCACGTGTCACGGAGTCTGAGATTAACTTGCTCACCAGTCTGTGACAAACCCCTCACACCCAACACACACATACACACAGGCAGAGACACACGGAGATCCTTGGTCTCACAAACGCACCTTCCACAGACACACATAAGCATTTCCATGCTACAACGCATGGCAGACTCTCACATGCAGATGCACAAGCACACACCGAGATACAGTGTGTAAAGATACACCGAGACCTAGATCCACAGTCTCCAAAGCACAACGTTCTCCCACTCACACTAAGGCCACACAGACAGAGATACAAACAGGCGGTCCAGGGGGATGCTCGCAGCCCTACCTAGACATGCACAGATCAAGGACGCCCGGTGCCCCACAGGCACAGATACACATAGACACACACAACCCCAGACACAGTCTTGTGGGCAAGCCTAGACCAACCGCCACACACACTGAGACAAAGGCCCAGATACATACAGAGACAAAGACAGGCACAGACACACAGCCGGCAGCACGCACACAAGCACAGGCGTGCACACCCGGACACAGACAAAGACAAATGCCCAGAGGTTTTGCTGTGGACAAAATGTGAGGCGCACACACACATCTGGGCCTCCTGCTCGACCTCTCTACCTGGGGACGTGGTGATCTGGCGCCCGTGGCTCCAGGGAGAACTCTGAGGAACCTTCTGCTTGGTCAGAGCCCCCCACCCTGGGCCCAGGGCCAGCCCCCACCTCTGGCTCCCGGCCCGTGGCCGAGGCCATGCAGCCACACCCTCAGCAGCGCCCTGACATCCTACCTTACCCTCCACGTCGTGCACACTCACGGTCACACCGTCTCCTCCTGCACGTGCTCACGACACCCTCCACGCCCGCACACTTATGGTTTCTCCCTCACACCCCCCTCAGGTGTCCCCTCCTTGTTGTCTTTCTCAATCACTGTCCCCACCCCCTCGCCCCGCAGACATGCACAACCTCCAGCACAGCCTTCGTGGCCCACACCCTCGCCTTCTCACGCAGACCCCCATGCACAAATAGAACGCACGGGCTCTCCGCCACAGACCCACAAGCCACGTACACGCGCTCCTTCACATACTTCCTCAGCACCACTCTCACAGACTGATTCACAAATGCAGCACACTCACACACGCACGCTCCCCCGCATACATCCCCACCGCCTTCTCACATGCGCGTGTGCGTGCACACACACACTTTCAGAGCCTCCCTCACACCATCACTTTCCTTCCTCTGTCTCTCACAAACACTCCCTCTGCCAAGAGCGTGGCTCTGCTGCAGAGCAGCCCCTGAAGTACTTGTCACTCTACTCCACCACGTCCTTGGCCTTCCTGGCCTCAGTCTCTTCCCTTCCACCTCCAGCCCTGCATACTGTGGCCTTGTATTCTTTTGCCATTTCTCTGTTTAGTCAACAAGAATATAGAGAGTATTCATTTATTCATTCAACAAATGTTGACTGAGCACTGATTATGGGTTAAGCATTGGGGATACTATGATGACACAGGTCCTTCCCTCGTAGAGCTCTCAATTTTGTGTCCAATTCGTTTGCTGCTTGTCTCATCTGACTAGAATGGAAGGTAACCCTTGATCTTGGATGTTGAGAGATGTGTAGGAGTTCACAGGAGGAAAAGTAGGGGAAGGGTGTTCTAGGCAGAGGGCAAAGCATGTGCAGAGCCTACAAGTAAATCAAGGTACAGTAGGCTGGAAACTGAGGTGATGCTCAGAGACTAGAGGAGAGGCTGCAAAGAGGGAAGAAGCCAGATGTCACAGAGTTTCGATGCCATGCTCAGGGGTTTAGATTTTGTCTAGTGGGCCACAAGGAGTCATGGGAAGTCTTTAGTGACAGGACAGGGTGAGGAAATGATGGTGGTCTGACCTAGAAGAGGTGAGTGGGAAGGAAAGGAGACTCATTTAGGCACAAGAACCAGTGGGGTTCCAGTTCCAGAGCTGTGACCTCAGGAAAGTCACACAACCTCTGTGACCTGGGTCCATCACATGAGGATGGGAGACAGTACCAGAGCCGGGCTTATGGTATATGCTCGGTAAACAATAGGCATTATTGTCAGTTATCGGTAGGACACGGCAGGGCATCAGATGAGGAGGAGATTTTACTGAGCACCTACTGAGTGCTGGGTACTGCGCCAGGTGCTGGGGCCCAGAGGGGAGGTGGTCTGCGGCTTCAGGAAGCTCACACACCATAACCACAGCTCACGTGGACAACAGAGTGCGGGGTGTGCGGGTGGAGGCAAAGCACCTCGGAAGGTTAGAGGAGCATGAGGGCTCTGGGTGGCTCACGAAGGAGCTGGCATTGAGCCGGACCCTAAAGAGGCTGGTTGAACTTGGGCAGGCAGAGGTGGGAGAAGGAGCTTCGGAGAGAAGGAGCCCTGTGAACGACAGCCTGAGGGCAAGGGGTCTAATCCGGCTGTTGTGCGGGACACAGGAAGGGGGTGTCGTGGGATGGGATTATGGAGGCGAGACCTTGGTGGCCAGGCTAAGAGGGGGGGTCAGCACGGGCTGAGCTGCACTCTAGAAATCCCATGTTTTGGTGGTAACATGGAATGTGTCCATTAGAGACTCTGCTCCAGGCTCCGCCAGTAAGCCGTTGCCCTCTTCGACCTCAGTTTCCCCATCTGTGTGATGAGTTCAGTCTTGTTTAGGAGGGAGTTCCGGTATCATGTCCTGGGGCTGGCCTAGCCTACTTCGTTGGGCATCTTCTGGCCTGGGATTCTGGGTCTCAGCAGTGCTTCCTTCCTGAGCACCCTCAGCCAAAGAAAGGAGCAAAATGAGGGGTTCCCCAGAGGCAGGTTTTGGGCGCTGCAAATGAGGGGCCAGGAGCTCCACACGGAAGGGAGGGGTCTTTGCCTGGATCTGACTCCAAGCCCCAGAGGGAAACCAGAAGAGAATGTCAAGGTCCTTCTTCCCTCTCGCCCTGACCCGTGTGGTGGCGGATGTGGGCCATGTGCCCAGTCCCTGGTCCAGGGGGTATCAGGACTATTCTGCCCACTGACAGAGGAGCAGGGCTTGGGTTCAAGAATGTGGCCCAGGGCTTAGAGTCCCCTGGGGTTAAGGAGCCAGGAGGCCAATCTTAGGGTGGCAGAGCCAAGTAAACGCCCATGGGTAACAGGGTTCATTTATATTTGGTGTTGCCAGGAGTTGTGGTCTAAGGCAAGTCCTGGTGACACCCAAAAAAATAAAAAAAGAAAAAAAATGCTGATTTTATAAAGACTGCTTTCTTCCATAGTTGACAAACTTATGATGGTACTGATGGTTGGATACTACTCTTAGAGATGAAAAAGGTCTTAAGGAATCTTCCATATTCCATTCACCAATCTGTGTTCTTGTTCAAAGCAAAATTAATTCCTCTCAAAATTAACGTATTAGCTTAATAATAATTTTTAATCTTCAAATAATCTATCTGTGAGAATGGGAATTTTGGGTAGGAAAAAGTGACAGAAGATGGGACAAAAAGAGAATTCATAGAAAGACAAAACAGAATTTTTTAAATGGTGGGTACAAACTTCTGTTTCCAACTATATCAGTTTACCTTAGGAAAACATACTAGAAAGGCCAGATAAATCATAAGCAACATTTGACTGTGAGCGTTAGAAAGCTACTGAGGTAACCATGACCTAGAAAAGTAAAATAGAGAAAGAAACTCACTGAAGTGAGAACAATATTCTGCACATGCGTTTCTAGCCCAGTCATTTAGAAACTACTGATGAAGAGCAAAAGTCTGAGAAACCAAACGTGGCTCCTAAGAGGTAGAAAAGCCAGTAGAACGTAGGACAATGTCATAGGACTAAGGAAACCAGAGTTGGAATTGAGAAATAACAAGGCAGCTAGAATTTTAAGGACCAAAATCACAGAGAGAGTAAAGATTCAGAGAACGGAGCTGCATTCAGCAACAGTGTTCCCTTGCAGTATTTTCCATGTATAAAAGGTAGACAAGACAAGATGCTAAGAAGTCAAACAAAAGCTAACTGAAGTCAAAGCAAAGACTTAGTTGGCTCATAATGCTGAAGAGACAAAATTGGGGTTCAGAACCTATGAAAGATTTGTGGCCCAATGGAAAACTAATGATACGAATTAGGACACTGGAAGTCTCTACATATGTGTGTGTGTGTGTGTGTGTCTGTCTGTCTGTCTGTGTGTCTGTGTGTTAGGAAGGTTGATGCAACATCTACATTGAACCTTATAAAGAAGGAAAATGAGTATGAAGTTGGTCCAGGTGACTGAGGTGATCTTCCCCTACCTAAGAATAGGAAATTCTCTCCTCAAGAAAATACAGTTGACCCTGGAACAATGTAGTATTTAGAGCCGCTGATTCCCTGTGCAGTCAAAAATCCACATACAACTTTATGGTCGGCCCTTCTTATCTGTGGTTCTGAATCTGAGGATTCAACCAACCACAGCTCATGTAGTACTGTATTACTTATTGAAAAAAAAATCCATGTATAAGTGGATCTGTGCAGTTCAAACCCAGGTTGTCCAAAGGGCAACTGTAATGTCATTCAGATTCTCTACAACTTGTCATATCCCAAATCTGGTATTCACTGAAGAACCACCAAGACTACCAAGAAAAGGAGAATTAGAATAAAAAACAAAACAGAATCAGAATCATAGATGACCTAAACATTAAATTTCATACATATTTTGGTAAATATTATCAAGTTCAAGAAAATAGATGACAAGGTGAAGAATTTAACTTGACAACTAGAAACTAGAAACTGATTGAAGTTGAGCTGATAGAGTTAAAAATTATACGAAATTTAAAACTCGGTAGTGGATTGGACACAGGTAAAGAGAGGTAAGTGAACTGGAAGATAGAGAGTAGTAACAATATAAAGACTAAAGCACGGGAAACGAAAAGAATAAAAAGTACACATACGCGCATTTGAGACATATGGGCCACAGTAAACATTTTTATCATATGTGTAAACTGGAGTCCAAAGAAAAAAGGAGAGAGAGATTGGGATGAAAACAATATTTCAGAAATATTAACAGCTGAGAGTTCTCTAAAACTAAAAGGAATCTATGGAGCCTTAAATTCAACAAGCACTAAAAAAAAAAGAACAAATACAAAGAAAACCACACCTAAGATCACCACAGTACAATTCATGAACAGCAAAGAAAAACATGACATCTTAAAAGCAGCCCGACGAAAAAGAGAGAGATTACTTTCAAAGGAACAATAGGATTAAGATTACAGTTTACTTCTCAGCGAAACTGAATGGATACTAGAAAATAATGGAATAACATTTTTAAGTGCTAAAGAAAAGAGCTGCCCATTGGGAATTCTAGAGGCAGAGAAATTGTTGTTTGGAAGGAGAGATGCAATAAGGAAATTTGCAGACAAACAAAATTTAGAAAATATTTTCTCATCAGAACTGACTGAATTAAATTATAAAGGGAGACCTGCAGGCAGAAGGAAGATTATCACAGATGAAAATAAGGACTTTATAAAGAATTATGTATAACAGAAAGGATAAATAAGTGGATAAACCTAAATAAAATCTAACAACACAAAAGGGTAATAATAAAATATATCAAAAATTAGAATGCATTAAAACAAATGGAAGAGGAAAATATAGTAAAAGAAATTTAAGATTTCAGCATTGCCTAAGAAGCAGTAAAAGAGCTAATAAGTCATGGTACATGTGTAACTGCTACTTATATAAAAATAACAAGCTAATACAAGGCAAAACGGAATTTGAAGAAATCTCAAAGGAAGAAAGAAGAGCAAAAGGAACATAACAAGGTGGGACAAATAGTAAACAAGGAGTAAACGGTCTGTAAGAAAATACATTAACTGTAAATACTCAAATGACAAGGATTATTGAAACAAACAAAAAACCTAATTCTATGCCACCTACAAGAGACAAGAGTCAGATTCAAAATGAAAGGATTCAACAATTATGTCATAACAACAATAAGCAAAATTGAAGAAGATTTTTTAATGTTAACATAGATTTGAAAGCAAAAAGTATCACTGGCGATAATGCAGGATAATAAAACCCACTGTTACTTTACAAGGAATATATTATAAATCTAAACTTCAATGCAATATATGAAGGGAAATTCCAAAAATCTAAGTAGAAATAGAAAAATCTGAATTACCTAGATCAGTAACATAGAACCACAACAATAAATCAGCAGATTATAGAAGATCTGAATACCATCATTAAAAACTTTGGCCTAAATTTATATAAAACACTGTACCAACAATGATGGAATATATATATCCCGCAGAAATTTTTAGGTGCACGTGGCACATTTATAAAATTGACTATATTCTGGTTATAAAACAAGACTCCGAATAATCAAGAAATTTAAAACTATATAACCAATATTTTAGCAAATAGTTGGATATTAAAGACATACTTCTGATCATTATGTAGGTCAAAGATAAAGTTGCAATGGGAATTAGAATTTTATTAATTGAATGATAATGAAAACATGCCATAACAAAACCTGTGGGTTGCAAATAAAGCTGTGGTCACAGAGAAGTTTATGTATTCCAATTATACTCTCTAAATGTAAAAGGGAAAGGAATAAAGCAACTAGAAGATAACCTATCACCCTGAGGTAGGCAGCTCCTGAACTGTACCTGGTGGGGAAGGCAGGGCAGAACTTCAGGAGGCCAGCTGAGAGCACGGTGAACACCATGTCAGGAGCAGTCTCCAAGAAAGAGAATTTAATGTACAAAGGGATGACTAATATATATTTAAGAGCTAGCACCCTGACCCTTCTTAAGGATGACTTACGTTGCTGGGGAAAAAATAAGAAGTGCTCGATGTAGCAGGTGAATAGCTTTATAATTCCCAGGAGAATCTTGGTACCAGGACCACACAATGAAGAACTTGGAGTCCCCATGGCTAATCCAGCAGAGAAAAAAGGAGGAACAGAGATGCGAGAGAAAATAAAGGGAACTCTTGGTGCAATCCGGTGCTGCTGCAGGCCCAAGTCCAGGTATGTGCTCTGTATCTCCACATCTTAAATAAAAGCCACCATGTTCCTCAGTCTTTCAGGTACTTAGAATTTCTCTTTAGAACCTGAAAATGGGGTCAGGTTTCCTGTCTCCATCGCTACAGTACAAAATAGAGGCGGGATGTTTGAAATAGTTCTCCATCTGGCAGAGGAGGCCTTGAATCTGTGAGCCACTCGCTGCAAACCAGCAGGACATGAAGGATTCTTGAGCAGATCTGAAGCTACTGGGAGGCCTTTGAGGAGTTAAATCCCATAGTAAATACTGTACCTTCAATGGCCCCTTCTCCCTCTCTGTCCAGTCTTCCTCCACTCCCGTGGGGGCCCAAAGGGGTTAAATGAGCACTCTTTGACTTGTACTTGGTGGTCCCAGAACTTGACTTGGGCTTGGAGACTTCCAGGAAAAGTCTGCCTTCCATCTACTGGCTTGGGTTTCTTGGGCTCTCTGCTCCAGGCTAATCCCTTCAACCTGCTTTTCCCATTTCTGCCAATAATCCCCCTCTCCAGACCTTCCTAATGCTCTTCTGGGGCAGGGGGGAGACTTACTGAGGGCAATGTTTATTTCTAGAGGGAGAGGTGACCACATGACTTCACACTGGTCGTCCCCTTGATTATTCAGTTTCTGTCTAGATTAGTCGTGGGTGTTTGTGCACCCCAGCCTCACCCCCAGGAGGCTTTAGAACACTGTCCTTATCTCAGCACTGAGCCTCTATCTAGCCTCCTTCCCTCTCTCTCCTTACCCATCTTTACCCACAGACTCGCAGGCTTTCTGGACCTCAGAGGAAGATAAGCACTTCACAGAACCTCTGCTACAGAACCAAACATATTGAAATGACTCTACGAAGATACTGAAACAACAGAAAAAGAATACATGACGATTGTTTCTCCTGAGGGTTCAGTTACCTAGGGGACCTTTAGCAAACTTTGACTGATAAATCTAACCTTTCCTTCCTTGGCAATAGTTGATCACACTGTGAGGAAAACAAGTTAGAGAATGGAAAAATAATATTTGGATTTCAACGAAATAATAAAGATGCAGGGACTATCTTTGACTTTTGCAAGGTAAGAAGAGAGTTTACATTTTGATTATTTGATGGCAGGAATCCCTTTTACAACACGGCCAGTCTGCATGATGCATTTAAAAATCAACCTTTTCAAATATAGCCATAACCCCCACAAGATTTCTTGATTTCTCTGGGGTCAGATAAACCATCACATCTCACAGTGGTGCCCTGTACATGAAAATGATAAACATAACCTGGAAGCACGGCAGTGGCTAAAACTATGGAGCTGGCAGCCATTCACTGAAAGGATTTTTTGATTTTAATTCATTGCATAAAATGCTAATGTCCAAATTCAGGCAGGTAGATCTTACCAACCATCAAGAGCTTCAACCCTGCTAACAGCTAAGTATGCACTTTTAAACCCTACTTTGACTGCCCCACAAACTTACTGGGTTTCGTTAATGCCTCTGTTACTACTTCCTTTGTGTCGTTTTCTTTTTCTTTAAAAACACAGCTGTGTGATCTTGGGGAAGTTATATTATTTCCTTGAGACTTGGTTGCCTTCTCTGTGAATATCTGGGTATAATTTTAGTTTTGCTCAATAGAATTTTTGGTGATAATGAAAATATTCTATATCTGTACCATGCAATGCAGTATTCAATAGCTACATGGAGCTAATAAACATCTTTGAAATATGGCAAATGCAACTGAGGAACTGAATTTTTAATCTTATTTTTAAATTTGTTTAAATATAAATAATGCCATGTGGCTAGCATCTGTTGACAGTACAGATCTACATAATATTTTAAGGACACTCTCCACTCAAAAACTCTACCATTCATTAACTCAACCTAAATATTTTTGCCCTCTGACAAACAAAAAATAATTTATGCTTCCCTTGAAATTTTCTGTCAAGACCTTTATCAGTTTGGGGACATTATATTCTTAAAATTGACTTTGCTTTATGAAACTTTAATAATGCTGGAGTTTCCTGCCCTTGGTAACACCTTTGTGTTGATGGGAAATATTGTGGATGATCAAGGACCATTTCAAGAGATCATGGAGAGAAACCTCCTTCTGGATTTAATTTCATTATGAGGATGTCAAAATGCTACATTACTTAAAACCCGTACCGTTTTTATGCTAAGTTATATTCTACATGTAGATGGAAAAATGTTAAAAAGATTTTTAAAGAACTGCGCATCTGTTTTTGAAACTGATTTGCCTCTTCAAGGCTTGCTAGCACTTTATCCATCTCAGTACTATTTCACTTAGTAAACAAATGCAGTTGCCATAATTGCTGCTTAGGTGTCTGTGTTCCCTTCTAGGCTATATGTTTTTGAAATTAGATACAATATTTATATCACAGGCCCTATGTATAGCACAATACCCATTGCTAATTCAGATTGTGTTTTAAGATATGAGACAAAATGTAAGACTTTTATTATAGTCATAAACATCTAGCAAACCAACCAGAAAATAAACGCTAGTTTTCAGTTGGTTGGCCGAGAACAAAAAAGTGAAGAATACCTAATGCAAAACCATATCTCTAATAACTACTGTTGGATTTAGAGCACACACATGCTAAAAAATATCTTCTTATCAAAGATTTGAGGTTGGACCTGAAAAAATTATATCAGAAGTGAAAATAATCATGTGGTCTGACCAGCGTGGATCACACAAAGTAAGTGTATATATAAAGTAGATAGACTACGAGGTCCTACTGTATAGCACAGGCAACTAACTATATTCAATACCTTGTAATAACCTATAATGGAAAAGGATCTGAAGAAGAAATACATATATCGGAATCACTTGGCTGTACACCTGAAACACAACATTGTCAATCAACTATACTTCAAGTAAAACAAAACAAAACAAAAAACTAAGTGTAAAGGGAAGTATAGTTTTATCAATTCACCTCTGATATCCAATGGACCAAATGAAAGACAACAGAAACTACAACTATCTAGGAGACAGGACATGGCCGGCAAACCAGGCCGTTACCCTCGGTAACGGTCATACCTGCCAAAAAATATACAGACTAGCCTGCATTCAAGAATACATAGGAATTCTTCATTTATCTGGCATTGTTAGGCAATGAGGTATTGTATGTTAGGAGAAGATTTTTTAAAATGACAAATTGAAGAGGAGTTATTTTAACCTTCACTCGGTAATGTTTTTCTAAAATTAAGAAATGTATCCACTGGTGTATCTAATGTTTCCTTGATAACTCGGGGTCATCAGTTCAATCAACGTTTGCATGAATAATGCAAATGGAAACAAGACAGGCATGCTTACTGAAACTGAAAATGACATGGCACTGGCTGGAATAACTGATGAGAGAGCAAGAAAAAAGCAAAAATGAAAACAAACAGTGATCAAGAAACAATCAGTCAAGTTCTGACTTTCTGTACTTAGTTTCAAAAAGAGATACCACAAATCCCAGCGAGAGACTCCAGCATCATTAGCTGTCTTTCTCCTTTGTTTCCACCTTCCTTTCCTTTTCCTTCTACCCTAGATTGTTCCAGGCAGTGCTTATAGCTGCTTGCAAGACAAATTCTAATACTTGCTTTCTCTCACACAAACTTCACAATATGTCCATGTGGTAAATGGTGTGGAGGTAAAAGAGAATTCATCACAGGCACATCTCCTATGAAAATAAAATTAGAAACTAGCTTCTAAACATGCAGAGAGAAGGGCGTGGTGTCGGGCACTAATTTCCTTGCGAATTCCTCTCCATTTCTAATAGACGTTCTTCTTTACCAAGATCCCTTTTTATTGGTGTCCCGTTCCAGACTGCTCCACTCCGCCCATCCTCATCCTGTAAAATACATTCACACTCTTTTGTGACCCTACTCATTTGCCCATTAAATAATCAATCATAGAACTGTCGGAATTAAATGTAGAGTGAAATTAAAATACTGGAGTCACTTGGAGGGTTTAAGCAGCTCCACCAGAAAATACTGGGCATGGATTTAAAAGAGGCTGCGGGGGACTTGCTCTTGTCCAAGTTCTTTCTCAAGAAGTATCTGAAATAAGCCTAAATTCAGAGTTAATCAGTCTGGCCTGCTTTCTCAGGTGGACTGGAACTCATTGCTCTTTCCCCTCAACTCCCTGATGTCAGTGGCACTTTCCGGAGATGAGGTGGACTTCTCTGCCTACTGCAGAAGCTCAGTTCCCCCAGGACCCACTCCCTGTCTGAATCCCACACTTGAGGCCAGATGCCAGCCTTCCCAGAACATTCGTGGCCTCCTTTCAGTTTTTGACCTGCTCAGATTGAGTCCCTCTAGACTCTTTCTGGAAACCTGATCTTCACCCCCTTTCCCTGACCTCGATGGTTACCTGCCTACTTTAGGCCTCAGGTGCTTTAGCTATAAAATGATATAGTTGCCCTTAATTCTAAAGTCGTCTTTCTAAAGCGCTACAATGTGGTGGCTCCTTGAAAATGTTTCTCTTTGCTGGTTTTAATTTTGTAGAGAATTAAAACCCCAGCCACTCTAAAAGACAGTAAGTTACATTGGATAAGGAAAGTGTGCTTTTGTAGTTAGATAAACAGGGATGGAAGACGACTTAGTATGTTTTAAGATACTCATGATCCGTTCTCGTGAGAGTCGGGGAAGAAGGGGAAGAGAGTTAATAAAATACCAAACAATTGTGACAAATTAAGTTCACCAAGATGTAGGTGATTAGTTACTACTTGAATAAACCACACAAATCCAATCCAAGTTTTCCTTTAGTTTTCTAAGAAGGATCCCAGTGAACTGAGTCCCATGTTCAGTAACTCCACGTTCAATGGCTTAGTCTTTAAAAACTGTTATGTTGCTGGAAGCAGAAATATTGCCCATCAGTCCTAATTGATGTTTAGCTATCACGCACATTTGAAATAAATTTATTACTTTGCCTGATCTCAGTGTAATACATTCTAAAGGGGCAAAGAGCACAGGAAAAGTTATGGAGTCTTCATCTTCTACACTGAAGTGTGCAATAAATTACATATTATTTGGCCGTGAAATTCACAAGCCATAGAAACCACACCATTAGCAATGTATACAGTGGTAAACAGCAGGTAATGAGAATGATATAAAACCAAACAGACTGTGTAGGTTGGCACTGCTGCCAATAAAGCAATTATTAAATGCATTCATATGCATCTACGCTAGGTAAGCTCTTTAGGGCAATTGATATGAGTTCTACATGCCTGTCAGGATATTATATATAGCCCAGTTTCTATGCCCTTTATTCAAAGACGCTCAGAAAGGGTTACTCTGGGTAAATTCAGACCTTTTCTCAATATAGAATTTGGTCAACATGCATTCTGAACAGCAAAAGTTCACAGTATTTTCCTACACTAATTGCCACCTCAGCAAATGCAGGATTAAGTATAATCGATTATAAGAAGTTAGAAAGGAAAGATGGAAGAAAAGAAGGAAGGTAGAAAAAAGGTGGATATGGAATACTTCATAATTTATGTAGAGTGGACCTAAAACTAACCTGAGGTTTCCCTGAATTATTAGCATATGCTATAGAAACTTAAATGACAAAATAAAAAAATCCAGCAAGGGAAACTCAAAGATTCTTTGCTTTTTCACTTTACTGCATATACACGTCCATCTTAAACAATCTATATGCTTATATCCAACAAGAGAGCATTGTTTTGCAAGACTGTTTGGCTTCTATCAGCATGTAAAGGTCAGACAACTCAACTTTAGCAGAGTCAGCTTTCAGGTGAATAATTGTTTCTTTCAGGTTGCGAGCATTTGAATTCTCCAGAAATGTTTCCCAAAACATGAAAATTAAAAGAGTCCTAGGACAGCGTCCTTTAGAAGTTTTATAGTATCAAGGTTTTTGGAGGAGGAGTATCCTTGTCCATTATCAACACAATGATTCCAAGCAGGTCAATTTTTGCTGAGAATATTATATAACAGAACCCACTTCACCTCCATTATACTGACAATGATCTTCCTTACTTCAACCTTGTGCTTCTTAGAAAGTTGAAAATACTGAGCCAAGAACAGACAGTGACAATGCCAGAGACTCAGATGTACCTATAGGTGCCTTCAGACAACATCAGCCACCCAGGCTAAAGTCCTGGTTTAAAACATCCCAACATGAATGAATCTCAAAAACCATATGCTGAGCAAGTGAAGCCAGATCAGAAGGGCACCCACTGTATTATTCAACTTACATGAAATTGTAAACTGGGCAAAAGTCATCTCTAAAGATAAAAAACAGATCCGTGGTGGCCTTGGGGTGGGAGATGGGGATACTTTTGCAAAAGCCTAGGAGGAAACTTTCTAGGGTTTTAGAATTGTTATCTATCTTTATGGGGTGCTAGTTATACAAATGTATACATTAATTAAAAGTCACTGAGCCGTTGACTAAAAATGTCTGCATTTTATTTTATGTAAATGATACCTTAATAAGGTTGATTACAAAATGAACCAAAACCAAAACAAAGCAGAAGAAAAACCTCTCAAGACCTTAAAGAAAATACACTGTTTTCTTCCAGGGTACCAGATTGGAAATGAGGCATTGGTCTGTTCTACCCTCAGATTATCCCTAGGATTATCTAGTCTGTTTTAAAGCACTAGAGTCCCCTATCAGGAAAACTCACCCCATGTTTAATTACTTTGATTTCTTCTGTGCCTCTTCTCCCAGCACAGTGAAGCCATTCACGGAAGAAAAACCAGCTTTTTCCAACTTTGCATCTCCATATATTATTTGCAAAGCTATTATTTATAGAATAAAATTTGGCTACACTTTGTAAAAATCTAGCTTTTTGAGGCTTACAAATCTTAACAGTTAACCTATTGCCTCCACTGGAATTTGGGAAAAAAATTATATTGAAAATGAATAGCTGAGAATTGACATTTTTGTGTGTGTGTGATTTTCTCCTCCCCTAAGAGAGAAGTGAGTAGGAATGAGAAACACATACATAAAGGAAAAAACATTATCTTGCTGCCTTTGCATGGTTATAATTTATAGGAGGCCCTTATCAACAATAATCTATTATCAGAATCAATAAAATATAATCTCCATGCAGGCCAGGCCAGGGTATTTGTCTCTTTTTCAGCAGATTGCAATACAAACCACATTCATGGATATGCTTCTTGATGATTTTGTAATACTGTAACAGTTGACCATTTCCTCATGCCTCTTCCCCTTAACTTCAACCTGGTTTTTCTCTAACGACCTCACATTTCCTTCTCTATCACTTGGTTGTGGGCCTCTTTTCCAACTCCAACTCCAACTCGCATTTCACTCTGGAACCAAAGGAAGACTCACACCTTCCTGCTTTTTAGTGATACCTCAAGGTCATTTCCATATTGTGATCACCCTGAAGAATAGCCAGACAATTGTTATTTCAGAGCCATCTGACAGTTTGTAGCTCTAAAAATTAACTAAGGACCAAATTTGTCAAAAATATCCTAGTTTAAGATTTTGGTAATACAGCAACAGTAATCCCGAAGTCACTTATGACAATCAGTGTGGGAAGCACCCTCCTTCAGGAAGATCCTTTGCCATACAATACTCTTTCCCTGTCTGGTAATAAGGAAGAATGGCCGTGGAAAGTAACCTTTTGTGGAAAGAAATACTTGGCTTCGAGAAGGCTTGCAGTTCATATCTTTTTCTTAAATTAGATTCCCCATTAATTACTTTATCCACAAAGAGGTAATTATCAGAATTATGTAAGCAATTAAGGAGATGCTACTCCACATCCTTTCAGCTTGTTGACCTTTCTCACTTTATTTCATGTGGCTATCTGAAACATCAGTGATTTACATGTCTTTCTTTTTCTTTAACAGATTTCTGTGTGTGTGTGTCCCCATGATGAAAACATCATTAAAGTAAAATATCATGAATAGACTCTTAAGAAGCAGAGTGTACTGAAAGTCCTGGAAAATATGAAAGCACTAATATTCATGGACAGCTCTACACTCTGAAAGTTACTCCAAATGTTGTTGATCTCTCTTTTGTCTAGGAGTTTTTCAAATTTTCTACCATGATCATTTGTTAGTTTTATAATTACATAATAAAGGCATTATATCATACAATCTTTTGTTATCCATTGCAGTTTTAAAACTATTCCTTTCTTTGTCCTCAGCAGATATGTCATAGATTATTAGTACACAAGCAAAGACTTTCAACGTAACAGTACTTTATAGTGAGAAGAACTGTACTGAGCTATCTCTATCCTAAGACAATGCACTAGGAAAGCACTAGGAATTCTTAAGCACTAGGAATACAGAGACGATCAAGGGGCAAGTTCCTTGCCTTCGAGTATACATGATCATTATAGCAAATGCTTAAATAGCACTTAGTATGTAACTCACCACAGCAGTCTTATTATCCTCCATTTTAATAGGTGAGCAGAGGAAGCCACAGGGAAGTCATAGGGTAAAGCCAGAATTTGAACCTAGGTAGACTAGTACACTCTCCACGGCTTTAACTACTACATTTATATATATATATGTTTTATATATATATATGTTTTATATATATATATATGTTTCTTATATATATATATATATATATATATATATATATATATATATATATAAACTCCAAGTATTCCAAAGTTACAAAACACTTATCTACCAAAACTCAAAAAGGAGCACACAAACTTGCATAGAAAATAAACATGTAAAAGTTCATAAATAAACCACAATATAACCTGCTCCACATAATATACTGACTGCAGTGTCCTGGGCCTCTCCCATCCTTAGGTAGCTGGAAATTACAACAAAATAATACTTTTCACCTTTGGAAGCCACACCATCTCCCATACCAACCAACCAATTACTTCCTTAGAGAGAATAGGAAATTAACCTGAATATCATAAAAATATATATATATATAGCATTAGTGATGTAGAAGCTTTGTTTAAAGACAATAACTTCAATAGCAGAGGAAACGTTACCATTGCAGGCTTCCGATAACCTCTATATTTCTCAGATTTCATGCTAAATCATAAAATGCCATATTGTGTCTGAAGCTATTTTTTCAATACTCCATTTTCTTAAATGGACTAGCAATGCCATAAATACTGAGAAACATTTTGGCTCCCAAATCCTAAAGCCATTCTGATTATGCCTGGGTGATCATGGGAACGTCATCGGAACTACCAGAGGACTGGCTGAAATACCAGTGTTCTGGCCAGCTTACAAATTAGAAATTATACAGAATCCAATTTTATTTTTTTGTTAAGTAATTCCTATGAGGCTGTTGGGATGTCAATGTAAAGTCCTTTCATGTGTAATCTTTATCCATTAGATAGGGAACAATGCCAATCCCCGTCATAAATACTTTCACAACCTGACGTTGAAAATCCACTGTAGGGCATAGGACCTGCAAATAGGATATGAATCACACACATCCACTCATTCAGACAATCCACAAATATTCATTTTTAAGTCTACTATATGCCAATAATGTACCGGCCTCTCAGATGCTAGACCATGCTAAATGCTGAAACAGACATACTCAGTTCGGGCCCTCCTGGAACTTATTACCTACAGAAGTGCCTTCATTGTAAATGGTCAGGTCTCAGCCAATGCTATTATCATCAGCAGGTGACCAAATGATACAGCTTGCTTTCTAAACAAGCTCCACACTGTTTGCTTTCAACATATTTGCTTTCCTTCAAGGCACATAATCCAGTGGTCAGTTTCTCCCAGTTAGTGAGGTTTGGGGAAAAGGTACCCAGTGAACAATTCCTTGTGGCCTCACTCTTTCCTCACACTCTCCTCTGTGCTTTTGAGCTAAAGAGACGTGGATTAAAGTCATTTGTTCTAACCTTATTATTTTAAAATACGGCTGCTCCTGCTTTGAGGATTTCCACTGGACCAACAGAGCAGCAAAGCAGCACTGAATCAGAAGCAGGTAAATTTCAAAATGACAGCTCTAAACATATCCACTCTCCTTTTGTTCTCCTCCTATCCCTTTGCTCTGAACACCTCTGCCCTGAGGCTTTGCCTTTACCCTTCTCTGATTACTGCTCCAAAAGGGTTTCCAAGAACAGGGAGTATTTATGGCTTCATTTGCTCCCAAGTCCTTGGTGGAAAAGGATGCTTGCTTCCTGATTCTTACTAATTCCACACTCACATCATCAACACAAAAACCATCATTAAAAAGAAATTTCCTCAGCTTCATATTTCTTCTGGGCCAACACTGAAAGAATATTTTCAAAGAAACAATATCCTCTCTCCTTTGCTCTTCTGAGTTTCACGTTCTTACCTCCAGTCTCATTTTCAACCCTTATTATGGGATGCATCACAAAAACAGAAGAAAGTTCTTTGTGCTTTCCTGTACCAGCTAATTATTCTAATTTGTTCTGTCTCTACCGAACAGAATGCGAAATCAACACAAAGCCTGATTGTGCGACCTCTTCCAAGGGAATGGTCTGAGAGTTGTCTATTTACTAATGAAGCTCAGTGTGTATTAAGGGTTGACTGAAGCAATCATCAGGAATTTTCATCCCTTAAATTAGTCTTTTCTACCAGATGCACATCTTTCATTTCGGATAATATAACTTTTAAGTTCAGGATACAACTGGACAAAAGAAAAGAAAAAAAGGTAACCAACACAACATTTGCAGTAATAACACAGTAACAGCTATCATCCTTCCCTGAGGAATTCAGCCTACTTTATGGACACAATTTAGTACAAACTCATAAGAAAGCTAACAAAGCCCCAAACCACTTCACAAGAGTGTAGAGAGGTAAAGGTCAGAAATTATTACTGCCAGACCCAGCAGACAATGGCACCTACCGGAAAGAGCACAGGACAGGAAAACCTGGAAGCCTGTGTTCCAGTTTCGGTTATTCCTTTAAGCACTAGTACGATCTGAGTGAACTCAGCCTGCCCTGCTTTTTCCGTTTATAAAAACCTACATCATCCTCTCAGTAGAATGAAATGCCACATCTGAAAAGTTGCAGATCTCTTTAGGAAAGAAAAAAGCTCATGCTTTCCAACCAAAATGGAATAATTCAGTCAATGGAGACTTGATAAAAATTTGCCATAAAGCAATTGTTTACTTGAAATCTATCTTTTGTGGTATATTTATTGGGGTAAGGAGTGTAAGCAAATCATAATTAGAGTTACGGATTATTCCAGAAATCAAGGTCATTGAGTTCAGATTCCAACTTTGACCCTGACCCAGGCTTACAGAGATGTAAGATGTCCCAATACCTCATACCCACCATACATGGGAGAAACAAGGTATGCAGACAGATCCTCTTATAAATATCCCATATGTAGTGGTTTTAATACAGGGTCTCAGATTCACTGCCATTCTTCGCATCCAGATGTGGGTGTTTTCCCTTGAATTTAGGCAGGCTTTCCATGGCTTCAAACAATAGAGCAGGGGTCAGTAAATTATGGCTGGTGGGCCAAGTCTAGGCCTCTACCAGCTTTTATAAATGAAGCTTTATTGGAACACAGCCATGTTCCTTAGTATATGTATTGTTTGTGTCTGTTTTCACATCACAGCAGCAGAGCTAAGTAGTTGCAAAAGAGACTGTATGGCTTGTAAAGCCTAAAATATTGACTGTCTGACACTTTATGGAAAAAGGTCTCCAACGCCTGCAATAGTATATAATGAAAGTGATGCTATGTAACATCTAAGACTAGGTCATAAAAGGTCATGCAGCTTTTGCATGATTCTCGTGGAATGCTTCAACCCTGGACACTCATTCTCTTGGGATACTCTATCTTGAATCCTAACTACCACGTTATGAGAAGTCCAAGCCACCTGGGCAGCCATCTATAGGCACTCCAGTCAACAGTTCTTGTTGGGCCCAGTCTTCAAGGGCCAGACATGTGAATTAAAATTATCTAGATGATTCCAGCTCCAGCCATCCGAATCCTCATGAGCTGAGGTTCCAGACATCAGTCATGGAGTAGAGACAAGCCATCTCCTCTGTGTACTGTTTGAATTGCTGACCCACAAAATCTGGGCACATATTAAAACTTTTGTTTATTTCACCACTAAGTTTGGACTTCTTTATTATGTAGCAATAGATAACTATAGCGCTGTGTCTGTACACAGGATATCTACAGAGCACAGATTTTTAGATGTGAATGTTGACTGCTCAATTTCTAAGAAGAACGTATACACACACATAGGTACAAAATGTTTATGCATATGTAAATATTAGACCTATATAAACTAATCTATATTATCCATAAAATGAGGGGGCCTTGATAATGGCTAACATTATTTTTCAGTATTTATTGTGTTCCAAGAACTGATAAATTCTTGCATTGTATGAATTTTCTCTTTCACCCTCATAGCAACTCCCTGAGAGAAGTAATGGTATCTCTATTTTATAGATGAGAAAACTGAGGCAAAAACAGATAACATGCTCAAGAGTACTCAACAAGTAAATTTTAGAGTCAAGATTTGAACCCAGGTTCTCAAGTTTTAGATCCCTTACTCATACTCACCAAGCTATATACTGAGGAAGGGGATGAAAGCTGACACCATTACCTCATGCTCAAGAAGTTAGACAGAAACTTAGCAGGTATGGTTGAAAGAAGACAGAACTTGGAGTCGTAAGTCCAGAGCCTGAGTTATGAGATGAATTCTCCTCTCATCTAGATATAGGTTTGTTTTTAGAAAATGAAGAAGGTCACTGCATATTTTGATTGTTAATTTCTGTACTTAATGATTACCAAAGAATGGAATTTTACCAGGGAGCTATTTTGCAATGACATAAATTATTGATTCAAACTCAAACTTTTATTATAAATTATTGATTCAAAATCAAATCTTTATTAAGTCTCCCTTGCATCAGAAGTTTTTCCCACTCTTCATTTCTTTGAAACCCTTTCCTGTCTACTCTTGGCCAAAGCTTGAAGCCTAATTTAACACTTGGAAATAAAATAATGAAATAGTCATAACACAGCAATTCCAATGCCTACTGAAATGGAAGCTCTAAATAATTTTTCAGATAATTTAGGAGATTAAAAATATTTACATCATAGATGCAAAGACAGAAGTTACTTGTGTAATAAATGGTGAGACAAAAAGTTTCTGGTCAAGTAGATTTGTTTATATATGATCACTAATCTGAGTTCTACCCCTGTGCTAAAACCCAGTGACAGGTTGCATACAGCTTCTAAAGGGATAGTTCAGTGCATTGGGTCAACTTCATGCCATAAAATGTGGTATTAATAGTAGTACTAGAAGACAGAGTGACTGTCTTCTTTGGGACATAGATGAAGACCCCAAGATAGACAATATCAAGGACAAATTATGTAGAATAAGATATTATCTCAGTCCTTGGAACATGTCATCCAGGATAGAACAAGAAGGAGATTTATTATCAAGTACATGAAGCCAGAGACAGTAAGCAATGAGTGGTAGTTGGTTAAAATAGACAGGTTTTAGAAGTAGAGGCACGGATGTAGAAAACAAACTTAGGGTTACCAGGGGATTGTGGCGGGGAGGCTAAATTGGGAGATTGGGACTGAAATATACACACTACTATACATAAAATAGATAACTAGTAAGAACCTGCTCTTCTTATTAGCCCAGGGAACTCCATTCAGTACTCTGTAATGGGCTATTTGGAAAAGACTCCAAAAAAAAAAAAAAAGTGGGGCTTCCCTGGTGGCACAGTGGTTGAGAGTCCGCCTGCTGATGCAGGGGACACGGGTTCGTGCCCCGGTCCGCGAAGATCCCACATGCCGCGGAGCGGCTGGGCCCGTGAGCCATGGCTGCTGAGCCTGCGCGTCTGGAGCCTGTGCTCCACAACGGGAAAGGCCACAACAGTGAGAGGCCCGCGTACTGAAAAAAGAAAAAAAAAAAAAAAGTGGATATATGTACATGTATAACTGATCAACTTTGCTGTACACCTGACACTAACACAACACTGTAAATCAACTATACTCCAATAAAAATTAAAAAAAAAAAAAGGTTTTAAGAACCATAGTCACGGAGCAGTGTGGATTGGAAAGACCTGGCAAGAAAAATTTCTGCATCCTCAGACAATGCTCCCCAAGCTAGCTATTGCAAGGGTGAGCATTTAAGAGATCTTTGACCTAAGGAGGACATGAGATTAACAATCTATCCCAATGTGCATGAATTATTCTCCTCGGTGCTATCAGAAATCAGATGGCATCCTAGAGCAGGGGTCAGCAGATC
Organism: Leucopleurus acutus; assembly: GCF_964270905.1. Lineage (NCBI taxonomy): Eukaryota > Metazoa > Chordata > Mammalia > Artiodactyla > Delphinidae > Leucopleurus > Leucopleurus acutus. Next base: position 23,395,825 of record NC_139145.1, on the reverse strand, counting down.
TTCTTTGTAAAGGGTCAGATAGTAAATATTTTGGATTTTCTGTACCATACGTCTCCATTGCAACTGCCCATCTGCTGCTGTAGCACAGAAACAGCCATGCACAATACGTTAATGAATGAGTGCGGCTGGGTTCAAGCAAAACGTTATGTACAAAACCAGGAGTCAAGCGAGATCTGATCAGTGGGCCAGAGTGTGCGGACGCCAGTTCTGGGTCAGTGTTCACAGCTGAATGAGTCATGAGGCCTTAAGTTCCAGTTCTCATTGTACTACTTTCTACCTGGGTGAACTTGGGTTCATCCTTTTATTTATATGGGCCACTGTATTAGTCAAGGTTCTCCAGAAAAACAGAACCAACAGCATGTGTATACAATGTGCCCATATATACTGACAGATATAGCTCTAGATATCGATATTGATACCTAGATCTATATCCATATCTATATAAAGATAGAGAAAGAGAGAGAGATTTTAAACAATTGGTTCACACAATAATAGAGGCTTGGTAAATTCAAAATCTGCAGGTTAGGCTGTCTAGAGACTCGGAAGAGTTGCAGTTCAATTTCTGTAAGTCTTCTGGCAGAATTCCTTTTTGCGACAGGGAGGTCAGTCTTTGTTTTATTAAGAGCTTCACCTGATTGGATGAGGCCCATGCATATTATGGAGGATAATCTGCTTTACTCAAAGTCCACCACAAATTTAATTATGAATTTCATCCAAAAACACCCTGGTGGCATAGTGGTTAAGAATCCGCCTGCCAATGCAGGGGACACGGGTTTGAGCCCTGGTCTGGGAAGATCTCACATGCCATAGAGCAACTAAGCCCATGCACCACAGCTACTGAGCCCGTGCACCTAGCGCCCATGCTCTGCAACAAGAGAAGCCACCGCAATGAGAAGCCCGCACACCACAACAAAGAGTAGCCCTCGCTTGCTGCAAATAGAGAAAGCCCATGTGCAGCAACAAAGACCCAATGCAGCCAAAAATATAAATAAATAAAACATAAAAATTTTTAAAAACACAAAAACACCATCACAGAAATATCCAGAATAATATTTGACCAAATAACTGGGCATGGTGGCCCAGACAAATTGACATGGAAAATTCACCACCTAAGCCATAGTTTTGTCACCTTTTACTGAGAAATATGACTTATCTGAGCTATTTTGATACCTAGAAGATACCTTCTAGAGGTAATACCCTCAGTATTTTACATGGTAGGCAGTAGAGGGAATGAGCCCATTTGCCCAGTCATATGACACCTAAAGGATAAAATTCTGTCTTCTCTCTCCAACCCACAAGGATGAATGCCAAAAATACATCACTTATATCTGCTTTAGCTAACATAGGATAGGTCTGGAACAGACCTATGCTCCCAGTAAGTCTCATGAAATGCTGTTTCATTAAGGAGAGACTTTACTTGCTAAGATTAGAAGCAAAAGAGGGTGGTGGATGAAAAACTGCCCAAGGATATAAGCTCATGCAAGGAAGCAGGAGAGAGAATGGGTATCCGAAGATGTGCGCTCTGAGCCAACACTAATTCCACAGCATCAGGTTATAATTCAGGGAGCCCAACCGCTGGGGTTTTTTTCCCCTTCTTCTTTTTCCCCAAAGAGGGACAAGCATACTGACGAAGGAAGAGCATCAGTCACCACAGATAAATTGCTTTTTAGAGCTGATCTCGCAAATGATTTGGCTCAGTGTAGACTATGATTTGGCTCCCAAAACCATAAGCTAGAGCATTTCATTCCAGGTCCCTCCTCAAATATCCATGATAGGTAAAACTCTGGCATCAAGTAGGTCTTGAAATCTCCCCAGGTGATTATAATATGCAACCAGGGCTGAGAATCTGGAGAGGTAGAGCAAATTTAAATTGAACTTTAGTTAAACAGTAAAACAAGCTCTGACTCTACTGGCTGGAGCTAGACAAGGGATATGGATTTAGTGGGATGAGAAGATAAAGGACACCAGGGAGTAAATCAAATGCTTTACACCTGTGCTTAGCTAATTGTTACTCAGATAATTCAGACAATCTTACAGCACCTGAACCCTGAAATTCCTTAGTTCTGTTTAAAAAAAAGTAACTCTTCAAGTAACTGAACTCTGAGAATCATGCCAATCATAAAGAAAAAGAAGAAATCTTATTTTTTGAATTAGTTGATTTCATATATACTGTTTCACTTTCATGATATTAACTAGTTATCTTTCTTTCCATTTTATGTTTGAGGAAAGTAAGGCTTTAAAGTCTCAGTAATTTGCTCAAGGTCACTTGTTAAGGGTGTGGTAGGCAGCATATTGGCTCCTAAAAATGCCCTCACCCTAATCCCTAGAACCTAATAATATGTTACCTTACATGGTAAAGAGGACTTTGCAGATATGACTGAAGTTATAGGCCTTGAGATAGAAAGATTATCCTGGATTACCTCATGGAACAAATCTAATTGCATGAGTCCTTAAAAGCAGAAAACCATTCCCAACTGTAGAAAGAGAAAGAGAGAGATGTCCTAATAGAAGCAGAATCAGAGAGATGCAACATTTTGGGGTTTGTAGGTGGAGAAAGGGGACTCTGAGTCAAGGACTACAAGTGACCGCTGGAAGCGGATAAAGTCCAGGGAACAGAAACACCCCTAAGAGCCTCCAGAAAAGAATGTAGCTCTGCCAACACTTTTTTTTCTTTTTTAACCATCTTTATTGGAGTATAATTGCTTTACAATGGCGTGTTAGTTTCTGCTTCATAACAAAGTGAATCAGCTATACATATACATATATCCCCATATCTCCTCCCTCTTGCATCTGCCTACCACCCTCCCTTCCCTATCCCACACATCTAGGTGGACACAAAGCACAGAGCTGGTCTCTCTGTGCTTTGTGGCTGCTTCCCACTAGCTAGCTATTTTACATTTGGTAGTGTATATATGTCCATGCCACTCTCTCACTTCATCCCAGATTACCCTTCCCCGTCCCTGTGTCCTCAAGTCCACTCTCTATGGCTGCGTCTTTATTCCTGCCCTGCCCCTAGGTTCTTCATAACCATTTTTTCTTGTTTTTTTAGATTCCATATATATGTGTTAGCATATGGTATTTGTTTTTGTCTTTCTGACTTACTTCACTCTGTATGACAGTCTCTAGGTCAATCCACCTCACTACAAATAAGTCAATTTCATTTCTTTTTATGGCTGAGTAATATTCCATTGTATATATGTGCCACATCTTTATCCATTCATCTGTTGATCCTGCCAACACTTTTACTTAATTGAGACCAATGTCAGACTTGTAAGGCAATAAATTTATGTTGTTTTGAGTCACTAAATTGGGATAATTTGTATGAAAGCAATAAAAAAAAAAAACAGAGGTCCTACAAGAGCCAGGCTATATATTTATACTTAAGTATTTCTGAAATGAATTTAACCTTGTGATTGACAGCAGTAGCAGCAGCAGCTTCCAAGGGATCCCACCACACACCTGAGGCAAAAGGAGCCTAATACAAAGCAGTGACAGCAGCAGGTCACTGCCCCACACTTGGGGTAGAGGGGGACTTGATCTACTGTAGCAGCAGCATAGCCTGAATGGGAACCCATCCTCCTGTGGCACTAGTCCCATCAACATTAGTCTAATCTGCTAGCATCTGCTGTGCCAACAGGCCCAACGTATACAAACCCTCCAACTCAGTAGCATTAAGTGAGCCAGGCTCAGTGTTTCCTGAAACTCATATCCAGTTGCACTGGAAATCCAAAATATCACCTACTGTTATGAAAATATAAACAATAACAGAAGACTGGGAACTTCAGAAAGAAAAGGGGAACAATGGAATGGGTGAAAACAAATGGGGTAAATATAAAAGACTATCATTAGCCTCATGAGTTTCTTAAATTCTATATGATGGTCAAAGCAAAAATGATGACACCATCTGATGGGGTTCTCAATGTAGAGAAAGGAAATACTACAGAAAATCATACTTTAAAACTGGGGAATATTAAGAGACCTAAATGGAAGTAAAATTTTGAAACTTCACTTGAAGTAATGAAACGCTGATTCCAGTAGGCTATGATAAGTTACATATGTATACTGTAATGCCAAAAACAACCACTAAGAAAACTATACAAACAGTATACACAAATGATTATAAATGAATTAAATTAAAATGGACTTATTAAAAAATGTTTAAGTAACCCACAAGAAGGCAAAATAAGGGAAACACAGGATTGAGAAACTAAGGTAAAAGACAAAACAAAAAATAACATGGTAGACCAAATCTTTGACATGGCAATAATTACATTAACGGTAAATGATCTAAATAACCAAGTCAAAGACAGAGATTGGAAGAGTAGATTAAAAAATCGCAAGCATGATCCAACTATATACTGTCTATAAGAAGCTTACTTTAAACATCATGATATAGGTAGTTCAAAGTAAAAGGATGAAAATGATATATCATGTGAACATTAATCAGAAAAAGCAGGAATGGCTATATTAATATCAGACAAAGTAGACTTCAGAGCAAAGGAAATTATTAGGGGCAAAGAGGGTCATTACATAAAGATAACAGGAATAATCCACCTAGATGACCTAGTGATACTAAATGTGTGTGCACCAAACAACAGAACTTCAAAATGCATGAGGCAAACACTGAAAAAGGTAAAAGGAGAAAGTTTTAAATCCACAATTATTATTTGAGACTTCAACACAGCAATTTATACAACTACCAGAGAGAAAAATCAGCAAGGATATGGAAGAACTGAAAACATCATCAATCAACAGGATATAACTGACATTTAAAGAACACACTCAGTAAGAGCAGAATACATATTCAAGTGTCCATGGAACATTCACTCATATACCATATACTGGGCGATAAAAAAACATTAGCAGATTTAAAAGAATTAAAATCATAGAGAGTATGTTCTCTAGCCATAATGGAATCAGACTAGAAATCAATAAGAGAAAGACAACAGGAAAACCTTCAATCACATGAAAACTAAACATCACACTTCCAAATATCTCATGGGTAAAAAAGACAGCATCAAGGAAAAAATTTTTAAATGCATAGAATAAAAGAAAATGGAGATATAACAGATCAAAGTTTGCGGAATGAAGTGAAAGCAATGCTGAAAGGGAAGTTTATAGCACTAAATTAGGAAAGAAAATATTTCAAAGCAATAATCTAATTTTCTATATTAAAATAGTAAAAAAGGAAGAGGAAAAAACACTAAACAAGCAGAAAGAAGGAAATAACAAAGATGAAACAGAAATCCATGAAACTGAAAACAGGAAAATAGGGGGGGAAATCAATGAAACAAAAGGCTGGTTCTTTGAAATAAGCAATCTAACCAATAAAGATCTAGCAAGACTGATAAAGATAAACAGAGAGATGGCACAAATCACAGATATCAGAAATGCAACCAGGGATACCATGACATATCCTGCAGGTTAATGAGGGACAAGTTACTATGAACAAGTCTACACTATAAATTCAAAAATGTAGATGAAATGGGCCAATGTTTCTACACCCAAAACTACCAAAACTCAGCCAAGATGAAATAGATAATCTCAATTTTCCTGTAACCATTAGAAACACTGGTTTTTCATTTAAAAACTCCCAAAAGAAATGTTCAGGCTTAGATGTTTCACTTTTACCCAAGACTTAAAGAATTAACACCAATTTTACATGATTTGATAAGAAATAGAAGTAGAGGGAACAGTTTCTAATTAATTTTATGAAGCCAGTATTACCTTGATACCAAAACCAGACAGGGATAGTATAGAAAGAAGAAACCTACAGACCAATATTTTTTATGAAATTGGCTGAAAAACCCTCAGCCAAATATTAGCAAATTAAATCCAGAAATATATGAAAAGAATAATATACCATGACCAAGTGGGTTTTATTCCAGTTATGCAAAGTTGGTTAAATATTTGAAAATTAAACAGTGTAATCCACCATATCCAATAGATTAAGGGGGAAAAGTCATGTGATCCTATCCATTAATGCAGAGAAAGCATTTGACAAAATCCAATCCCATTCATGATTTTAAAAAAAGAAGAAAAAAAAACTCCAAGCAAACTAGGAATAGAAAAGGAGCATACTGAAACTCATAAAGATGATCTACAAACAACCTATACCGACCTGATATTTAACTGTGGAAGACTGGATGCTTTCTCTGTAAGATCAGAAACAAGGCACCGATATCTGCTCTCACCACTTTTATTAAATATATCACTGGAGGGTCTAGTAAGAAAATAAAGCAAAAATAAATAAATACATAAATTTAAAAGTTAAATTTTTAAAAAGTTTATTTAAAAGATAAAAGGACTATTCCTACTACGTTGCATAGGAAGGAACATATCCTACTGAATGTTGAATAGTAATATATCCTATTATACTGAATAAGGAAAAGTAAAACTGTCTGTATCTGAAGATGAGATGATAATCTAAATGGAGAAAATACCAAGGAATCCACAAAAAGCTTGAGAAATAATATTAGTTTGTAAATGAGTTAGAGTACAAGATCACCACAATTTTATCAAATTATATATTAATAACAAATGTGTAGAAGCTTAAATAAAAATATGTGATGCCATTTACAACTGACCTAAATAAATACCTAAATATAAGCCCAATAAGACATTTATAGGACCTCTATACTGAAAATTACAAAATGCTGATGAAGAAAAATTTTTAAGTCCCAAACAAATAGGGAGACATACCTTGTTCATGGATTAGAAAACACAACATGGTAAAGATGTCAATTCTCCCCAAGTTAAGAGGCTTAACACAATTACTCTTAAAATGCCCTCAAGGTTTCTGTGGATATAGACAAGCTTATTCTAAGATTTATATGGTAAGAAGAGGCTGAAGAATAGCTAAAACAACTTGTAAAGGAAGATGAAAATGGGAGGAATTAATCTACCCAATTTCAAGATTTTGCAGTAATGATGGAGGGTAGATACATAGATCAATGGAATGGAATAGAGAACCCAGAAATAGACTGACATAAATACATATAACTTGTTTTTGACAGCAGTGCAAAAGCTATCAAGGAAGAATAGACTTTTCAAAAAATGGTACTGAAACAGTTGGACATCCCTCGACAAAAACAAACAAAAAATGAACCTTAACCTCCACACCTTACACAAAAATTAAATCAAAGTGGATCATAATCTTAAATGTAAAAGCAGGGCATTTTTAGAAAAAAAATAGGAGAAAATGTTTGGCATCTAGAACAAGGGGAATAATTCTTAGACTTGACACCAAAAGTATGATCAATAAAGGCAAAAACTGATAAATTGGATCTCATGAAAATGAGTTAAAAATGCTTCATAGAAGATCCTTTTAAGTGGATGAAAACTCAAATTACACAGTAGGAAAACATATTTGAAAATCCCATATGAGACAAATGACTTGTATCTATAATATACAAAGAACTCTCCAAACAACTTAAAAAAATCCAACTAGAAAATAGGCAGAAGACAGGAACAGACATTTCATGGAATAGAATATACACACGGCAAAGGAGCACATGAAAAGATGCTCAGCATCATTAGCCATTAGGGAAATGCAAATTAAGACCATAATGAGATGTCAGAGAGTAACTAAAATTAAAGTATAGTGACAACATCAAATGCTGGCGAGTACATAGAAAAATTATATCACATCACTGGTGGGAAAATAAAATGGTTTAGCCACTCTGATCAACAGCTTGACAGTCTCTTTTAATCCTAAAAGTAGATTCACCCTACAACGCAGTAATTGTACTCTTGAGCATTTATCCAAAAGAAACAAAAAATTAATTAAGTTCCCACAGAAACTTACACATAAGTGTTCATAGCAGTTTTATTTATAATAGCCAAAAACTGGCAACTACTCAAATGTCTTTCAGTGGATGAATGTTGAAACAAATTGTGATAAAATCTGATGATAGAATACTACCGAGCAACAAAAAGGAACAAATTATTTTTTTAACATCTTTATTGGAGTATAATTGCTTTACAATGGTATGTTAGTTTCAGCTTCACAACAAAATGAATCAGTTATATATACACATATGTTCCCATATCTCTTCCCGCTTGCGTCTCCCTCCCTCCCACCCTCCCTATCCCACCGCTCCAGGCGGTCACAAAGCACCGAGCTGATCTCCCTGTGCTATGTGGCTGCTTCCCACTAGCTATCTACCTTACGTTTGGTAGTGTATATATGTCCATGCCTCTTTCTAGCTTTGTCACCGTTTACCCTTCCCCCTCCCCATAGCCTCAAGTCCATTCTCTAGTAAGTCTGTGTCTTTATTCCTGTTTCACCCCTAGGTTTTTCATGACATTTTTTTTTCTTAAATTCCATATATATGTGTTAGCATACGGTATTTGTCTCTCTCTTTCTGACTTACTTCACTCTGTATGACAGACTCTAGGTCTATCCACCTCATTACAAATAGCTCAATTTCGTTTCTTTTTATGGCTGAGTAATATTCCATTGTATATATGTGCCACATCTTCTTTATCCATTCATCCGATGATGGACACTTAGGTTGTTTCCATCTCTGGGCTATTGTAAATAGAGCTGCAATGAACATTTTGGTACATGACTCTTGTTGAATTATGGTTTTCTCAGGGTATATGCCCCGTAGTGGGATTGCTGGGTCATATGGTAGTTCTATTTGTAGCTTTTTAAGGAACCTCCATACTGTTCTCCACAGTGGCTGTATCAATTTACATTCCCACCAACAGTGTAAGAGGGTTCCCTTTTCTCCACACCCTCTCCAGCATTTATTGTTTCTAGATTTTTTGATGATGGCCATTCTGACTGGTGTGAGATGATATCTCATTGTAGTTGTGATTTGCATTTCTCTAATGATTAGTGATGTTGAGCATTCTTTCATGTGTTTGTTGGCAGTCTGTGTATCTTCTTTGGAGAAATGTCTATTTAGGTCTTCTGCCCATTTTTGGATTGGGTTGTTTGTTTTCTTGTTATTGAGCTGCATGAGCTGCTTATAAATTTTGGAGATTAATCCTTTGTCGGTTGCTTCATTTGCAAATATTTTCTCCCATTCTGAGGGTTGTCTTTTGGTCTTCTTTATGGTTTCCTTTGCTGCGCAAAAGCTTTTAAGTTTCATTAGGTCCCATTTGTTTACTTTTGTTTTTATTTCCATTTCTCTAGGAGGTGGATCAAAAAGGACCTTGCTGTGATTTATGTCATAGACTGTCCTGCCTATGTTTTCCTCTAAGAGTTTGATAGTTTCTGGCCTTACATTTAGGTCTTTAATCCATTTTGAGCTTATTTTTGTGTATGGTGTTAGGGAGTGATCTAATCTCATACTTTGACATGTAGCTGTCCAGTTTACCCAGCACTTATTGAATAGGCTGTCCTTTCTCCACTGTACATTCCTGCCTCCTTTGTCAAAGATAAGGTGACCATATGTGCGTGGGTTTATCTCTGGGCTTTCTATCCTGTTCCATTGATCTATATTTCTGTTTTTGTGCCAGTACCATACTGTCTTGATTACTGTAGCTTTTAGTATAGTCTGAAGTCAGGAAGCCTGATTCCTCCAGCTCCGTTTTTCGTTCTCAAGATTGCTTTGGCTATTCGGGGTCTTTTGTGTTTCCATACAAATTGTGAAATTTTTTGTTCTAGTTCTGTGAAAAATGCCAGTGGTAGTTTGATAGGGATTGCATTGAATCTGTAGATTGCTTTGGGTAGTAGAGTCATTTTCACAATGTTGATTCTTCCAATCCAAGAACATGGTATATCTCTCCATCTATTTGTATCATCTTTAATTCCTTTCATCAGTGTCTTACAATTTTCTGCATACAGGTCTTTTGTCTCCTTAGGTAGGTTTATTCCTAGATATTTTATTCTTTTTGTTGCAATGGTAAATGGGAGTGTTTTCTTGATTTCACTTTCAGATTTTTCATCCTTAGTGTATAGGAATGCCAGAGATTTCTGTGCATTAATTTTGTATCCTGCTACTTTACCAAATTCATTGATTAGCTCTAGTAGTTTTCTGGTTGCATCTTTAGGATTCTCTATGTATAGTATCATGTCATCTGCAAACAGTGACAGCTTTACTTCTTCTTTTCCGATTTGGATTCCTTTTATTTCCTTTTCTCTCTGATTGCTGTGGCTAAAACTTCCAAAACTATGTTGAATAAGAGTGGTGAGAGTGGGCAACCTTGTCTTGTTCCTGATCTTAGTGGAAATGCTTTCAGTTTTTCACCATTGAGGACGATGTTGGCTGTGGGTTTGTCATATATAGCCTTTATTATGTTGAGGAAAGTTCCCTCTATGCCTACTTTCTGCAGGGTTTTTATCATAAATGGGTGTTGAATTTTGTCAAAAGCTTTCTCTACATCTATTGAGATGATCATATGGTTTTTCTCCTTCAATTTGTTAATATGGTGTATCACGTTGATTGATTTGCATATATTGAAGAATCCTTGCATACCTGGAATAAACCCCACTTGATCATGGTGTATGATCCGTTTAATGTACTGTTGGATTCTGTCTGCTAGTATTTTGTTGAGGATCTTTGCATCTATGTTCATCAGTGATATTGGCCTGTAGTTTTCTTTCTTTGTGACATCCTTGTCTGGTTTTGGTATCAGGGTGATGGTGGCCTCGTAGAATGAGTTGGGGAGTGTTCCTCCCTCTGCTATATTTTGGAAGAGTCTGAGAAGGATAGGTGATAGCTCTTCTCTAAATGTTTGATAGAATTCGCCTGTGAAGCCATCTGGTCCTGGGCTTTTGCTTGTTGGAAGATTTTTAATCACAGTTTCAATTTCAGTGCTTGTGATTGGTCTGTTCATATTTTCTATTTCTTCCTGATTCAGTCTTGGCAGGTTGTGTCTTTCTAAGAATTTGTCCATTTCTTCCAGGTTGTCCATTTTATTGGCATAGAGTTGCTTGTAGTAATCTCTCATGATCTTTTGTATTTCTGCAGTGTCAGTTGTTACTTCTCCTTTTTCATTTCTAATTCTATTGATTTGAGTCTTCTCCCTTTTTTTCTTGGTGAGTCTGGCTAATGGCTTATCAATTTCGTTTATCCTTTCAAAGAACCAGCTTTTAGTTTTATTGATCTTTGCTATCATTTCCTTCATTTCTTTTTCATTTATTTCTGATCTGATTTTTATGATTTCTTTCCTTCTGCTAACTTTGGGGGTTTTTTGTTCTTCTTTCTCTAATTGCTTTAGGTGCAAGGTTAGGTTGTTTATTCGAGATGTTTCCTGTTTCTTAAGGTAGGATTGTATTGCTATAAACTTCCCTCTTAGAACTGCTTTTGCTGCATCCCATAGATTTTGAGTCATCGTGTCTCCATTGTCATTTGTTTCTAGGTATTTTTTGATTTCCTCTTTGATTTCTTCAGTGATCACTTCGTTATTAAGTAGTGTATTGTTTAGCCTCCATGTGTTTGTATTTTTTTACAGATCTTTTCCTGTAATTGATATCAAGTCTCATAGCGTTGTGGTCAGAAAAGATACTTGATACAATTTCAATTTTCTTAAATTTACCAAGGCTTGATTTGTGACCCAAGATATGATCTATCCTGGAGAATGTTCCACGAGCACTTGAGAAAAATGTGTATTCTGTTGTTTTTGGATGGAATGTCCTATAAATATCAATTAAGTCCATCTCGTTTAATGTATCATTTAAAGCTTGTGTTTCCTTATTTATTTTCATTTTGGATGATCTGTCCATTGGTGAAAGTGGGGTGTTAAAGTCCCCTACTATGAATGTGTTAGTGTCGATTTCCCCTTTTATGGCTGTCAGTATTTGCCTTATGTATTGAGGTGCTCCTATGTTGGGTGCATAAATATTTACAATTGTTATATCTTCTTCTTGGATCGATCCCTTGATCATTATGTAGTGTCCTTCTTTGTCTCTTCTAATAGTCTTTGTTTTAAAGTCTATTTTGTCTGATATGAGAATTGCTACTCCAGCTTTCTTTTGGTTTCCATTTGCATGAAATACCTTTTTCCTTTTTCTCTACGTCTGAAGTGGGTCTCTTGTAGACAGCAAATATATGCGTCTTGTTTTTGTATCCATTCAGCCAATCTGTGTCTTTTGGTGGGAGCATTTAGTCCATTTACATTTAAGGTAATTATCGATATGTGTGTTCCCATTCCCATTTTCTTAATTGTTTTGGGTTCGTTATTGTAGGTCTTTTCCTTCTTTTGTGTTTCTTGCCTAGAGAAGTTCCTTTAGCAGTTGTTGTAGAGCTGGTTTGGTGGTGCTGAACTCTCTCAGCTTTTGCTTGTCTGTAAAGGTTTTAATTTCTCCATCAAATCTGAATGAGATCCTTGCTGGGTAGAGTAATCTTGGTTGCAGGTTTTTCTCCTTCAACACTTTCAATATGTCCTGCCACTCCCTTCTGGCTTGCAGAGTTTCTGCTGAAACATCAGCTGTTAACCTTATGGGGATTCCCTTGTGTGTTATTTGTTGTTTTTCCCTTGCTGCTTTTAATATGTTTTCTTTGTATTTAATTTTTGACAGTTTGATTAATATGTGTCTTGGCATATTTCTCCTTGGATTTATCCTGTATGGGACTCTCTGTGCTTCCTGGACTTGATTAACTATTTCCTTTACCATATTAGGGAAGTTTTCAACTATAATCTCTTCAAATATTTTCTCAGTCCCTTTCTTTTTCTCTTCTTCTTCTGGAACCCCTATAATTCGAATGTTGGTGCGTTTAATGTTGTCCCAGAGGTCTCTGAGACTGTCCTCAGTTCTCTTCATTCTTTTTTCTTTATTCTGCTCTGCAGTAGTTATTTCCACTATTTTATCTTCCAGGTCACTTATCCGTTCTTCTGCCTCAGTTATTCTGCTATTGATCCCATCTAGAGTATTTTTCATTTCATTTATTGTGTTCATCATTGTTTGTTTCATCTTTAGTTCTTCTAGGTCCTTGTTAACTGATTCTTGCATTTTGTCTATTCTATTTCCAAGATTTTGGATCATCTTTACTATCATTATTCTGAATTCTTTTTCAGGTAGACTGCCTATTTCCTCTTCATTTGTTAGGTCTCATGGGTTTTTATCTTGCTCCTTCATCTGCTGTGTGTTTTTCTGTCTTTTCATTTTGCTTATCTTACTGTGTTTGGGGTCTCCTTTTTGCAGGCTGAAGGTTCGTAGTTCCTGTTATTTTTTGTGTCTGTCCCCAGTGGCTAAGGTTGGTTCAGTGGGTTGTGTAGGCTTCCTGGTGGAGGGGACTAGTGCCTGTGTTCTGGTGGATGAGGCTGGATCTTGTCTTTCTGGTGGGCAGGTCCACGTCTGGTGGTGTGTTTTGGGGTGTCTGTAGACTTATTATGATTTTGGGCAGCCTCTCTGCTAATGGGTGGGGTTGTGTTCCTGTCTTGCTAGTTGTTTGGCATAGGATGTCCAGCACTGTAGCTTGCTGGTCGTTGAGTGAAGCTGGGTGCTGGCGTTGAGATGGAGATCTCTGGGAGATTTTCGCTGTTTGACATTATGTGCAGCTGGGAGGCCTCTTGTGGACCAGTGTCCTGAAGTTGGCTCTCCCACCTCAGAGGCACAGCACTGATTCCTGGCTGCAGCACCAAGAGCCTTTCATCCACAGGGCTCCTTAATTTGGGATGATTCGTTGTCTATTCATGTATTCCACAGATGCAGGGTACATCAAGTTGATTGTGGAGCTTTAATCCGCTGCTTCTGAGGCTGCTGGGAGAGATTTCCCTTTCTCTTCTTTGTTCTCACAGCTCCCAGGGGCTCAGCTTTGGATTTGGCCCCGCCTGTGCGTGTAGGTCGCCGGAGGGCGTCTGTTCTTTGCTCAGACAGGACGGGGTTAAAGGAGCCGCTGATTCGGGGGCTCTGGCTCACTCAGGCCGGGGTGGGGGTGGGGGGGTAGGGAGGGTCACGGAGTGTGGTGTGGGCCTGCGGCGGCAGAGGCCGGCGTGACGTTGCTAGCCTGAGGCGCGCCGTGCGTTCTCCCGGGGGAGTTGTCCCTGGATCCCTGGACCCTGGCAGTGGCGGGCTGCACAGGCTCCCCGGAAGGGGGTGTGGACAGTGACCTGTGTTCGCACACAGGCCTCCTGGTGGCGGCAGCAGCGGCCCTAGCGTCTCATGTCCGTCTCTGTGCTCCTCACTTTTAGCCGCGGCTCGCGCCCGTCCCTGGAGCTCTCCCAAGCAGCGTTCTTAATCCCCTCTCCTCGCGAACCAGGAAACAAGGAGGGAAGAAAAAGTCTCTTGCCTATTCGGCAGGTCCAGACCCCTCCTCGGACTCCCTCCCGGCTAGCCGCGGCGCACCAACGCCCTGCAGGCTGTGCTCACGCAGCCAACCCCAGTCCTCTCCCGGCGCTCCGACAGAAGCCGGAGCCTCAGCTCCCAGCCCCGCCCGCCCCGGCGGGTGAGCAGACAAGCCTCTCGGCTGGTGAGTGCCGTTCGGCCCGATCCTCTGCGCTGGAATCTCTCCGCTTTGCCCTCTGCACCCTTGTTGCTGTGCTCTCCTCCGTGGCTCCCAAGCTCCCTCACTCCACCACCCGAAGTCTCCGCCCGCGAAGGGGCTCCTAGTGTGTGGACACTTTTCCTCCTTCACAGCTCTCTCCCGCTGGTGCAGGGCCCGTCCCTATCCTTTTGTCTCTGTTTAGTTTTTTCTTTTGCCCTAACCAGGTACGTGGGGGGTTCCTTGCCTTTTGGGAGGTCTGAGGTCTTCTGCCAGCGTTCAGTAGGTGCTCCGTAGGAGTTGTTCCACGCATAGATGTATTTCTGGTGTATCTGTGGGGAGGAAGGTGATCTCCGCGTCTTACTCTTCTGCCATCTTCCCGGAAGTTTCTGGAACAAATTATTAATATATGCAAAAATTGAAATGAACTTCAAGGGAATGATGCCGAGGGAAAAATTTTGAAAAGCCGATCTCCGAAGATTAAGTAATTCATGATTATGTTTACATATTTTTCTTAAAATAACAAAACCGTGGAGATGGAGAACAGTTTAGAAGTTGCCAAGGGTTAGAGATGGGGGTAGAAGGTACAGCGGGGGAACTCTGTGAGGTTTTTGTGGTTCCAGTACAAATAATACAGCAATCTTGGTTTTAATCCCTAAAGATTTCTAAAAGCAATTCCTAATAAGAGGTGTCCAGATATTTAGTAATGGCAGATTAGAGGTATAGCTCCCCAACATAACAACTTCAAAAGAGAACATACTAATTCAATGCATATGTTAATTTCAAAAAAAAGGCCAGTCACAATACTTAAATGGTATATATCTTAACTATATTATTCTAAGTATCCAGCTATACCAGATGGACTAGCAAGATTTTCTGTACATTCAACCTTATTTAAGACAGTAAATCTTATAAGACAGTTAGAAAAAGAAAAAAAAAAAAAAAAAACAAACCTCAACTACAGTTGGATATTCTCATAGGAAGATGAGGTGCAAATATGCAGCAGCGGTTCAAAAGCTTAAGCAGTGGCACCTAAATTTGGTTGTGCATTAGAATCATCTGAAGCACTTTTTAAAAACCCTCACACTGACGGTTGGTCATCGTAGACCAATAAAATCATTTTAAATCTCCTCAGACGATGCCAATGTCTAGCCAGAACTGAGAACCAGCGGACTAAGCAGAAGGGGATGTTTCTACAAAGATCTCTTAACAATAAGTCCTTTCACCCAATCAGATTTACCTCCCCGCAAAGGGCTAAAGAACGCTAGTGTTGTCCATACTTGCTTAGCTTTAATTAGCACTTGTGACTTGCCCAAAACCTAGATCATGTTTCCCCTAAATTTCATGTTATTCCCTACGTTTTTCAAACCCAGGGCTAAGGGGTTTGCCAGGATGAGATTTTAAGTGCTCACACAGGGGAAGTCCCTGGCAAACCAGGACAGCGGTCCCTCTACATTGAAATGTAAAGCATCCTAAATAACCCTGCCACTGCTCCCAGATCCTAGTCTGTGCCAACCAGTGAAGAAAAGGCATTCTCCATTACTACCACGGCAAATGCTGCTGTACTTGCCTTGGCTGGTCCCTATCTTTTCCAGGCACCAATCCCCTTCACCTGCTGGTGGACGCTTTGGCCAGCTGACAATGCAGATATTTTCAAACTTTAAGGTGAATAAAAATCATCTGGAGGGCCTGTTATAACAGAGATCACTGAGCCCCACCAGAGCTGCTGATTCCATAGGGCTGGGACAGGGCCCTAAAACTTGAATATCTGACACATTATCAGGGGACGCTGGTAAAACTGGTCAGGTTGTTACCGAATGCAGGTTCGTCTGTCTGAAGCACAGTGAGGCCAAACAAACCTAAAGGCTGGAGTCTGGAGCAGAGAAAGGTTTATTGCAGGATCGAGCAAGGAGAGGGGTGGCCCGAGTTCCAAAACACCCTGAAATCTCCAAAGGATTTCAGCAAAGCATTTTTAAAGGCCAGGTGAGGGAGGGACGTCCCAGGGAATGTGATCAGCTCGTGCACAATCCTCTGATTGGTTGATGTTGAGGCCACAGGGCAGGTAACATTATCCATCCTTAGGTGCCAGAAGGTCTGGGGGCTACGTGCTCATGATCATCAAGGAGTTAATTTCTTCCATTGGGTGGTGGTTTTTAGCATCTGAAAACTCAAGAAATATGCCTGAGATACTATTATCGGAGTACTTCAGAGAGGAACTACAGCAGAGGATATGGGGGATGGGTCTGTCCTAGGAAGGCCCCATAGGGTACTGCTTGGTTACAAGGTGACCATACTTTGAGAACCACTGCTCTAGTGGCTTGGAATGTTCAGAAAGTAATGGAAGAATCCCTTCCCAGGTCTAGATTCTAGTATCGCCAGCTATTTTGGTGGGGGGAAGGGTAAGTTTTGTCCTTGCTTGGACTTCTTGTTCATTTATATCAAAGCCTATTTGAGGCAGTGCGCTCGGCAGTCCTGCAGTTCTGTCTTTTGCTTCAACAGTGTTTGGAATGAACAGACCCAGGGACGCTCCTTGCTCCAGCCCCTGACCACCCTCCAACCTTTCTTCCTGTCGCAACCTTTGGAATCAGCCACTCAGCTATCCTCAGCCTCCAGGACAGGCCAACACCGTTTTTTGAGCTTAGCTCCTTATCACTGATCAACCACGAGTTCCCAGGTTCGTCAGAATTATTCCATCGAGGTGGAGGCCGCTGTCCACCGCCTGTTCAACATGCATCTGGGGACACTTACCTCTCTCTGAGCTTCTATTTCGACAGCAACAATGGGACTCTGGACAGTGTGGGCCACATTTTTCGCCAACTGGCTGAGGAGAAGTGTGAGGGCGCCCAGTGTCTCTTGAAAATGCAAAACCAGTGCTGTGGCCGCGCCCTCTTCCAGGATGCGCGGAAGCCTTCTCAAGATGAGTGGGGTAAAACCCAGGACGCTGTGGAAGCTGCCATTCTTAGGGGGAAGAGCCTGCACCAGGCACTATCAGATCTGCGCGCCCTGGGTTCCGCCCGCGCAGACTCCCACCTCTGTGACTTCCTGGAGAGCCGCTTCCTGGAGGAGCAGGTGAAACTCATCAAGAAGATGGGCGACCACCTGACCAACCTCCGCAGGCTGGCTGGTCCGCAGGCTGTGCTGGGCGAGTATCTCTTTGAAAGGCTCACCCTCGAGCACAAACAGGAGTCTCTGAAGTCCAGCCGCCTCTGAGGAGCCCCTCTGGCATCAGAGCTTCTGCCTGAAGCCCTGCTCTGCAGCTACTAGGCAGCTTTGTAACCGCCCTGGAGCCCTCTCCCAAGCCTTGGACCAAATGGAAACAATAACGCTTTTTGCAGAAGGAAAAAAAAAAAGCCTATTTGAAACACAAACAGAATAAAGAGGAAAAAAAGAAATATATATATATATCTATAAGTATATATATATATATTCATGTTTTTTTTCCTTTTTTAAAAAATTTATTTTACTGAAGTATAGTTGATATACAATGTTGTGTTAGTTTATGCTGTACAACAAAGTTATTCAGTTATACATATATATAATTTTTCATATTCTTTTCCATTATGGTTAATTACAGGACATTGACTATAGTTCCCTGTACTATACAGTAGGACCTTGTTGTTTATCCATCATATATATAATAGGTTACCTCTGCTAATCCCAAACTCCCAATCCATCACTCCCCCACCTCCCCCTTCCCCTCGGGAACCACAAGTTTGTGTGCTATGTCTGTGAGTCTGTTTCTGTTTCATGGATAAGTTCATTTGTATCATATTCTAGATTCCACATATAAGTAGTATCATATGGTATTTGTCTTTCTCCTTCTCACTTACTTCATTTAGTATAATAGTCTCTAGGTCCAGCCATGTTGCTGCAAATGGCATTATTTCATTCTTTTTTATAGCTGAGTAGTATTCCATTTTATATATATCACATCTTCTTTATCCATTCATCTGTGAGTGGACATTTAGGTTGTTTGCATGTCTTGGCTATTATAAATAGTGCTGCTGTGAACATAGGGGTGCATGTATGTTTTCGAATTATAGTTTTGTCCAGATATTTGCCCAGGAGTAAGATTGCTGGATCATATGGTAGCTCTATTTTTAGCTTTTTGAGGAACTGTCATAGCGTTTTCCATAGTGGTTGCACCAATTTACATCCCCACCAACAGTGTAGAAGTCAGTCAGAAAGAGAGAGACAAATACTGTATGCTAACACATATATATGGATTTAAGAAAAAAAAATGTCATGAAGAACCTAGGGGTAAAACAGGAATAAAGACACAGACTTACTAGAGAACGGACTTGAGGATATGGGGAGGGGGAAGGGTAAACTGTGACAAAGCGTGAGAGAGGCATGGACATATATTCATGTTCTTTTAACATATGAATTGCCCCACTTTATCTGTGTGAAATAAGTTTGTTCCCGTTATTGGGCTGCTTCTCAAGCTTTGCTGCTCATTTGAATTACCTAAAGAGCTTTTAAGAAAAACATTGGTGTCTGGGTCCCAGCCCCAGAGATTTTGATTCAGTAGGTCTAGGGAGGAGCCTGGGCCCTGGGAGGTCTCAGAGTTCCCCAGGTGATTCTAGTGTGCAGCAACTTTGGGAACCACCTCTTGGCTTCAATCCAGCTAGTGATCAGATATTAAATCTAAGACACATGGGCTAGTGCGTGAGCTCTAGGAAGATTTGTGCCAGGGAAAATGATCGATAGTTGTGTTACTTCTCTGAAATGGATTGAAATTTCCAATTAGCATGAACAGGGGAGGGTGAATGGGTGAATGCAATAAGGTGTATCATTTACGTATTGCCCTATGTGTATGGCTAGAAGCTTTTGCAACTGAGGTCTGCCCTACTTTTCATGCTAATGGTAATGCTTGTCCTCCTAATGCAGCTGTAAACTTTATAAGCCCATAGGTAGACAGCATCACAAAATATTTACCCCTCCCCACTGGCCCACTCTCAAGCTTCTCTCCCCTTCCCCAATACACAAATGTACATCAATGCTCTTGAGACCAATATCAACATATTGACCTTCAATTCTTCTACTTTGCAGCTTCCCTCTTATCAGGACATGTCAGCATTTAGTGCAAGGACAAATGCTTGCCTCTTGGTGAGTAATGTAGACAATGCCTCCAAGAGACAAACAGCCCTTAGGGAGGGGGAAAAAGTCTTTCAAAAATGTTGATGCCCAGAGGAGGCATTTTCAGTCATCTCAGCTTAGAGGTCAAATATCCAAAATTAAAAAGGTTAAAAAAAAGAAAAAGAAGAAAGCAAGGAAGAAAAGAAGGAAACAATTTTCTTATCTCATAGTAATAAGGCAGTTTTCCTTAAAAAAAAAAAGACTTAAGCCTTAAATTCTCTTTCCTAATCAAAATGTGCTTTTCCGTCTTTAGACTATTCCTCTTATATCCTGTATTATTCATGACGTTTAATTCTTGAAATAGCACATGGCTGAAAACAGAAGCTAACCTCTTGTCCACTATGAATTAAATCTTCTTTTCCTAGGACCTGTCTACAGTGTACAATTTGGGGTTTGCCAACATAATTATTTTTTCTGAAATAAGTTACAGCATTTTGCCTTTTCAATATATAGTTATACAATATATTGTTAACACAACATAGTTAATATAGTCAATATAGTAAATACAACTATAACACACGTGATATGATGCCACTGGTGATTTTCTTCATCCATGTAATTCTGAAATTTGACAGTATAGTTTTCATATTCTAATGGGCTGAGTATTACCTTTGCGAGGATAGAACAATAAAATAAATTCATAATATTCTCGTGTGGTTTGCCCCTGGGGTGGATTACCATAATGGGGGGATATTTGAGCCTTTCCCCAAGTCATTAAAAAACCTCCAGCGAGCAGCCCCTTGTCCGCTCCAGGGAGTGGGGGGAAAGGATCTTTAATCATAATAATCCTGGGGGGAGAAATCTCAGAAATAAGACATCTGCTTCTGTGCCTTGTTGTTTTGCAGAATAGCAATGATTGCTTTAGCAGCTTCTATTGCCATGTGTGTACAATAAGTAAATGAACATAAAATTGAATGAACGCATAAAAGAAGGATAAACCCACCCAGCTTAACAAATCCACTCTCTCACCTGCTGTGCCCTGAAACATGAAAGAAAGAATCACGGGATCATAAGGATTAATAAAATAACAGTCTCTGTTAACAATATTGACAGAAGGTATAGGAAAATTTGTCTGATGTGGGACCAACAGCTTAACTGCTTAATCCTTTTTTTTTTTTTAAGGGCAACTCATTCATTTATTGTTTAAAGATTGCAAGACAACTTCTGAATTTCTGTAGCACAGTTTAAATGTTTTACTGTTTTGATAAATCAGAGTATAATAGAAAAAACAATTAGTTTCCAGTAATATCTATATCTCTATTCAGAATTAAGTCTTCCACAGACATGTAACCTGGAAACAAAATCCTGTTACAATAAGCAAAGCTTCAACAGAGCTGCTACTTTTCGGGCCAGGGAAAGGTTCATCCCTATAGGAGGAGGATGTGCTATGTAAAATGGCTGCAAGGTCACAGCCTTGAGGGCGCTGGAAGTCTATTATCCTATCCCACATTAAGTAGTTTGGTGAACTTCAAACGTCCGTTCATCTGCAACCAAGCTGGCAAACTTTAACTGATATTTCAAGCAGGTAAAAAATAAATTAAAAGAAAGCCTTACACTGATGTTCCTTGATTCACACTGTTAAATGGTTCATTAACATGTAATTCTGGCTAAGAATTACATTTGAGACTCCTTGCTCAGATTTTGGTTAACAGTACAAATCTTTGAGAAATTCAAGTTCTTATTAATCAATAATTTGTCAGCTAGGCTACATTCAGGCATCAGCTGCAACTACAGAATAGGTGCACTGCCTCAGCGCTTTGGAAAGACATAATCTAGAACACTACTAGCAGACAAAATATCTGTTACTAGACAGCACAGGTGCAGTACAGCAAGACAAAAACATATATTCATGTGTGCCGCGGACCAGCCGGAGAAAGAGGATTTCACCGCCCAGGGTCAGAAGGGAAGGGGTAAGGAACTGAAGTAGCACCGAAGAATGGGGTCAGAAGGACCAAGACAATTGATGGTTGCAAGGCAAATTTTATTGCGCTACAGTTGCAGATTATCTAGACTAGAAATCGGAAGGTTGCCAGATGGTGGTTTACATTACCTACAGACTGTCTCGGCTCAAGGTTAACTTCCCTGGGAGGAAACCCATAAACCCAGAAGCATCAAAAATAACCTGCATGTGCAGGGGGAAGACAGCTTTGCTTGTCTCATTTTACATTCTTTCTGATCTCTGGGCCCTGGTGATTTATCTCCCATGGAATGGCACAAGGAGGGGAACAAGTAGGGACAGTCCCTTCGAGCAGCGGCGGCATGCCTGGCATGTCCTTACCTGCTCTCAAGGCTGACTGCTTCCCACAGGTCTTTTTTATTTTTTAACTTTTGCTGCAAAATAATTCCATGAAGTTTAGTGCCGAGAGTAGTGTACTGTTGCATGAGGATACGAAACAGACATGAGAAGATTATTATCAATAATAGGCAAATTATGGCCAGGGTAATAAATCCTGACAACCTTCCAGTAATCCAAGACTGAGGGTTTAACCACTTTAAATGATCCAGTAAAGTTTGAATTACATCTTCTGGCGAAACATCATCAAGATGTGTATTTTGTATATCCTGAATTTCAGCATTTAATTTCTTAAGATCAAGACTAATATTATTATCTGACCAAACACTCAGCAGATGCATTTTTACTTTTTCCCATTCCCAAATACAGTCACTGTACTTTTAAGGAGTAACACACATCCATGTATACTTTGCATGACAAGCTAAACGCATCCTCAATTTTAATGCTGCCATCTGATCTCCAATCCCCAAAATTGCGTTTTTAAATTCATCTAACTTGTTATTAATCCATAAATATATGTGACTTTGTAAAGATAAAGCAAGACTGGTATGTTGAGATAACTGATTAGCAAAGTGAGCATGATTAATACTCTGTGAAAGAGCAAGACCGGCAGTAGCCACAGTAGCAGACAGAGCAGCCGACGCAAGTAAACTTACTATTAGCCACCCAAGAAACCGTCTCCTCTGCAAGGCTTTAGAGACTTCCACCCATGCCTGTACTCCAGTATCTTCATACCAAGGTTCTCTCAGATGTACAGGCACCATAACATACATGGGTTGCTTTAGTATAAGCACAGATTGCGTTCCTGCAGAAGGGAACATACAACTGCTAAAAATACAATTAACACAGCTAATATTATATCCTCCTTTGGAAGAATTACCAATGTTAATAGAACCACACAAACGTGTATATGGAGGAGCAACACAAGTTATAACAGGTGTATTGGAATAAGTTAGAGCTAGTTTCCATATATCCCAGTTCTTTTGAAATGTGATAAACCTATCTATGATGGGAAAAGAAGAGATAAGAATTGACACCTTGGTATAATCTATAGTACACCATATTTGGTTATTATTCCAAGATGCATTGCAATGTTCAAAATTGGATCCAGGAAAGTTAACGGTCGTAAGGGGAGGCAATTGATTTTTTGATTTTCTGTTAAGCATAGTAACCTTACGTCCAGCTATAAGTATCCCTTGTCCTCCAAGTAAACACTTCATACAGAAATAATTTCCTGAATCTTCACCTGTAACCTTGGCTATAGTAATAGCGGAATCCCTAAGTGGTGAGGCGTATGAGATTTGACCTCTAATATTAATAGCTTGCCCATTTTATACCAAATGATGGTATCCTTAAGATCCTCTCGTCGGCTGGTAGCCGGGCATGTAAGAGTAATGTTGGTTCCTGTAAAACGAAGGATGCCTGGAGAGCCTGACAAACTAATTGATTGATCCGTTCCCTCATAAACATCTGTATGCTCATAACTAATAGCCTTTACACATCCAGTTTCCAGATTCAATGGGCTAAGACAGACAGGATGGGTACTAAACCAGTTAGTATAATTTACAGACATATTGATTTGTTTTATATTCCCAATAAGAGGCCCATAAACACTTATCATTGTAAAATACAGGAAACTCTGCTTCAGACCAAGATATGGGTTGTAATAGTGGAGGATAAGGTACATAGGCCCAGTAAGTTGCTGCATTAACAGAGGGAACACATGAAATGGTTGCCAACATAACCAAAAATAAAGTTACAGGTGTAACAGGATTATTCTGTTGTTTCACTGACTCTTGAGCTCATGAAACCAGTTGTTTAATTTGTCCCCAAGTTGGAACAGCACTCCTTTGAGTCGTCCTGGCAAGTGGTCTCCTCTTCTTCTTCTTCTTCTGAATCAACACTGTCAAATTTTCAGGAGAGGTGCAGAGCTTCTTCATCTTCTGAACTAGGTGAGCTATGGCGAGCCATCTATTTGCTTGACTAAGCGCTCAGGAAGCCAGCAAAGTCCAGGCACTGATCTGGGAAAGATACACACGTGACCACGTCCCCAAATCAACACAGGATCAGGACCACGCCAAGTGCTGGTTGACGGATCTTTCCAGAGGACCTCCGGAGATTGAGAGGCCAATCTTGGCTCAGCCACCAACCTTCCCCCTGCAGAGCAGCCAAATTTGTCAACAGTGAGAACATTTAAAATAAACAGAGCATGATTTATAAGGTTCTGTGGTGTTGTTCTATACAATTCCCCCCTTTTTATTTTTTCAGTAGTTAGCTTTAAAGATCTATTTGCACGTTCTATAATACATTGTCCTTGAGGGTTATATGGAATGCCTGTAATATGGGTAATTTTGTAATGAATTACAAAATGTTGCAAAAGCAGCGGGCCCATTATCTGTTTTAATAATTTTGGGAAGGTTCATGAAAGCAAAACAGTGTAATAAATGAGTGATAACATGTTTAGTAGCTTCTCCGGTCTGTGCTGTAGCACAGAGGAAACCAGAATAAGTATCGATAGTGACATGAACAAACTGTAATTTCCCAAAAGACGGAATACAAGTAACATCCATTTGCCATAAATGTCTAGGTAATAATCCACGAGGATTAACAACATAATGTGGAACAGGAAGGTGAGGTAAGCATTGTGGGCATTGCTTAACAATTTGTCGGGCGGCTTCACCAGTAAGGGAAAATTGTGCGTGTAATGTAGCCGCCGACTGACGGTGTAAAGCGTGCAACGGCTGTGCTGCTTGTGAAGCAGTTTGATCATAACTTACCATAATATGAGGGTGTCCAGGACATGGACCATGAGTATCAAGAGTATGAAGATAATGAATGCAGTACATTAGCCATTCTTGACAGCATGATGAACGGAAAGGAGGAGTACGGTAAATTGGGACCTGTCCTGCTTTAGGGAAAAGAGATTGAGGAGGAGGAGTAACTTCAACTCTATTCTTGGGAGGAAAATGTACAGGATAAAGATCACGTTTAGATCGAGTTAAAACATCTGCAGTCGCATTAAGTTTAGTCAATGGACCAGGCAAGTTAGAATGAGCACGGATATACAGACCTGCAACAGGACCATCATGGGAACGAATAAGCTGTTGAAGCAAACAAAAAGAGGATGATAATTCAGGGTCATTAGTATGTCCTATGCTCTCAGTCTCCAGAAGAAATCACAAGCTAATAAGATATTTACTATCAGAAAACAAATTAAAAGATATAGAAGGCAAATGTTTAAAAGACATAATGACAGCATACAGTTCAACACGTTGAGCTGAAGTCAAGGAAGTTTCTTTAACGAGGTTTGTTCCGTGGTCAGTGATTACAGTAGCCACTCCTGAAGAAGAACCGTCCGTAAAAACCAAAGGTACATGAGGAACAGGCTGTTGCCTAATTATAGAAGGAAAGATATGAGTTAAGTTTGCTGAATTGGATCAATTTATCAGCAGGGTAATGGCGTTCCAAGGTACCTGAAAATCCTGCAAGAGCAAGACCCCATTCATTATTATGTTGAAAAAGTCAATTTTGTTGACTAACTGAATAAGGGATAATAATTTGAGAAGGTTCTATACTTATAGGTTGTAAGCATCTAGTTCTACCTTGCATTATTAAATTACTAATAAGTTCATAATAAGGGTTAATAACTTTAGAGGGTGTAGATTTCATATGAATCTATTCAATAATTCCAACAGTTTGCCATAAGACGGCAGTAGGCACATGAGGAGTTGGACAAATTATTAAGAAAATTGGAAGGTGAGTATGAATTCTAGTTAATTGTGTAGAACTGATAGATCTACTCACTATTTGTAAAGCTTGAAATCCTTCTGGAGTCATAGAGCGTGAAGAAGAAGGATCTGAGTCACCTTTAAGATTATCAAACAAAGGCTGTAATTGAGCAGTAGTAAGTTTTAAGGAAGGCCTTAGCCAATTAATATCTCCAAGTAATTTTTGAAAAGCATTTAATGTTTTTAAATTATCAACTCGAATTTGCAGTTTTTGAGGCCTAATAGTAGTGTTATCAATATATTTTCCCAAATATAAAAATGGAGATTGTCTTTGAATTTTTTTTGAGGCAATGACCAAGCCAAATGATTGTAAGGACTGTTGTAAAAATTGAAAAGCAGTCTCTAATAAAGAAATATTATCAGTGGCTAAAAGTATATCATCCATATAATGTATGAGATATAACGATGGAAACCTTTTTCTCACAGGAGTCAAGGCCTGAGCCACATATTTTTGGCATAATGTAGGACTATTTGCCATGCCCTGAGGCAATACTTTCCATTGAAATCTCCTCATGGGTTCCTTAAAATTTAAGGAAGGCAAGCTAAAAGCAAAATGTTTTCTATCTTCAGGAAACAAAGGAATAGTGAAAAAACAATCTTTTAAATCTATAACTAAAAGATGATAATTGTGTGGTATGGCTGTTGGAGAGGGTAGGCCTGGTTGAAGAGCTCCCATTATTAGCATAGTTTTATTAACAGCTCTTAGATCCTGTAATAACCTATATTTTCCAGATTTTTTCTTGATAATAAAAATAGGAGTATTCCAAGGACTACTGGAAATTTCTAAATGCCCTAATTGTTCCAGTACTAATTGTTCTGCAGCTTCTCATTTCTCCTTTGTGAGGGGCCATTGGTCCACCCATACAGGGTCATCAGTCAGCCAAGTAATTGGATCAGCAGTGAGTGGAGAATCCAAGGCGCCTAAGAAAAACCCAAACCTTGTCTATCACTTTTTATTTTCACATCAATAGGACAGACAGTTCCTTGTTGATTTGTTCCCAGCCCTTTTGTGGGAAGAAATCCTTGATACAACATCATATTAGAGACTTGAGAGTTTGGACTATAAAGTAATACTCCCATTTCTTTTAATATATCTCGGCCCCAGAGGTTTAAAGGCAGCCCAGGCAAAACATGAGGCTGGAAATATCCTGAATGGCCCTCACTATCTTGCCATTAAAAAAAACTGACTACTTTGCATAGGAGAAGAACTTTGTCCTATTCCGTGAAGTTCTGTAATAGTAGGACTAATGGGCCAACGTTTAGGCCAGTGTACCTGCGTCATAACAGAGACATCAGCTCCAGTGTCTAACAAACCTGAAAAAACCTTTCCATTAATGGTTCATTTCATTTCTGGACGTTCTTTCCCTATCTTCTGAATCCAGTAGGCAGCATTAGACGATCCAAAAGCCTTTGTTTCTCTCTTTTGATGTTGTAAAATTTGTCCATGAGGTACAAAGGGCAAAAGTAGCAATTGTGCAATTTTATCACCAGGAGAAATAGTTATTATATTTTTAATAGTTTGTGCCATGACTTTTATTTCTCCTTCGTAGTCAGAATCTATGACTCCTGGCATAACAGTTAAACCTTTCATGGCGACACTACTTCTTCCCAATAATAGTCCCATCAAACCCTTGGGTAAAGGTCCACAGATGCCCATAGAGAGGGCCTGAGGACCCATTTCAGGAGTTAATACATATCGGGCGGAGGTACTGAGCTCCAGTCCTGCGCTTCCTGGTGTTGCTCTGGAGAGCGAGGATATTGTATGTTTCTGTTTTTGGTTAATGTCTGATTGATAATTTGAGGAGGATACACAGACATTGCCCTTATTATTTGTTGGGGCCGGGGAAGGCCCCGGGAGGAGTTCCCCGACAGTGGTGGCCCATCCTTGTGGGCCACTGAGCAACAATCTTGTGCCCAATGTTTCCCCCTATTGCATGTAGGGCATAAACCAGGGATTTTCTGACCATCTGGAGGTTTCTGAGTAGGGAAGGAAGGACTAGGGTTAGAATTAAAAGATCTACATTCTCTAGCAAAAGGACCTGCCCTTTCCGCATTTAAAACAAGTCTTTGTTTTCTTTTGATTGTTTTTAAACCCCACGTTAGTTAATGCTGCAGCCACAGCAGCACCCTGTATATAAGTAGGCCCAATGCCTGCACAAAGGCGAATATAAGCCTCCAATGTTCCCCGTTTTCTCCAAGGTCGAATCGCAGCCTGACATGCCTTATTAGCATTCTCAAAAGCAAGCTGCTTAACTACAATCGTACCAGTGAGTCCGTCCACAATGAGTCTCCCCACCGCCTGTGACAACCTATCTACAAAATCAGCGTATGGTTCATCAGGTCCCCGTCTAATTGTTGAAAGGTCCTCAGTTTTGTGTGTAGAAGGACATTTCCTCCAGGCTTGTAATGCCAAATGATTTATTTGAGGATAAGCAACAAAGGGATAAGTTAATTGATCTTGTAAAGAAAGATATTGTCCTTCCCCAATCAGCATATGATAATCAACTGGAATATTATGGGCAGCATTCTTTTCTGCTTGTTCAGCAGCCCGTTCATAAAAATCAAACTTCCATATTAAATAATCTCCACCATTTAAACAAGCTCGTGCAATAGACTTCCAATCAGCGGGGGGAAGAGCTTCTCCTGTCAACCATAGCAGCAGTAAAAGGAGCAGTGGGCCCATATTGAGCACAGGCAGATTTTCAATCTTTCAAAACTTTCAAAGGGAGAGCCTGATGCTCCCTAGTAGCTTGTTGAGGATTATTAGGATCAGGTCTCTCTATGACGGGACAACAGAAAATAGGATCTTCTCCTCGTTTTATGGCTCCTTGTACAGCGTGCTGCAAGGGACTGAGCATTTTTACAGATGTAGATTTTTGAGGAAGACAGTCCTTATTAACCTGCAGCTTTCTCACTGACTTATCTATCACAGCCACTAGAAAATCATCCTCAGGACATTTCTCTCTTTTATGTTTACAAGCCTCATCTGTTAAGTCAAAATGTTCCTCTTCATCTAAAATATTTAAATTAATTAGCTCTTTCGGTTTAGGAAGCGGCGACACAGTAGCTGATAATACAGTCTCTCCTTCTGTCAGAGGCTTATGTTTTTCTGACTTTACATTCAAATCAACACTATCATGAGAAGAATCTAAACATATTTTTATCAGATTCCACAAACTATATGTAACAACAGGAGTATGAGTAGGCCCTCGAGACTCGTAATAATTTTTTAAATCTTCTCCAACTTTCTGCCAGATTTCTATGTCACCAGAGCCACCATCAGGAAACCAGGGAGATACACCATGGATATGCTGTAAAAATTCAGTCAACAATAAAGTTCAGAAACTTTATTACCCCGAGCTTTAAGCATCAAAAGTAAAACCTGAGCAAATAATTCATACATCTTTGAGCCCTTTTGCCCCATCTTATTTTACTTCTGACTATTGCCTTATGCCTCTATTCGTTTCACTTTTACTGGTGGCCACACATATTTTGCATAAGGGTTCTCTTACCTGCACTTTCTTTTTCTTTTAACTGCCTTCACGCTTCAGGTCCCTGTTCGAGTGCCACTTGCCGCGGACCAGCCGGAGAAAGAGGATCTCACCCCCAGGGTCAGAAGGGAAGGGGTAAGGAACTGAAGAGGCACCGAAGGGTGGGGTCAGAAGGACCAAGACAACTGATGGTTGCAAGGCAAATTTTATTATGCTACAGTTGCAGATTATCTAGACTAGAAATCGGAAGGTTGCCAGATGGTGGTTTACATTATCTACAGACTGTCTCGGCTCAAGATAAACTTCCCTGGGAGGAAACCCATAAACCCAGAAGCATCAAAAATAACCTGCATGTGCAGGGGGGAGACAGCTTTGCTTGTCTCATTTTACATTCTTTCTGATCTCTGGGCCCTGGTGATTTATCTCCCATGGAATGGAACAAGGAGGGGAACAAGTAGGGACAGTCCCTTCGAGCAGCGGCCGCATGCCTGGCATGTCCTTACCTGCCCTCAAGGCTGACTGCTTCCCACACGTATGTTGCCTTGTTTAAGCCTCAAGCCCTCGATCCTTTGTTGAAATACAATAATTTCATTCCTATGGTTTTCAATACCAAAAACTCAACCTCCAAGAGGGCTAAAGTCTAATTTGTACTCCAAACCAAGTAGCAGTGCAGTTCGCTACTACTGAGACTGAATCCATAAAGACTTCAAGACCACGTCCAGAAGACAAGTTATTATATATAATACCCTAGAAGGTCTGAAACATAATTATCATATACATAGCTGGTCCTTCAGAGCTTTTTACCTATAACATGTTTTTTGATGAAAGTTATTTAATGTACTGGAGATAACTGTGACTTACTGATCAAATATTTGAATACTTATACTTACCTGGGATTTCATTTCTGCTGAAAGAAAAAGGAAGAACAGGACTCACTAAAACAAACAAACATACATTAGAAATGAAAGTAAAAATCTTAACACACACTATCACTTTTGGAAGCAGCATAGAGGGGCAGTCAACGGTAAAACACTGGTGAAATAGGTCAACACTCTAGGCCAAAAATCCATTATTATTATCATCAGTGACAGTACCACAACTGTGCCCTTCAGAATTAATAATCACTCCTAAGAATCTTCATTCGGCACCAGATGACGCGGTTAAGAGAAACACTCTGGGAGGTTTTGAATCAGACTTGGTTTTTTGTTAGCCAAGTTACAGGAGAATTTTTAAAGTGGGGGGAAGGGAAGAAGGAAACGGACCAGGAAAATAATTTAAGCCATCATCTATAAACCAACAAAGCACTGATAGTTCCGAACATTATGTCAGACACTAAAATGACTGATATAAGCTCAAGTGGTTTACACAACCTATAAAAAGACTATACCAGCAAAGTCCCCATTTATCTGTAGAGTTCAGAAACTAAAACAAGGAATATTTTAGCTTAAAAGCTTATCTCAAGAGAATCATACACACTTCACATGAATAAAAATACCTGAAACCAAACATTTTTAAAAGCTCCAATACCCAAAATATAAAGAAAAATATTAATTCAGAAGACTCAATCAATCCATGATAATCACAAAACGGCTGGGCAATCTCTATCTCCCTTCCACACTAACCATCCATCCTATGGAAGACCAAGGGAGATCAGACCTTCCAGACTTACCTTCCAGACCTTCCAGACACCTGGCTGCTGCAAAATTCTATGGAGACTCCTTGTGGAACAGCAGTTTCCCATCTCTTGTGTCTCTCCCTATCATGATCATGATCATGCAGGAAGCAAGTCTGGCTGTGCTATTTCTTATCATTGTCTGTCACCCATCTGCAGCATGGTATTGTACAGATAAGGAAAAAGTAGTTCCCTTTCCCCCAGAAGGTTGAGGCTCAGGTACAGGGTAATTCTCCTGTGCACACAGTCATTATTTAGGCCGACTCAGTGACTTCAACAGGCTTAATCATGTGATCAGGTTTGTTGCCAGCTGCGTAATGCTCCCACATCTGTAGATAGAGCCGCTCTAGGTCCATCGTGTATTGTTTGGTGTTGAACAGAGGGCTAGATGTTCTCTGCTTCCAGACTTTGCCACGAAGTTTCTTCAGGTATTCTAGATCAGTTCCCAGTTTCACAGCTATGTCTTCATATTCTTGTCTATTTTTAGCAATAAGCTCACGACAGCCTAAACAAGTGAGCTGGGAAGCTGCAACTCGGGAAGCAAGAGTCTCTCCTGGCATAGTCACCATGGGTGTCCCTGACCAAAGGACATCCATCCCTGTGGTGTGTCCATTACAGAGTGGAGTGTCCAAGCAGACATCAGCCAGCTGGCCTCTCCGAACATGTTCCTCTTTAGGAGCAACAGGTGAAAAAATGATACGGTTCTGGGGAAGGCCCATATTTTGTGCATACTGTTGAATATTAGGTTCTCCTACTGCTGGAAAACGCAACAGCCACAGTACACTATTGGGAACACGCTTCAGAATATTTGCCCACATCTGCAAAGTAGATGGGTCAATTTTATATAACTGATTAAAGTTACAGTACACAATGGCATCTTCCGGTAACCCGTACTGAGAACGTGTGGTTACAATAATGGTACGGGGAACCTCCTCTCCAGTGGCAGCCTTAATGTTGATCTGGGTAGTTGCCAGTCCATTGCTAAGACTGAATCCATTAACTGTTATCTGAATTTGTCCTCTGTTAATCATTTCAATAACTGCCTCTGCAATAGTATTCATAGGAATGACAGGCATATTAAGAGCCGTATTACTGCTGTCTGCGTTGTCTCCTCCATCAGGACATTTCATCTTGACAATCTGCACATCTGGGAGACTATCAAGAAATGCTTTGAGGTCGATGCCATTCAGCACAATCCGATTGTCATAAATGTGCCCATTGGACTGAAAATCGATGACTGCCTTCTTCTTCAGGTGAGGGAACATATTAGCATGATCACCAATAAAGAAAGTATGGGGCATATAAGCCAGTTTCTCAGAATACTGCTCAGCAACTTCAGCAGGTGAAGTTTCCTGATCAGTGATGATATAATCCATGAAAAGCACGCCACTGGTCCCAGGGTAGCCCAGCCACATTGCCTGAATAGGAGCTGGCCTGAGAGCAAAGAGTTCATTTCGAGCACCCCTGGTATAACCATTCATATTTACAAGGATGTGTATACCATCTTGATGGATGCGATCAGCTGCTTTCCCATTGCATGGAATCTGAGAAAGATCAATGAAATGATGGGCTTCTGCCATCACCTTCGCTCGGAAGTTTGTGCCATCATCTGGGCTCAGGGCATAACAGAATACCTCAAATTTATCAGGATTGTGCATGCCTGGAATAGACTGCATAAGATGAGAAGTAGGATGATTCCCAAAGTCAGAACTCACGTATCCTACACGCAGTCGACCATCACTGAGCTTCAAGTCTTTTGGATGTTCGTACGGTGGTTTATGAAGGACACCGATCTCATCCAAGCAGAGGTTCCCATGGCTCTCAGCAATAGCCTTCCTGAAGCCATGAGAAAGAGGATAGAGCATACTATGATGAGGCTGCACAGAAGGCAACCTATTCTTCTCCAGCTGGTCAGCCACAATGCTGACCAACTTCTTCATTCGCTCATCATAGTCTGTCCAATCACAGACAATCTGCAGGCAATGAGCCAAATCACAATAAGCGTCAGGAAAATCAGGTTCAAGCTTCAGAGCAGTGCGATAAGAAGCAATTGCTTCTGGAATATTCCCTGAATACTTGTGAATGGAAGCCAGATTGCTGTGGGCATCCGCAAGTGCAGGGTTAATCTGAATGGCACGAGTATAACACTGCAAGGCTCCCTGAACATCCTGCATCTCCTTTAGAGTGTTTCCCATGTTACAGTAGGCATCAGCAAAAGTAGGACTGATTCGAACAGCCTCCTTATAATGCATCAGAGCTTCCTGCAGTTTTCCCTGCTGCTGCAATACACTTGCTAAATTTGAATGGGCAACAGCAAACTCTGGGAAGACTTCTAATGCTTTACAATACAAGCGAACTGCCTCTTCAATGTTTCCCTGGTCTCCTTTGATATTGGCTAGGTTATTCAGAGAGTCTGCATGGATGGGACACAGCCGCAGAGCTGTATTATAACAATCTTCTGCTTCGGCAACACTGCCCTTCTCTTCCAGAGCGTTGGCTAGGTTGCAGTAAGCATCAGGGAAATGTGGTTGCAACTCAATAGCTCGCCTGTAGGTGTCTATTGCCAGATCTATCAGGCCTTGCTCATAGTATACACAAGCCAGGTTGGCATGTACCACTGCATGATTTGGGCTCAAGCTTAGGGCACAAAGGTAAGCTGCCACAGCTCTGTCAAAAATCCGTGCCTCTTTCAAGACATTTCCTAAATTGATATAAGCATCCAGAAAATTGGGGTCAAGGGTGACAGCCTTTTCAAAGTGATGAATTGCAAGCCAAATCTCCCCTTGTGCATTGAAAACACAGCCAAGATTACTCCAAGCTACTGCAAAGTTCGGTTGCGTCTCCATTGCTTTCAAATAACATGCCTTGGCTCCTTCCAAGCGACCCAGGGCTTTGAGCAGGTTCCCCAGGTCACTGCGAACACAGTACAAATCAGGATTGCACTGAAGAGCAGAGACGTAAGCTTGTACTGCCCCTTCCATGTCGCCTGCTGCTACCAAAGCGGCTGCCAGGTTAATATAACCATCGATGAAATCTGGTTTGAGATGCAATGCATGCCGGTAATGCTCAATTGCTTCCTGCAACTGCCCTCTTTCCTTGTACACATTCCCCAAATTCGAATAGGCTTCTGCCAGAAGAGGGTTCTGTTTAATTGCCAGAGTACTAAAGTGGGCAGATCTGTCCAGCCTTCGACACTGGAAGTGTAGAGATGAAAGTAATAAAAGTACTCCAGTATTGTCTGGCTCTTGTCTCCACAGCTGCATGCAGTGTCTCTCAGCTGCCTCAAAATCTCCTGCCTGATACTCTCGATGTACCAACTCAGCTAACCCTTGGAAGGAAAGCATACGTTTCGTTGGTTCTGTGCTGTCGGCCACGTTGCCCACAGAAGACGTCATCTGGAGGGTCTGCAGAGAGTGATAAAAGGGGGTAATTGAGTCCCGCTGCCGCCAGTACTGGCAAGAATGTTTCTAGAGGTAGCAAATACGAGGGCAGCAGCCGTACCACTGCTTTGGCAGGCTTAAGCGGCGGCAACAGTTACAGGCACCGAACCTTAGGAACTCTGGTTGGCCATCTACCTCTCACGCTCTTGAAATCTTAATTCCTAACCCTGCCCTCTTCCACCATTTTTCTCCTCATCAGGGAATAAAAATTACCTATACACTTGCCTTAGAAGAAATCAGAAGTCAGTAGTCCAAACACTTTTTAAAATTTTGTTTTCTGTCCAGTTGGAAAGGAAATACATGATTGACTTTACTTCATCATTCATATAATCAATGTGGAAAACATTAGGGCCGTGAATTTCAATACAGTAAGATCAGAAAATTTTAAATTGGCCTTCCCAAACCACTAATAAGTAACCAATGTTGTATATAATGCTAAAATCTTAGAGACTGAGTTTGATATTTTAAAAGTTCTGAAAGGATTAGCTAATTTCTCCTCATCATACCTCTCATGCCTCAAACCTGAGTATTACTTTTTTAAAATTAAATTTATTTATCTTTATTTATTTATTTTTATTTTGGCTGCGTTGGGTCTTCAATGCTGCGTGCAGACTTTCTCTAGTTGTGGCGAGCGGGGGCTACTCTTTGTTGCAGTGCCTGGGCTTCTCATCACAGCAGCTTCTATTGTTGTTCCACAACTCTATGGGTTCCTTTTTAGGTCCTATGAAGAACCCTAGAAATTAGTTCATGGAATTATAAGTTTTTGCAAAATTGTCAAAAGTGAGATATTTTAATTTCCATCAGGTAAGACCAGCGTCTCTTTCTTTGCCAATTTTCCTTCTATCATATTCCGCTATGTTGGATCATATTGGAATGGCCACAGGCTTTTTTGAAATCTGGCTAAGGAGATTTTCTTTTTTCTGTGGTACGCGGGCCTCTCATTGTTGTGGCCTCTCCCGTTGTGGAGCACAGGCTCTGGATGCACAGGCTCAGCGGCCATGGCTCACGGGCCTAGCCGCTCCGCGGCATGTGGGATCTTCCCGGACTGGGACACGAACCTGTGTCCCCTGCGTCGGCAGGTGGACTCTCAACCACTGCGCCACCAGGGAAGCCCTAAGGAGATGTTTTAAGTGAGGCTATTATGTGATTTTCAGACACCGCCATATGTAATTGACTATATACTATCGCATTACAGGAATAACTTCCAGTACTCATACTGACTGCTCTACTGACTTAACCTAGCACAAGACACAGAAGCATAAGGACAAAACCCACCTTACAATATAGCCGTGTCTTGCACTTCACAGCTCTCAAAGCATGTGCGTTTGAAGAAGAAAAAAAGAACTGAAAAGTACAAAACCAGAAGCTAATCTGTGGAAAATTATTTCAATCATCAGGCATGTGAAAGATAAGTCAAAGATTCAGTTCTCATCAATGCTTAGTCAAAACGGAAATTTTCTTCTGTCAAGAATATACTCCAGGGGCTTCCCTGATGGCGCCGTGGTTAAGAAGCCACCTGCCAATACAGGGGACAAGGGTTCGAGTCCTGGTCCGGGAAGATCCCACATTCCACGGAGCAACTAAGCCGGTGTGCCACAACTACGGAACCTGTGCTCTAGAGCCCGTGAGCCACGACTATTGAGCCTGCGAGCCAGAACTACTGAAGCCTCCGTGCCTAGCGCCCGTGCTCTGCAACAAGAGAAGCCACCGCAATGAGAAGCCTGTGCACCGCAACGAAGAGTAGCCCCCAGTCCCTGCAAGTAGAGAAAGCCTGCGCACAGCAACGAAGACCCAACACAGCCAAAAATAAATAAATGAATGAATGAATGAATGAATGAATGAATATACTCCATCAACAATGTGTGTAATGGAATGGTATGAATGAGTATTTTATCAGAATCCCTGTAATGCACAAACCTATAGCAGTACTGAAATCAGTAATGCATTTATAATAGTAAATACTTATGAGGAAGTAATCCATAGAGGTTTGCTCAAAGTTAACAATGAAAATTAATGTGACATTATCAATAATAAATTGTGAAGCTGAAATAAACTTTTCTAAACTATTAATAACTAGAAGCAAATTCTAATCAACCATGGTACAAGAAATCTATGTCTAAAAACTACAAAGTTTATTTCTTAAAATTTGATTTCGAAAATACATAAACTGTCGTATGAGGAGGCAGTTAAAGAATATATAGCTAAAAGAGTGGGGGAAAAGTTTTATAGAGACACATCTGGCAGTAGTTCATTTTTAAATGTCATTTTTCTAGATTTTGTGACACCTATAGTATTGATATTTGAAAGCATTTAAAAAATTGTAATTTGAAGATTTGCTACTTCCAGGTAGAATAAAATATTTTGAAGCAAAACAACGTTTCCACTGAGAAAAACAAAAAAAGCCAAATAAAATAGCCAGCATTCAATCAAAAAGTTCTAGACAAACCAAGAGATAGAATCATATGACTAAACTTCTAAGAAAAGAACAGATAATACAAAAATATTTATATAAGATATTGTGTATCTTTATCAGGAAAAGTCTTTATCAAGAAAAGACTTTAAAATCATCAGAATTAATATTATATTTTATTTGTATATTTATATATAGATATTTATATATTTATATAAAGAACTTAAAGATAAAGCCCTAGTTAAGGCAGTGACAACAGTAGCAGTGGGAGTGAAAAGAAATGGTTATATTCAAGCATATTTTGTCAGGAAAAGTCCAAGATCAAATGTCTGACTGCACACATGGGATGGATAGACGGAGTGGGAAAAATCAAAGTTAACTATAGAGGTTCTAGTGAAGATGGGGTTGCCGTCACCCAACCCAAGGGGCTGCGATCATCCCCAAGGTCTAGGAGACTCAAAGGGAAGGTCATGGTCAGAGGCAAAGTTAATTGGTGGGAAAATAAGACTCCCAGTCTCTCCATCTCCTTATACCAGTTTTTTTTGGTAACATCTTTATTGGAGTATAATTGCTTTACAATGGTGTGTTAGTTTCTGCTTTATAACAAAGTAAATCAGTTATACATATGTCCCCATATCTCCTCCCTCTTGCATCTCCCTCCTTCCCACCCTCCCTATCCCACCCCCTCTAGGTGGTCACAAAGCACCGAGCGGATCTCCCTGTGCTATGCGGAAGCTTCCCACTAGCTATCTATTCCTTATACCAGTTTTGTTTTTCTGCTCATATACGTAGCAGCATTTCATTCAAGGGGAATGTCATTGATCTGACTGGTCAAATTAAACAACATAGTTCAAGGCACATTTACAGTGGTTAGTTCCTCCACAATTTAGAAAGTCACATTCATAATTTCCCTCTTCCTACACCACGGAACACATTGGCCATTCCTCCAAAGTTTCCACTCCACAGAGTGGACCAGAGATGACGTTAGCCCAGAACTGAGAGCTTGGCATGAGATGGTGTCAGCCCCATGTAGAGCTCTGGCATAAATTATAACCCAACCCAGCTCTACAGAGAGCTCTGCATGGAATCCTGGGAGTAAACTTAGCCATAATAATGGGATTCTGTTTTTCATTTGCTTTTCTTCCTTGCTTAACTTTCCCTGGCCACTCTGACAAACAAACTTTCAGGCATTCCTGGGCCACTCACTAACTTTATTCCATTTTATGTCATCCAGATTCCCAAGAAAATTACTAACTATAAGGAGGGAAATTTGGAACATGGTAAGTGTTAGATGCCTGAAATATACAGGTCATTGAATCCAGTTAAGTAGCAAATTATCTGGATCTCAAATATGCCAGTAGAATAACAGACTAAGCTCAATTTAATGTACTCTTACTGGAGACACATGTAAATTCTGGGTCAATTTTGAAAAGGTTAAAAGCACATAGCTGAGATTAAAAGAAAGAAAGGAACACCTGCATGTTTCAGAAAGTAACAGAGAAATTAAATCCAGAGAAAGAAGAGTGGACTGATGTCTGTGGGTTCCGTTCCTTAGTATAGGCCTTATGTAAATAGGGGCTGGAGCTAGAAATCTAACATTACCTTGAGGCCAGGAATTTATAGACTCAGGATGGAACAATATTGAGAAGTTGGTACAGATATCCTACAGAAATTTCATGAGGAACTGCTTAGTCCATTAAGAGGGCCAAGGGCGGTGGTGAGGAAGATTGATATCTCTTGAAAACCTTCAGGTACAGAAAACATCAACACCTCTGAAAAGTAGGCCTGTCCTTCCCAGCGTTGTGATGGCCAGGTTGTCACTAACCTGTAAGGCCCTGTATGAATCAGAAACTGCAAGGAGAGTAATTCAAAGAAAAACAGATGCAGGATGGGTGTGGCAATAAATCCTAGGACCCTATCAGAAACAAAATTAAAACCACTCTAAAGGGAAATTTTAACAAACCAGAGCAGATAGTATCCTAACCAGAATAGAATAATAATTCTGAGGAAGTTACTTTAGTTATTTAAGTAATATTCAATATCCAGAGCAAAATTCACTTAAGTACTGTACTGGTGGAAACTAGGCAGCACTATGGAGACAATAAAAAGGTGTTTACCATCAAAAAACATCAAGGTAAGAAAGATAATGTCTAATTTTTAATTATCCTGTGGTTTATTGAAATCTTTTGGAAACCCAAAATAGAGAAAACCTAGCAGGCAATGAAGACTTAAATCTTTAGAGATTTATCAACTCATCTATAAAAGCTTTATTAATCTCTTCTTTTAATACCACTCCTGAGAGGTATAAATGTGTCCAGTGATAGGGTTGAAGAAGCCTGAGAGAATTTCAATTGTTTACTATTCGTGGTCAGCTATTAAGACCTTTCAGGAGCATCTTGATTTTCATGGCATCATCCAACAAAAAGCAGGATATTTTACAGAAAGTCCTGGTCCACTTTTTGGCTTGCTTTTGTGTTTATGTTTTTGGTTTTCTCACATTGGGCGGTACATTAGGCTACCTATTGCATACTCCCTCATTCATGCATGCATTCATTCAAACAATATTTACTGAGTTGAGATATTTAATTAACACCCAATAAATGATGTTTAGATGAATGAATGCGCTTTTTATCAAAGTAAGTGTAAGTACTGAGAAAAATTACAGAATGTATGATCCCAGCCCCACAAAAGCGTATAATTGTGTTGAGGATATAACATATGCTGTGAAATAACTAATATATCATATTGGACAGTTTCTAAGTTCAAAAATGAGTTTTTGTAAATAATCAGAGCCTAAGGAGGACAAAGAAGGGACAGTTCATTATGGGTTGAATCTATCAATAAATGTACATTTCAGATGAGATTTGAGATTGACCTTAAAGAAAGAAGAGGACTTAGATATATGAACAGAGAACAAAAAAGACATGGTGATAGCATGTGCATGGATAGTGTGGCCAATATTTATGTTCTTCATTAAAGACAGTCAGAGATAACCCAAATGTAACTGTTTCCATGGGTCCATTCTCAGTATCCAAACAAAACGGCAAATCCTATCTTAGTAAAACTAATGAAAAACACAGTCTTTAACAAAGACATTGTGAAGGAAAGGGGGAGAGAAAGGCTTGCGTCCCATACCACACAACAAAACTTATTTAATTATTTGTTTCATTTTCTCCTTCTGAAAATTTCCTCTCCCTCTCTCTGTATGTCTCTCTTCTCCCACCACATCTGGCCACACTCTACCAGCCACCTTTCCAGATCTTTCCAGAACTCTCCTACTTTCATTATGCCACAAGTTAAACATCTCACAGGTCTCCAGGATGCATCCTCATCACTTATTCCACAAAGACAAACAAAGGACACTTCTCAGGATCACATTTCTTGGAAGGAAGAGGTCACGAGGAGTGATTATAAATAATATAAGGTGGAGAGCAGTGACTTAAAATACCATTTTTCCTCTTAGAATGTGAATACAGGGAACTTTGGGAAACTAGAAAATGTAGAAAGGATTCATTGATAATTATTTATTTTCAATGAATAAAATAAAATGTAATAATACGGCTAAACTCTGACAAATTAACTTTTTCAAAAGTTGCTTTCACACACCTTCACTATTGGGATGTTTCATAAACACATCTTTCTTCTTTCTTTGCAGATACTGGCACCAAACTTTCAAACAATAAGAACCTTCCCATAAGTCCCTTGCCAGGCAAGATTAAGGTATAACAATCCAAACAGATTTTTGAAGAAGATAACTGGTTGAAAGCACAGGGAAAGAGCTGGGTTTCTCTTTTTCAACGGTCACATAATGAGTAATGTGGGAATTGGTTTACAAAGTCTCTCTCCATGAGGGGCTAAGGTTAAGATTAGAACTTCTGAGGCCAGAAGAGCAAAATAACTACAACAACACACATATTTTCAAGAGCCGCCCTTTGGATGTGAGGGATTGATTTTTCCCACTCTTTTTTCAGCAGCCCACCTGGTGTCTTTAGTAAATGACATAAGAGAATACAGTGTGGCCAAGAAGGCTTAGATTTCCTTAGCCCCAAGTCAGATATTCTCAAGTGACTGTCCACTCAAATTAAAAAGAGAGATTTACAAGAGGAAACTGGATACAACTGAGTGTACTTTTATTTCAGCCCTTTACCTGAATGTTTTGTTTTCAGTTCTCCACTGAAGTTGCCTACATTAATATATTTTTAAGAACATTTCCTTACGTTGAAGTATTCATTCAGTA
Organism: Leucopleurus acutus; assembly: GCF_964270905.1. Taxonomy (NCBI): domain Eukaryota; kingdom Metazoa; phylum Chordata; class Mammalia; order Artiodactyla; family Delphinidae; genus Leucopleurus; species Leucopleurus acutus. Next base: position 23,354,977 of record NC_139145.1, on the reverse strand, counting down.
TATTCATTTACTATAATTGAGAAAAGCCAAATGACTTAGGCAAATTCATTTCTATATTGCCACAGCAGTGTATTGTGAACTAAATGACACCTGGCAGTTGTTTACTCAGATACTAACTCAGTTAGAAGGCAGAACAAGGATACCTACCCATTCAGGGAAGGAAAGGTCACTTAGCCTCTGTAGCTATCTTAGGTCTCTTATCATCACAGTAACAAATTGAAGACTAAAAACCATACAATCATCTCAATAGGTGCAGAAAAAGCTTCTGAAAAAATTCAATATCCATTCATGGTAAAAACTCTCCAGAAAGTGGGCATACAGGGAACATACCTCAACATAATAAAGGCCATATATGACAAGCCCATAGCTAACATACTCAATGGTGAAAAGCTGAAAGCATTTCCTGTAAGATCAGGAACAAGACAAGGATGCCCACTCTCACCACTTTTATTGAACAGAGTTTTGGAAATCCTAGCCACAGCAATCAGACAAGAAAAAATAAATAAATAAAAGGACTCCAAAATGGAAAGGAAAAAGTAAAACTGTCACTGTTGGCAGATGGCATGATACATAGAAAATCTGAAAGACACCATCAAAAAACTATTCGAGCTCAAACATGAACTTGGTAAATTTTCAGGATACACTAGATTTCTATATATAAATTTTGTATTTCTATACACTCACAGTGAACTATCAGAAAGAGAAATTAAGGAAACAATCCCATTTACAATCGCATAAAAAAGAATAAAATACATAAGAATAAACCTGCCTAAGGAGGTAAAAGACCTGTACCCAGGAAACTATATGACACGCGTAAAAGAAATGAAAGATGACACAAACAGCTGGAAAGATATACCATGGTCACGGATTGGAAGAATTAATATTGTTAAAATGACCATCATACCCAAGGACATCTACGGATTCAATGCAGTCTGTATCAACATATTAAGGGCATTTTCCACAGACCTAGAACAAATAATTTTAAAGTTTGTATGGAAACGCAAAAGATCCTGAATAGCTAAAACAGTCTTGAGAAAGAAGAACACAACTGGAGGAATCATGCTCCCTGGCTTCAGACTGTGCTGCAAACCTACAGTAATCAAAACAGTATGGTACCGGCACAAAAACATCCATCACTGGAACAGAATAGAGAGCCCAGAAAGAAACCCATGCACTTATGTCAATGAATCTATGACAAAGGAGGCAAGAATATGCAATGGAGAAAATTCTGGGCTTCCTTAGGGATGGTTTCATCAATTAATTTGTTTTCTTAAATGGACCATACTTTTCCATGTCTTTGTATACCTTGTGAGTTTTTTGGTTGAACATTTGGCTTTCAAATATTATAATGTGGTGTCTATGGAAATCAGATTCTCCCACTTTCCCAGGGTTTTCTTGGCTTTGGATTGTTGAAGGCTGTAGTAGTCTGTTTGTTTGGGGACCTTTCCAAACTAGTTTTGCAATGAGTGTACTCCTTATCGTATGTAGGCACTGAAGTCTCTGTTCCTTTAGTTCATGTTTACCTAATGTTTTGACAGAGATGTCCTTGAATCCCTGCACCTAAGACAAACAAAAACAAATATACACAAGCACATCCACACGCACACTCAAAACCACACACCTCTCCCCATTGTGCAGATTGCTGGATCACTCCTTCAACATTTAGCTGACCTGCACTGAGTTCAGGGCTCAGCCCATGGTAAAAGCTTAGAGACTCCTCTGGTGTTTTCAGAACATGCATCTGATCTTGAGTATGCATGTGGCTTTCTTAATTTCTCTGGACACATGTGTACTTTTTGTATGTTCTAAGTTCCCAAAGAATCTCCCCCAACTTTTGCTCCTGCATCTTATGTGGTCTATTGTATTTCAATGCACAGTCTTCTGCCCCAGCCATCTGTGCTTTGTCAGTTCACCTTGCACTTTTTTTGAGCAATGACCGCTGCTTTTCCAGACTGTGTTCCAGGTTAGCTAAGACAGAGATAAGCATCTTGTGTCAGTCCTTCAGGTAACTCCAAGACAGGTTAGAACAGATACACATAATAATCCGAGAGTATGGTCTCTTCTGCTCCCTCCTGAAGCAGGATTGAGGGTCCCATACTAGGAATGGTCTGCTGCTACTTTAAGACTATCACTGCATTAAGACCCCACCACTTTAAGACCACCACTACACTAACAGTAGATGGGGCAAGGGCAAGTAAAAATGCCACAAAGCTTTCCTGCCATTTTCAAATTGCCTCTTCCCTGGTTCAGTATGTGTTTGGTTGCTGTAAATCTTTGCCTGATTTCAGGACTAAGAGAAACTCAAGGAACGCCACAACAAGAAACAATATAATCAAACTCTCAGATGCCAAAAGACAGAGAAAGAATCTCTACTCCCAAAGGAGAAAGAAAAAACAAATTTGTTACAAAGCAGGGATCCTCAAAAAGATTCATAGCTAATTTCCTATCTGAAACCACGGAAGCAAGAGGCCAGACATATATATTTAAAGTGCTGAAGGAAAAAAATTGTCCACCAAGAATTCTATATTTGCCCAAAATGGTTTCAAAACTTAGGGAGAAGTTAACACATTCCCAGATGAACAAAGGCTGAGGGCGTTTGTTTTACAACTTCCTAACACTGCCCTATGAAAAATGCTAAATTGAACCTTCAGCTTGAAATGAGAGGACACTAGACAGCAACTCGAAGGTGTATAAAGAAATAGAAATCTCCATGGGCAGATACTAAAGCCAGTATTGTGCTACTGGCTTGTAACGCTAGTTTTCATTTCTTACATGATTGAAAAAACAAATGCATAAAATAATCATAAATCCATGTTATTGGGCTCACAAAGTATAAAGGTGTAATTTGTGACAACAATAATGTAAGGAGGAGGAATGGAACTGTAGAGGAACAGAGTTTCTGTGTGCTATTGAAGTTGGTTCCAATTCAAAGGATATTGGTTGAACTTTAGAAGGGTAAATGTAATCTTCTTGATAACCACAAAGAAAATATCAATAGACTATATGCAAAAAGAAATGAAAAAGGAATCAAGAGTTCACTACAACAAAATCGGCTAAGCACAGAAGAAGTCAGTAATGGAGTAAATGAGGGGCAAAAAATGCATAAGACATACAGAAAACAGCCAGGAAACAGAGAGAATTAAGTTCTTCCTCATCAGTAATTTTTGAAAAAGTGGATTAAGCTCTCCAATAAAAAGATAAATATTGGCAGAATGGACCTTAAAAACATCCATAATCCAAGTATATGCTGTCCGCAAAAAACTCACTTGATTTCAAGAGACACAAGTTGGTTGAAAGTTAAAGCACAGAATAAAATATCCCATGCAAATAGTAACAAAAAGAAATAAAGAGAGAGAAAGAAGAAGGAAGGAAGGAAGGAAGAAAGGAAGGAAGGAAGGAAGGAAGGTAGATAGATCTGGGATGGCTATGTTAATATCACACAAAATAAACTTTAAATCAAAAACTATCACAAGAGGAAAAGGAGGCCACTATATGTTGATAACAAGTTCAATCTATCAAGAAGATATAACAACTATAAACATATATGTACCAAACATCCCCCAAATATGTGAAGCAGACATTGACAGAATTGAAGGAAGAAATAGATACTTCTAAAATAATAGTTCGAGATCAATACCTTGCTTTCAATAATGGATAACACATCTAGACAGTAGATCAGTAGAGAGGTAGGGGGACTGAATAACACATTTAACCAACTAAACCTAACAGCCATATATAGATCACTCCACTCAACAACAGCAGAATACACATTTTTCTCAAGTACACATGGAACATTCTCCAGGAAAGACCATATGTTACGCCACAATACAAGTACCAATACATTGTTAAGAAACTGAAATCATACAAAGTATCTTCTTTAGCCACAGTGAAATGAAGGTAGAAATCAATAACAGAACCATTGGTAGCCATTTCCCATCATGCCTGCCACACATGATATAAAGCAATGAAGGGAAAAACATACTTGACCATTTAGAAAAGTGGGAAAGAGGACATACCATTGACACAGAGTGTGTGCTGTTTCCCGTTGTCAGGGATAGAAATAAATTAGCATCATTTATTCATTAGTGTGTTAATTTCTTGGTCAATCATTGCACAGCCAGTGTTTCTGCCTGATGGGAAGTTTTCCTATACTCAGTGTTGAGTGGAGACAACCTTGAAAGGGACATTTAAAAGGATTATACTGTGATGGGCTTAGCAGTACCCTTCCTCCTATGCCAGTATTTAGGCTGGGGTATTTCCATGCAGTGTGTACAATCGTAGGCCCCAGGTCACCAGAATTTAGTTGGATTCGTTTTGTTAATACATTCCCTCAGTACTTTGTCTTTTATTTGACTGGCGCATTTACTTCATTCTTTATTATCACTGCGAAACAACTTTGTTTCCTGTTCAGATGCCAAAAAGTGGATATCAATACCTCCTGAGTTTTACACATCACAGGTCTGTTTTACATATCAGAGACAGAGACAGCAACTATTTCCAATGACTTTGAGACATGCTTTGAAAATGTGATTAACACGTGGAGTGTTGAAATGTGTGTCGAGCTCATTATACTTGCTCTAAAAGGTTTCAAACTGCAAAGATTTAAAAATCTTTATCTTTGAATAGTTTTCCTGTGCTGTCCCTTTGTGTCAGACTGTTAATGTGCAGTCTGGCACCTTCAAATAACATGGCTTTGTAACCAATTATTTACATGTTGTTTTATCCACAGAGAATCTTTTTTTTAATAAATTTATTTATTTTTGGCTGTGTTGGGTCTTTGTTGCTGCACATGGGCTTTCTCTAGTTGGGGCAAGTGGGGGCTACTCTACATTGTGGTGTGCAGGCTCCTCATTGCTGTGGCTTCTCTCGTTGCGGAGCACGGGCTCTAGGCGCTAGGGTTTCAGTAGTTGTGGCACGTGGGCTTCAGTAGTTGTGGCTCAGTGGCCCTAGAGCACAGGCTCAGAAGTTGTGGCGCACGGGCTTAGTTGCTCCGCGGCATGTGGGATCTTCCCAGACCAGGGCCCGAACCCATGTCCCCTGCACTGGCAGGAGGATTCCCAACCACTGTGCCACCAGGGAAGTCCCCACACAGAGAATCTTAAGGTCAAAACATACAACTCGATTAACTACACTTCCTCCTGTTCACATTTCCCTCATCTTTTCTTCATCTTCTATGTTTCCTTGGCCCTGTTTATATTAAGTGCTTTTGCCATTATATTTGATTGTCTGTATTCCGGTGAGTTACCACAATGCTTTATGAGATATGGTAGGATATAAATGCATTTAGGTAATATATATATATATATATATCTATATCTATATCTATATATATATATATATGTAGTTTGCTTGAGTGCAGTGTTTTTTGTTTTCTGTATTGAATTCATTAGCATGGGTCGGTATAAAATTTAGCATAGGTCAATATGTAATTTGTAAACTAATAAGGTCTTAAAAGTGAGGAATTAAGTGTTTTAAATTTAATTATTTATTGTAAAGAGCAGAATAGCATACATCAACAGGTGCCTAAGGAAAATTTGTATTCTAATCTGGAACTCTCATGAACACTTTTTTTTCTTCTAATGGTATGATAGTAGGCCATTTGATTATTTCTATTTTTAATGGCTTTAACTTTAGAACAATGAAATATTCGTAAAGTTTAAAAAGTATTTTTCTTTATTTGATGCGGGTGGGATACTGGAGAAATGAAAGGTCAAACACCTATTGAGGAATCCATACTTGTCTATATATTGTGTACTTTTATTTCAATAACTGATTTAAAATTCCTAAAAGGATGCTATAATAAGTTATTATGCCATTTTACAGACTGAATTAAGTGAATTTCAGGGAGGTATGAAACTTGCCTAATGTTATCCAGCTGCCAAGCGGTAGGAGTGAGAATTAAATCCAGGTATACCTATCGCCAAAGTTTCTGCTCATCTCTTTACATCATCCACTTTTAATAGCCAATGCTTTCCTGCTTACAAATATGACTGAGGTTTCCAGACAGTCAACATTCCTTTGTAATCAGATAGAAAAATTACTGTTGATTCTCTAAAGACATATTCGTTTTCCATTAAGTGACTTTAGTTGTTCAAATGATACTTCCAGACAGTAGTAATCACACAGTTGGAGACTAAGAACAGAACTCAGGGATGTGTCTAGCAGTCAGTAAAGACCAACTGGGCTCACTGATGATATTTACGGTCATTTCCTCTAGACTAATATAATCTTATTAATAAGACCCTAATAATTCACAGTACTGCCCTTGCCTGATTGTTTGTTCTTCTCCCTCTATCACTCTCTCTTTCCCCATATTATTATTATTTTTGGCAATTTTTGGTGAATTAAATTCAGGGATTAGTATTCAGGAGTACTAGTCACAAAAGCAGAGAATCTTAGCTCACCAAAGGAAGAAAATAGAGAAAAAGTATAAATTATATGAATACACACACATACACACATGTGCCAACTATATGCTGCACTTCTCCAAAATCTATTCAGTATCTGCACATTTACTGTATATTAGCAGTAAGACCAGAAATGAGCGTAACGCTCTGTTTACAAGGCACAGAAAACAGACCCAAATATGGAAATTACTAGCAATGAGAATGGGGAAGAAAGACTACAACAAGGAATGTAGATGATATTTTTGTTTCCTAGCTATGATGCCAAATATTGAACTTTCAACTTGAGACAAGGAGGCCATAAAAAGTTGTATTAGTTTCCTAGAGCTGCCATGACAAAGTACCAGAGACTGAGGAGGTTAAACAACAGAAATTTACTCACTCACAGGTCTAGAGGCTAGAAATCTGACATAAGATGTCAGCAGGATTGATTTCTTCTCAAGTATCTCTTCTTGGTTTGTAGATGCCATGTTTTCCTTTTGTCTTCACATGGTCTTCTCTCTGTGCATGTCTGTGTCCTAATATTTTCTTTTTATAAGGACACCAGTCATTGGATTAGAGCCCACACATTTGACCTCAGTTACCTATTTACGGGCCTTATCTCCAAATACAGTCATATTACGAGGTATTGGGGGTTAAGACTTCCACATATCAACTAGAGCAGGACACAATTCAGCTGATAATAGAAGATAAGAGTAATTTAAGCAAGTAACTAACTATTGTTTACAGTGAGTTGCTTAAGGATATGAATTTACTCAAGAAAAACAAGAAGAAATTACATAACACTGTACGTTATACAAAGATATTAAATTAATCATCATAACATCCTGTGAGATGGGCATTAAATTAGACTAAGCAAGATGAAGCAACTTATCCAGAATTGTATAGTTGGTACTTTCCAGAATTTAAACCAAGTATTTTCCCACTTCCATTCTACGTTATATATTCCTTTCATTATTTGAAATGAATTTTGAGTCTTCATTTTGCTTAGTTTCTGAAGTTACATGGGGATAGAGTGGAGTTGGATATTTTCAGTGACATTCACACATGGGGAAGGAAATTGAGTGCAGAAGCTTCAGCAATGTTTCCATGGAGAACACTAACAACAGAACCAGAAACACCATTATCCTTTTGGTTCAGTGATCTTTCCTGAAGCACTACAAGAATCAATTTTAAGAAGCCCAGTGTTTTCCAAACTTTCACCAATGGGCTCTGTAGGGTCCTCTAACAGTATCTAAGAGACTAACTAGTTTCACATCCCAAGCCACTTAAGACAAGGAGTTCTGATTGTTCTCTGTGAGGAAATCAAGTGACAATCATAGCTGGTGATTTAGGATAGTTTCTTCAGGGCCCAGGCAAAACCTAATACACAGTAATAATCATTGTTAACTGCATCTTTGACAAGGATTAATCAGGTATCAAAGAGGTCTATAAATTGGGAGAAATTATGATCAAAGAGAAACATAGACCACAGATATTTAATTAATGCTCAATTTTTTATGAGTTTAACTTTGGTTAACCTAATTTTCCTTCTTCTAGACAATTTCCAATTCATCTCCACAAACAGACCAGAATAATCACCTTCCAATACAAGATTTATTGTGTTGCTTTAATTTAAAGCATACAGTGACTTCTACATTCACTCCACCAAGTTTTGCCAGGAGAGAAAAGGAGACGTGATATTTTGTCTTGAATTGGATATGCCACCATACTTGACTTAGCTCATCCTACTGGAAGCACTTTGAGGGCAGATTCTACAGTCTTGTCTTACATCCTCTATGGAATCAAGCCAAGGGAATCACACACAGTTACAGCTGGAAAAACATTTGTTCTGGGTTAATACTTTTAGCCTTTACCACCAAGACTTTATCACCAAGACCCATCTTTACAGTCTCTAAACAGGAGACCTTCTTGCCTTCCCTTTTCATATTGACTAGGAAGGTAAAGGGAAGAACTGAGTAGTACCCAAAGTCAGCTAGCAGCCAGCACAGATAAATCATCTGTGGAGATATTGTTTCTTTCAAAAGATATAAACATAAGAGGAAGTCCTAGTGTTTGAAACAACTGTGCATAATAAAATTCCATGAAAACCTAGAAATCCAGATGCAGATCAGTAACATATTGGTTAAATAAGCTGTTATGTTCATGCAATGGACAAGTGTACATACATTAAGAAGAACGAGATACTCTTTTCTATGAGATTCTCTTTTCACTGAACTCATCAGTGCTGCAACACAATGTTACATAATACTTTTTCTTTAACATTATATCAGGCATCCTCATCTTGTCCTGCATTTATTGCCAGTGTTACTAAAGTCTATCACTTACCTCTTTCTCTTTTAGACATATAATTTCTTCTTATTTTGGAAGCATTCATCAATCCCTTTTTTACTCTTTCTTTTAAATTACAAATGAATATTGAATTTTATAAAATATCTTTTGGGGGATATTTCAATGATTGTATACTTTTGCTCTCCTTTGACCTTGTTATATGGTAAATTATATTTTGTTATTTTATATTATGCTATTTATTATATATTGTATTCTGTTTACTAATGACATTTATTATATTATAATTTCATTATTTTTAAGGTAGCATTTTGTTTTAGATAGACAAAACAACCAGTGGAATAGGAAGCATCTTAAAATTAGATGCAAGAGCGTAAGGGAATTGAGATTAAAATAAAATTCACATTCTGGATCAGTAGCAAAAATTATTCAACAAAAGTGGGAAAATATGGCTATCATAGAATTACTAAATTCTAGATACAGCAACCAGTTAAAAGTTAAAAAATAATGAAAGTGTAAAACTATCAGAAACCTGGGAGACTTGAAATAAGTTATTCATGAGGAATACCTTTCTAAGATACAAAGAAAAAAAGGATACATTTAATTATATAAGAATTAAAATTTTCCTCATGGCAAAATGCACTACAAAGGTCAGAAAACAAGCAAAAGAAATTGGGAAATATATTTAGAAATGGATATGCCTTCTTTACAACTTTTGAGAGAAGCACATGTTTCTTTTTCCTTTAACCTGTTATGTGGGTATTAATCTATAATGTAAGTGCATGGTTCCTTTCCTTTAACCTGTAATGTGAGATTTAATCTATATGGTAAGTGCATGGTTCCTTTCCTTTCATCTGTAATGTGAGTGTCAACATGGGGCACTGTTTCCAAGCACAGACTTTGGATGTTCCTGTACTGGTCCCGTCACTGACCATCCACAAAAACTTACAAATGTTGCTTTACTTTCCTGGGGCTTAGAGTCTTAGCTAAGAAATGGAAGCAAAATAGAACTTTCCCCCAGGGATGATAGAAGGTTTAAAGGAGTAAATATGTAAGTGACTTGGCACAGTGCCTAGTACAAGAGAGATCAATATAAGTACTTCCCAATTTGTTAAAGAGACACATGAAAGAAATAAAATGTGGTGATTTCAATCTATTGATATATATTCTTGACATTAAACTACATTGGATGACCTAACTTGCTCGTGCTTTTTCTTACTCTAGTGAACTTGGGTAGCTAATAGCATAGTTTAAAATTTTTCCTTTTATATTTACAAGTAAATTTGACCTGTAAATTTCTTTTTCCTTACAGTCCTAATCTATTTTCAGTATTAGGATTATATAGACTTCATAAGATGAATAAAGGAGCATTCTTCTTTGCTACTCCCTAGAAGTTTTTCTTTGTTAATATTGATGTTATCTGTTTAACAGAAGTTTGATAGAATTCACCTCCCAAATGATCTGGCCGGGTCTGGTATTTTCTTGGTGAAAGCTTGTAAACTATTGACTTAATTCCTTTACTGGTGTAAGAACTCCAGCTACAATTTTCCGCTTGTGTCAGTTTTGGTAAACTTTAGGAGCTAGGAAATTGTCCACTTTACAGAAATGTTCAAATTTACTGGCATTTCATATATTCTCTGTTTGTACTCTCTGCTATAACATTGTCCTGATTCTTTCTGTATATTGTTTAGTTACGTTTTTGTTTTGCTTAATCAAAGTTTGTTTTTTTAAATCTTTTCAAAGAATATTCTTTGACTTACTAAATCACCTCAATTTTATACTTTTTTCTGTTTTATTAAGTTCTGCTCATATCTTTACTGTCTATTTTTCTATGTTCTCAGGGTTTATTGTTTTACTCTTCTGATGTCAATTAAAACACTTGGTTATTAATTTTAATAAATCTTTTGACTTATAAACAGTTGAACTTTTTGAAGGTTCCAGCTTAGTTGTACGTATCTAAGGGTCAGCTCCTCCTCATAGTTGCTGGCCTAAGGCTTAGTTCACCCTATAGCCATGTATATATTGACATTTTTTCCCCTCGACTTTCTGTGTTTTGCTACTTCTCACTTTTCTTTGCAGAGAAGCCCTTTGAAATACCCTTAACTTATTTTACAGCCAATAAGTCTTTAAAATACTGTGTATTTTTTAAGATAAATCAACTTATATAATTAGGCAGGAAATCTGACCTGCCATATTTTTAAAAACAGCATAATTTCACTCTTCTCCACGATTAATCTGCTGTATTACACGACCTTCGAGTTTTTAGCTTTAACAATGACATGTACTCTAAAAATGTTTGAAAGATCCTACCCAGTCTTTTAAAACATCCTTGCTCCTTGTTTCAGTTCTAGTTTTATGTATATTTTCTGCCTGGCACCTGATTATTCCAACATCTGATGGATGGCCTTGGGAATCTAATTCTGCTATTGATTGTTTTTGCTGATTCTCTCCACTTGTAGCTGATTTCTTCATTATTGTGTAAATTTAGATCATGAGCTCACGTTTAGCTAAACTTTATCTGTGGGAACGCTACAGGCCTGTGTTGAAGGTCTACCTCTCCAGAAAGGGTTTAGTTTTGTGTTTGGAATACCACCGATTTGGGAGCATTGTAAATTAATTTCTTAGCTTCTGTTTGCAAGACCGCAAATAAATTTGCAACCCAAACACTGTGAACACAGATCTGCGGTTCAGAATTCTCAAGATTTCCTACCTGTTTCCTACCCAGAGCAGAGGCCAAGAGAATTTGCTCTTAGTCTCCCTTTGCCAGCAGATATTTTTTTCTCCTGGCACACCCTTTCATTAAAGGTGAAGCCAGGGATAGATAGCTTTAGTTCTAACTTCCCATCTAGTAGGGATGGAGTCTTACCTCCTGCCTCCCATGTGGTCATGGCCATTTAAAAACAAGTCTCTATACCGGGTGTGTCATTCAATTACGGCCTGTATTCCAAATCCAGACAGCTGCCTATTTTTTATGGCCTATGAGCTATGAATAATTTTCACGTTTTAACTGGTAGCATTTTAAATGGTTACCTAAGTACCTAAATAATATCCTCAATTTTGCCTCTTTGGTCTACAAAGCCTAAAATATTTGCCATTTGGCTCCATAAAAACAGGATTTCCAGCTTCTGTTCTAAGCTATCAAGATCTTCAATCCACTCTTAATAGAGCTATCACTCTCACACATGGACCACCCTTCCTTCATGGGTCCTGCACATTTCGACTGCACACTTCCAAAATCAACCACGCACTTAAAAATAAGTTGTGTACATTTAACCTAGCATACCTAACCCTTTTCTTTTAGGAGAGTTTTTCAAGTAATCTTGCCCACCGTATTCTTCAGAACTTCATTAATAATGGCAAAAAACTGGGCTTACCTGGTGGCGCAGTGGTTGAGAGTCCGCCTGCCGATACAGGGGACACGGGTTCGTGCCCCTGTCCGGGAAGATCCCACATGCCGTGGAGCGGCTGGGCCCGTGAGCCATGGCCGCTGAGCCTGTGCGTCCGGAGCCTGTGCTCCGCAATGGGAGAGGCCACAACAGTGAGAGGCCTACGTACCAGAAAAACAAACAAAAAACAAAAAAAGGCAAAAAATTAAAACAACTTAACATTCAACAAAAATGGGAAATGTTCATAACAATTATAGAAGAACATACAGTAGAAAACTATAAACTGTTATTGAAAGAGTGAGACATAACCTTTTATTCTTAGAGAACTATGTTTATTTAGGTCCCTTTTGTTTAAATAAGTGTATTTCTGTGTATGTATGTATACAGTCATGTATTTATATACACATACATTATTTGTATGATATATTTATATAAGCATATGAAATACATACCTATACACATACCTTTGATTTATATTTGTATACATACACAGGAATATAATTATATATTATATATTTATATACATTGAACTGAAAACTGGTAGTATACATATATATCGTGTAGAAATGTGTGTCTACGTGCATGTGTAGAAAAGCAGGTTGAGAGATATGGAAGCATGAGTTAGACAGGGTTCAAGATTTTAAAAGTAGTTATGTGTAGGTAGTGAGGTTAAGGCCCATTTGATTGAAAATATTGCATATTTTTACATCAATTGTTATGATGACCAGATTCCTATGTAAATAAAATTATAATTAGCTATACATACTCGTATGTGTAATGTATAACCAAAAGATATATAGTTTTATATATGTATTATATTTATATTATATAATACAATTATACTAATACATTATATATTGTGTTATATAGAATATATTAACTATAGTGTATTATATCAGATAATAATAATCATATATTTATATATTATGATATAATTGTTTTATAATCAATATTACAGGATATATCATATTAATATTATGAACATATTAACGATATAAATACATTTCATTACTCATATATTTTGTCTATAATATAGGCTAGGCAAAAAAATATATTAATATAATACATAACTGTTATACACTAATATAAATATTAGTATATTACATTTATACATCAATATAATATTTAATATTGGTATATTTATATTATTTTTAATATATACATAGCTAATGCTCTTTAAAGCCATCTGCTACAAGTAGAATAAGACCAGGAGTATGGCCAAAGCAAATTGTAAAAATATTAGATTACTTATATTCATTTATATGTCATTTTCCTGGAATCTGCATCTGGCTACTAGAGAGGACACACAGCAAAATCAACAAAAAGTGCCCAGGACATAGGATCCTTTCTTCATTGGAACCTCAAAGGAAACACAGTGCTATTCAGTCCCCCTTCAAAGAGCCAAGAGCAAACCTTGAAGCACCCAGTAAAAGCCAATTCAAACAAAAAAGCTTTTCCACTTAAACTGGAAAACGTTAAGTTCCCAAGAGACCCCCTACATCAACCACTGAAGCTCATTTGGCAGTAAAAACCGAACAACAAGAAACGCAAAACAATAGGTGTTTTACCAAAAACACAAAAAAGCAGCTAATTAGTGTCTTTCCTGTTTGAGAGAAGGGGGTGGGAAGTGGGCAGAAGACCTCATAGGAAAGATAAAAAGAAAAGGAAAAGGAAAATAACACTTTCCAGTTTGACACTCAAGCTGTCTTCTGCATCCATTTTGTCAAGACCACCAAGTCAATGTGGAGGCTTTTTCCTCCTTCCCTTTTCTTTTCATGAGACCGATCACAACCAGCACTGCAGATTCCATCCAATTAAGGAATGCTGTTGCCTACAGGTGTGAATGAGCTGTGAGTAAAGTACTGAAGTAGAGGACACCTAAAGTGAAACGATTTCATGAATGTCCACGTGGCTGAGCAGCAAGTTAACCTTTCATAGATGTGCTAAAGAAGAAGAGTTGGGTTTTATTTTATTTACTTTTCCCTGGACTGTGTTGAATGACTATCATCGACAAGTTCAGGCTACTTTTTGCTGAGGATTAATGCACTGGGAGAGCTGAGAGAACACTGAACAGTAGAGCTGTCTTTTTCTTGACCAGTTCACCTTAGTTTCCCAAAGTCTAAGTCTTTCCCTAATTCTTTCTCCTTTTTATTGTAGTAAAATGAACATAACACAAAATTCACCATTTTGATCATTTTACAATTCACTGTACCATTCAGTGGAATTTACTACTGTCACAATGTTGTGCAACTATCACCACTGTCCAACTACAAAACATTTTCATCACCCCAAGAGGAAACATACACCCATTTTGAGGAGTCATTCCCTATTTCCCTCTCTTCCAAACCCCTGGAAACCACTAATGTATAATATTTTCCGTGTGTATGGATTTGCCACTGCTGGACATTTCATATAAATGGAACCATACAATATAGAGCCTTTCGTGCCTGACTTCTTTCACTTAGTTGCATCCATGATGTAGCATGTATCAGTAATCCATTCACTTTTATGGCTGAATTCCCTGATCCTGTTTTCTTCATACTGTTTGAATACAAAATTTAAAATAAGTTGAGAGTGAAGCTCTGTTTTAAGGGCATATCTACGAGGCCAATTCTTTTAAAGAAGGTGAAAAGGGAGATATTGTTGTGAAATGATAATCGTTGAGAAGCCTCAGCCAATTTGATAATGAAAAGTTTGGGAAATGTTGCAAAAAATTATCTGCTTTATATTAAAAGCCTTTTAAGCAAGGATTCAGGAGATTGTCTTTTTCTTGCAGGTAACTTAAATGAGTCAGAAGGAAATAACTGCGCTTTAAAACAGATTTTGAAAGGATTCTATTTATTCTTAATAGACGAATGGGAGTACAGGTAGTTCACATCCAATATGGACTCCCTGTGCAAACACTGTTTATCGTTTTAGCCACCACTATCGAATTATATTTCTTGAGAGTAAGGCAGCTCAATTCCTGCATATTACTTTTTTTTCCTGCATATTACTTTTTAAAATTCATCTATCAAATCCATTAATACAGTATAAACAAGAGATGTTCATGTTTCAGTGCAGTTCAAATATCAGGTATAAAGAACCACCAGCAAGAAAAAGAATCCTGTATCTCTTGCCAGAATGTGGTCAGCTCTGGGGTGCTTTGCTAGCTGAAACACATTTTCATTGTTAAGAGGATAGAGGCTGTTTAAGAGGGATGAGAGCCAAAAAATGTTAACTACGTGTATGTGTTAAGAACAGTGCTAGGTTATCTCATATTCTATATCAGCCAAGGCTCACCATTTTACATATGTGAAAAGCGAAGTTAAAAGTGTTTTAGTAGGGCTTCCCTGGTGGTGCAGTGGTTAAGAATCTGCTTGCCAGTGCAGGTGACGCGGGTTTGAGCCCTGGTCCGGGAAGCTCCCACATGCCACGGAGCAACTAAGAGCATGCGCCACAACTACTGAGCCTGCACTCTAGAGCCCGTGAACCACAACTACTGAAGCCCACACACCTAGACCCCGTGCTCAGCAACAAAGAGAAGCCACCACAATGAGAAGCCCGCGCACCGTAACAAAGAGTAGCCCCTGCTCACCGCAACTAGAGAAAGCCCGCGCATGGCAAGGAAGAGCCAACGCAGCCAAAAATAAATAAATAAATCTATTTTTTTTTTAAAGTGTTTTAGTAACTTACTAAAAGGCACGCAATCAGTAAATCTGAGCAAGAATTCAATCCCAAATCTGTCACACTGAAGTTTAAGCTAATACATGAGATTAATAAAAACAGCACTAAATTAAAAGTTCAGAGATATTTTTAATTTCATACTCTTTCACTAACGCTCTTTGGAGATAAATCATTTCTTTTATATGGGCCTTAGTTTTCACAACTATAATAGTTGGAAGCTTGACTAGATGATCTGTATGTAGTCTTCCAATTCTAAAATGTTCCACTCATTTGGATTCCTACAATAATTGCCCTTGCAATACATGCATGCTGCCACCAAGTAGCCGTACAGACTATTAGTTCCTTTTATATCCCTAGTGGGGAGTGCATTTTGACATCAGACTTACCGGTCAATAGTACAACCTGTTACTATAACTATAAAATAACAAAATAATCTGGTATTATTTCCTGTAAAGCAGAAGCTTTACATTGTCTGTGCATCATATCAGAATCACCTGTAGGTTTGTTTGGTTGTGTTTTAACATCTTTATTGGAGTATAATTGCTTTACAATGGTGTGTTAGTTTCTGCTTTATAACACCTGTACGTTTTTAAACATAGAGGAAATCCATAACCCATTGAATGAGAATTTTCAGAGACAGGACATGGGCATCTGGATTTTTGGGCTCCCATCATCCGTTTATTTTATTTTATTTTATTTTTTGCCTATGTACAATATTTGTCACATCCTCTTGAATCTTTAAATGTTTCTTTTTGTTTTAAAATTTTAGAATATTCCATAATCTTCACCTACTTTTCATAAGGTGTTATCTGTTATGTTTATTCGATCTTGTTCTTCTCCTGGTTGTCTTCTTTTTTTCCTTTTTTTTTTTTTGGCGTGGGGGGGGCCCTGCCTCATGGCTTGCAGGATCTTAGTTCCCTGACCGGGAATGGGACCCCAGGGCCCCAGCAGTGAAAGTGCCAAGTTCTAACCACTGGACCACCAGGGAAGTCCCAAGACTTCTGTTTTAAATGACTTTTTTCCCCACTCTAATTCATTCCTGGGATCAGTTTCATGTTTGAACATTAAACCAACCTTGCATTACTAGAATAAAGCTACTTTGATTGTGATATATGATTGTTTTACATACCATGGATACAGTTTGTGCTTCTGTTTACACATTTTGCATGCATGTTCAAAAGAGAAACTGGCCTGTGATTCTATTCTTGTAATATTCTTTTTAGTTTTGATCTGAAGCTTATGTTGGCCTTATTAATATTTGAGCAATATATACTTTTCTGTTTCCTGGAAGATTTTTATGTAAGATTACCAATATTTCTTCCCTAAATATTTGGAAGAATTTACTTGGAAAGCCATTTATCCCTGGAAATCATTTTCTGTAAAGGTACTTAATTATACAAACAACTTTTGCAGTAGATATAGGTTTTTGAGATATGTTTTCTTTCTTGGGTTAGTCTTGTTAGCTTGCATTTTTAAAGAATTTGTCATTTTCGATGAATTTTCAAATTTATAAATATAAAATTATCATAATTTAAACAGCTTTATTGGGATGGAATTTACATACCATAATTTCAACACTTTAATGTATACAATTCAGTGGTTCTGAGTGTAACCACTAAAAGACTTGGGTAAGCAACACAACAATCCAATTTTAGATTTCTGTCCCCCCACAAAAAACCCATTACACATTAACAAGCTTTTTTCAATCTCCTCAACCCTCTCAGCCCTAGGCAACCACTCATCTACTTCCTGTCTCTACAGATTTGCTATTCTGGGCATTTCATATAAATGGGACCGTACAATATGTGATCTTCTGTGAGTGGCTGCTTTTACTTTACATAATGCTTTCATGGTTCATCTATGTTGTAACATGGATCAGTAGATCGTTCCTTTCTATAGCTGAATGCTATTCTATTGTATGGATATTCCACATTTTGTTTATTCATTTATCCAGTTGTCATTTGAATTATTTCCACCTTTTGTTTTTAGAAAGATGCTTCTATGAACATTCACGTACAAGCTTTTGTGCAGACATAAGTTTTTATTTGTCTTAGGTATATATTTAGTACTGGAACTGCTGGGTCATAGGGTAACTCTATGTTTAACACTTGCAGGAACTCTCAAGCTGTTTTGTAAAATGGCCGCACCATTTTACATTCCCACCAGCAATGTATGTGCGTTTCAATCTCTTCTCTTACAGCCTAGCATGTCATCTATGCTGGAAAACGTTTCACATGTAGTTGAGCAGGATGAGTATTTTACTCTTTGGTTGAGTGTTCTGTAAACATTTATTAGGTCTTGTTAATTCATAGTCTTGTCCAAGTCTTCTATATCGTTGTTGATCTTCTGCCTAACTGTTCTATCCATTATTGACTGTGGAGTACTGAAGCCTCTACCTAATGTTGTGCAATTATCTATTTCTTCCTTCAATTCTTCATGGATTTTGGTATTTTCTTCTTCGTGTATTTTGGTTTTACCTTATTCAGGGCAAATAGGGTAAAGATTTTTGTATCTTCCCTTTCTTTATCATAAAATGTCCCTTTTCATATCTAGTAACTTTTTTGTTTGTTTTAAAGTCTATTTTTTCTGGTATTAGTATAGCCACTTCAGCAATGCTTACGGTTGCTATTTGCATGATATATATTTTTTCATCCTTTTACTTTGTACACATTAGACTTTTGAATCCAAGCAGTGTCTCCTATAGAAAACATTTTTTAATACCCAGTTCGACAATATCTGCCTTTTGATTGTATTGTTTAATTCATTTACATTTAGTTTTTATTATTGATATGGTAGGATTTATTTATGTCTATCATTCTACCTTTGGTTTTCTACATGTCTCATGTTTTTGCTTTTTTGTTATTGTTCCTCCAGTTTCCTTTTATAGTAAGTAGATATTTTCTACCGTAACATGTAATTCCTTTAATGATTTTTAACCACATTGTTTGAGTAATGGCTGCACTAGGGCTTATGTAATACATCTCAGAATCTCTTCAGATTTTTACTAGGTTCATTCCAGATAGAAACAGAAACTGTACTTTTATAGAGCTGTATGCCTTCCCCTCTTTTTTGTTTTTATTACATTTATATATGTTACATACTTAACAACATATTATTATAATAATTACTTCTCACAAGCTTATTTTTTCAAAGAGCTTAGAGAAGAAAGTTGAGCAAATAAATATTTTTGAGTTTGTCGGGTTAATCTGTTTACCATTTCTGGTTCTCTTCCTTTCTTCCTGCGGATTCAGCTTATGATCTACTGTCATTTTTATTCTAACACAGCTTTGTTCTCACTGCCTTCGTTGTGCCATATCATTAAATATATGATATGTTTTTATGTTATATAGAGAACAATCCAAATATAGTCATATTGTTTAGGCACTTACTTTTAAAATTAGTTAAGAGAAGAAAGGAGAAGAAATTTGAAATTACAGTATCTTTTATAATTCCCTACACAACTGCTCTAGTCAGCATTCTTTGTTTTGTTTGTATGGCTTGAGTTACTGTCTGCTATCATTTGAAGAACTTCCACTAGTATTGCTTGTGAAGCCCGTCTGCTAACAATGAACTCACTCAGTTTCTGTTTCTGAGTTATGGTGAAGTATTGATGATAAGTTGTGGAGTGGTGGGAAAAACTAAAATGCGATGTGCTGTATGATGTATGTTTCACTGAAGTGTCTTGGTCAAATTCTAATGATTTATGATAGAAATCACATAAAGCAAGCATCACAATTCTCCAGGAATGTTCTGTAGAATGCTAATGTTAATGATGAATATGTGATCCCAAATCTTTCACTTGTATTGACCTTATCTCAATAATTCTTCTCCCAACAATGCCGTAACTAGAGTTGAGTTCTAAAGTGTACCTTCCTCTTTTCCAATAGAAATGGTCCCACAATTTCAGAAAGTTCTCAAAGGTGAAAAAGTGCACACGGCGTTTATCACGTTTGCAAATGCCAATGAAAATGCTAAGGTAACACTGTCCAAAATGCAATATTCTTCTGTGAGGGCACCCAACTTTAAACAAATACACATATTCTAAATACAGCTTAGATCTGTGACATGTTTTGGCCAATGAAGTGTGAGCAGACATGACGGCCTTCAATGAGCAGCAGAGGCCTTAAATGGGCTTGTGCACTTGGGCTCACCTCTTATGTTTCAGTGAACTCTGTGAGAAGACAGGGCCTGGGAGCTGCGGCCTCACAGTTGGGCTCCAGAGGAAGATGTGTGTTACAGACCTCAAACTGACCCAAAACACGGAGCAAAACCAGCCATCTAGAGGTCTAAAAGAGAGACACTGCAGCTAGCCAATAGGTCCAAGAAAAATCAATTCTTCTTTATGGAACTGAGTTTTGGGTCGATTTGTTCCAAAGCATTATCACAGCAAGAGCTGACTAACACAACATCCTCCAAATCATTGTTATGTAAATGGCTGCCACCATGCCTACAAGTAAGGCAATTGTGTACTCAAATTGTGAGAGTTCTTGAACTCTTGGTGCCTCTCCAACACAATGTACATGGCTGAATTTCCACAACTAAGTTCACTAATATACCACAAAGATCTCCCTAAGCTTTTATTAAATGTAATGCAAAGTTCTTTCTTTTCATTTTCTGCTTCTACATAGTTAAAATGCTTTTTATCAATGTAAAATGGCTCTTACCTTTTGGCTTCTGTCGTGAGAGTCTTGAACTCTGAAACACTGTAGGATATCACCTATAAATGGAATCTAAAACATACAACAATTGAACGAATATAGCAAAAAAGGAGAGTCACCGATATAGAGAACAAACTAATGGTTGCCAGTGTGGAGGGGGAGGAGGGGGCAATACAGGGGTGGGGAAGTGAGAGATGTAAACTACTGGTGTACGACAGGCTCAAGGATGTATTGTACAACACAGGGAATATAGCCAATATTTTGTAATAACTGTAAATGTAAAGTAACCTTTAAATAGGATATAAAATTTTTTTAAAAAAGAAATCATACTTAAAATTTGAAACAATTTAAATGTCCATCAACAGGAAAATGCACATATAAATTATTGGATTTCCCTACATGGGAATCCTACGTAGCGAGGAAAGTACATGAACTAGACAGATCTTTACGTGTCAGCATGGATGAACCTAGCAAAGATAACGCTAAATAAAGCAAGTAACAAGAGAAAACAAAATAGAATACGATATGCAGTTTAAGACTACTTAAACATGTAGCACACATAGAAAGACATCCATGCCACTGATGGAGACCAAGTTCAGAAGAGTGGTTACCCAGGGTCAGCTGGGGAGTGGCTGTGTTTGGGAAAGTGGTCACATCAGAGACTCTTCAAGAGGAATGGTAATGTTTCACTTCACACACTGGCTGGAGGACGGAGGAGTGTCTGCGATGTTATAATGTGAGCACGCTGCATGTAAAAGCCATTGCTGACCACATCTAGGGGAACTGATGCGTGGGAGCTGGTAGTGGGTGGAGGCATCCAGAAGGTGGTGGTAGAAGAGGAACGTTGTACACGTAACGCCTAAGGCCTGACCAGAGGACGACCACCGCTCTAGAAACTGGACACAAATCCAACTTCTACGGCCAATCCTAGAAGACAAACTGAGGCATATTTAAAATTTTAACACTTTATGTGCGCAAAAATAGATTCAATTCATGCACCACAAAGCGGAAGAGGTGAGGAGCACTCCAGCCACAGGAGCTGCACAGATGTTTATTTTAAAAGGGCAGAAGCAAAGCAAGGAAACGAGTGATTTGCTATGGCTTTAACGCCTAGTTGGTGGTTTGTGACTGGGTGTCCTCAGCGGTGTTCGTCACCCTGAGGCGCTGACAGGCTTCGATTTGGGTTGGTTTAAGTGGGCGGCCGCATCGCTAGAGCCACCGCAGGCTAACGGCCTCCTTGCAGGGTTAATTTACTAACACCAATTGTCTGAGTCCTTCCTCTTACTCGGTCACTTCACTTCCTACGCCTCACTTTCTCTTCTCTAAAGTGGTTATTCAGTAGTAAATTCTCTGTGGAGGTGTCAGGACAAAACAAAGTGATTATTAGGAACCACGATCATGTCCTGAATGCACGGAACACGTCACCGTTTGCCAACCACCGTGTCAAGCCAGCAGAAACGACAGAAATTAAGAGCTCTCCGCAGAAATTCACACACCCGTGCACCAGGTAAGGGACCACAGGCAGACGTTCACTCAGCCTTTCCTGTGTCCCTCACGGAGTTCACGCTCTCTCCTGGGCGGGGCGAGCACAGACACTTTGCGGGAGTTTAACTACTTTTAAAATGCGCTGATACAACTAGTCTCACTTTTGTTTGGATCAGTCAGCAAACGCTTTTTGGAAACCCCAAATTCTCCACACCTCCTACCTTTCGCGCTGCCCTAGTCTCGAGGCTGCCGACACCGCTCCTCAGGCTGCGTCGTCAGGAGAGGCGGGTCTGCGTGCTGCTCCTCAGGCCGCGTCGTCAAGGGAGGCGGGTCTGCGTGCGGACGCACGGCGAGCGCGCAGAAGTCCTCGAGCCCCGCCCCCACGGGCCCGCCCGGAGGCTTAAAGCGCAGCCCCGCGGCTCGGGAGGGCGTTGATGCCCGCGCCAACACCAGACCGCGCGTGGGCTCCGGAGCGCGGCATGGAGGGCCCGGCCTAGCTGGGGCCCGTGGCCCTGTGTCTTCGGGCCGCAGCCGCCGGGCGGTGGGCGCCCGAGGGGCCTGGAGGCGAGCCGGGACCCACAGGAGGGTGTGGGCATCCTGTCTGCAGCCAGCGTCCCCGAGGCCGCGCTCAGGCCATGAACACTCGGTGAAGCTGCGCCCGGACAGCCGCGGCCGACTCCTTCTCGCGCTCTGAGGACCTGTGCGCGCTGCAGGACTCGGTGCCTCTGCCCTCCGTGCGGGCTTCCCTGAGGGAGGGCCTGCTGGACTTAACGCCTTCTGCCTCCGCGGGTAGACTGGGCGCCGCTCCTGAGCACCCTCTGCCCCTGATCTGTATCCAGAGCTTCTTCCAGCCACGGCTTGTCGAGACAGGTTTGTACTTCCCGCTTCCAGGGGCCCTCGTGTGGGCGCTGAGAAGCGGGGTTTTAAATGGTTAACGGTGGAGGGTGGGCACTAGAACCGGTGCCCAGTGCCCGGGTGTACGTGCACTAGACGGGGCGTGCGGCCTAGGACTCCTGCCAGCTCGGTGACCCCGGCCGAGTGCCTTAAGGCTTCAAGGTCTCAGTGTTCTCATCTGTAGCATGGGCTTCACAGGACCCAGCCTCTGTGGCGGTTACAAGGATGCACTGTGTTAATGCTTCTAGACTCTACAAAGTAGAACACTTAGCACAGTTTGGAGCATCGTTAATTGTTGCACAGATGTTACCTGGTCTGTTGAATGACTTTGCCTGGTACACACCAAAGCGATTAGGAAATGGATATATCCCAGCTTCATTTCCTTTCCATTCAAACAGGGCTCAGGAAAAAAAAATTTTTTTTCAATAGGTGTATCATATATAGTGGAAAGAGCACCGGTGTCAAGGCAGCTTAGGGTTTGAATTCCAGGGCTGATGCTCTCTGTGGCCTGGACAGGTTTCTTTTGCACTACAATCCCCACACTTGTAAAATGACATTAAAAATCACTCTTTCTGTGGGTTCTTAGAATTAATTAAGCAGGTTATGTGTGTAAAGTATCCTGGCACTTGAATGAGATGTCAGAACCAAGGGCTGCTGGAGACGATGCTTCTGCCCTAGGTAATCTTCCCTTCTACTGGGCAGCAAGTAAACACAAGCACAGGAGTCAGTGCTCTGGAAGAAGTGAGTTCTGCTGCTACAGAGCACAGAACCTCTTTTTTGTTTAATTTAATTTTTATTCTATATTGGAGGATAGTTGATTTACAATATTGTGTTACTTTCAGGTGTACAGTAAAGTGATTCAGTTATACATATATCCATTCCTTTTCAGATTCTTTTCCCGTACAGTTTGTTACAGGATATGGAGTAGAGGTCCCTGTGCTATGCAGTAGGTCCTTGTTGATGATTTTATATATAGTCGTGTGTATATGTTAATGCTAAACTCCTAATGTATCCCTCCCCACCATCTTTCCCCTTTGCAGAGCACAGAAACTTGGAAGGGAAAGTTCAGGGTAGGATTCTTGGAGGAACTGCCATCCTTTCTAAGGATATGTAGAAGCTCCTGGGGTGGCAGGAGAGAGCAGTGTGTGTTGAAGTTTGAGAAATGTAAGAAAATATGGCAAAACTAATGTACAGGGCTGGAACTCAGGGTTTGGGAAAGAAATGAGAGTTAATACTGAAAACTTAGTGGGGCCCAACAGAAAGGCGCCTTGTTTGTCCTGTCAGAAGTTTGGATGTTTATCCTGAAGGCTGTGGGAAACACCAAAGAACAGTGAAATGGAATTCTGGTTTAGAGACTCACTTGGACCTCCATGTGGAAGGCAGTTGATTGGGTGCAGGGTGAATTGTAATCTAAGGGTCCCACTTAAGTTATAAAAGGTGGGACCGGGTTTTGCAGATCTGAGAGAGAATGGGTGAGGCCTGGTGACCAGTTAGAAAAGGGAGGGCAGCAAGCGTGGGTGACAGTTTACAGCTGCATCTTTTTGAGAGCTACAGAGCACAGTAGAAAGGGATTGGGGGTGGCGAGAGGATCTTCCTTCATCTTCAGTGCTTTAGAGGGGCCTGGTAGACAGGTCTGGGCCCAAGGTACAGATGTGGGCTTTTGGGAGGACAGGTGTTTGAAGGCATGGTAGAGACTTAGGTTATCCACAAGAATATCCAAAGGATCATAGGTCTGAGAGTTTTTTTAAGTGGGTATATTTGAGGATGTTTATAAGCTGAGAGAAAGTAGCCAGCAGAGGAAGGGTGTAAAGATCTAGGAGAGGAAGTGATTGTTCATTTGTTTTTGAAAAGCTGAACACTTATCGTGTGCCTGGCCCTTTTCTAGGATGTGGGGTTCACACCATCTGTTATCTCTTCTGCAAGGACAGTTCAGTTCATCCCCCGGTGAACAGAAGTCAGATTATTCTTTGCATCCCATTCAGGTGTAAGAACTGTTTTGTACCTCTGAAGGGAAGCAAGCTCTATCCTTTGGTCACCTGCTGATGATAATAGCATTGGCTGAGACCTGACCATTTACAACGAAGGCACTTCTGTAGGTAATAAGTTCCAGGAGGGCCCGAACTGAGTATGTCTGTTTCAGCATTTAGCATGGTTTAGCATCTGAGAGGCCGGTACATTATTGGCATATAGTAGACTTAAAAATGAGTATTTGTGGATTGTCTGAATGAGTGGATGTGTGTGATTCATATCTTATTTGCAGGTCCTATGCCCTGCAATGGATTTTCAGTGTCAGGTTGTGACAGTATTTATGATGGGGATTGGCATTGTTCCCTATCTAATGGATAAAGATTACACATGAAAGGACTTTACAGTGACATCCCAAAAGCCTCATAGGAATTACATAACAAAAAAATAAAATTGGATTCTGTATAATTTTTAATTTGTAAGCTGGCCAGAACACTGGTATTTCAGCCAGTCCTCTGGTAGTTCCGATGACGTCCCCATGATCACCCAGGCATAATCAGAATGGCTTTAGGATTTGGGAGCCAAAATGTTCCTCAGTATTTACTGCTTTGCATAGTCCACTTAAGAAAATGGACTATTGAAAAAAAAGCTTCAGACACAATATGGCATTTTATGATTTAGCATGAAATCTGAGAAATCTAGAGGTTATCTGAAGCCTGCAATGGTAAAGTTTCCTCTGCTATTGAAGTTATTGTCTTTAAACAAAGGTTCTACATTACTAATGCTATATACATATATTTTATGATATTCAGGTTAATTTCCAATTCTAAGGAAGTAATTGGTTGCTTGGTATGAGAGATGGTGTGGCTTCCAAAGGTGAAAAGTATTATTTTGTTGTAATTTCCAGCTACCTAAGGATGGGAGAGGCCCTGGACACTGCAGTCAGTATATTTTGTGGAGCAGGTTATATTGTGGTTTATTTTTGAAGTTTTACATGTTTATTTTCTTTTTTGCGGTACGCGGGCCTCTCACTGTTGCGGCCTTTCCCTTTGAGGAGCACAGGCTCCGGACGCACAGACTCAGCGGCCATGGCTCACGGGCCTAGCCACTCCGCGGCATGTGGGATCTTCCCAGACTGGGGCACGAACCCGTGTCCCCTGCATCGACAGGCAGACTCTCAACCACTGCGCCACAGGGGAAGCCCACATGTTTATTTTCTATGCAAGTTTGTGTGCTCCTTTTTGAGTTTTGGTAGATAAGTGTTTTGTAACTTTGGAATACTTGGAGTTATATACATATATATATATATATATATATATATATATATATATATATATATGAAACTTATATATATATATATATGAAACACATATATATATATATATATATATATATATATATATATATATATATTAATGTAGTAGTTAAAGCCGTGGAGAGTGTACTAGTCTACCTAGGTTCAAATTCTGGCTTTACCCTATGACTTCCCTGTGGCTTCCTCTGCTCACCTATTCAAAAGGAGGATAATAAGTCTGCTGTGGTGAGTTACATACTAAGTGCTATTTAAGCATTTGCTATAATGATCCTGTATACTCGAAGGCAAGGAACTTGCCCCTTGATCGTCTCTGTATTCCTAGTGCTTAAGAAATCCTAGTGCTTTCCTAGTGCATTGTCTTAGGATAGAGATAGCTCAGTATAGTTCTTCTCACTATAAAGTACTGTTACGTTGAAAGTCTTTGCTTGCGTACTAATAATCTATGACATATCTGCTGAGGAAAGGAAAGGAATAGTTTTAAAACTGCAATGGATAACAAAAGATTGTATGATGTAATGCCTTTATTATGTAATTATAAAACTAACAAATGATCGTGGTAGAAAATTTGAAAAACTCCTAGACAAAAGAGAGGTCAACAAAATTTGGAGTAACATTCAGAGTGTAGAGTTGTCCATGAATATTAGTGCTTTCATATTTTCCAGGACTTTAAGTAGACTCTGCTTCTTAAGAGTCTATTCATGATATTTTACTTTAATGATGTTTTCATCATGAGGACACACACACATGGAAATCTGTCAAAAAAAAAGGCATGTAAATCACTGATGTTTCAGATAGCCACATGAAATAAAGTGAGAAAGGTCAACAAGCTGAAAGAATGTGGAGTAGCATCTCCTTAATTGCTTACATAACTCTGATAATTACCTCTTTGTGGATAAAGTAATTAATGGGGAATCTAATTCAAGAAAAATGTATGAACTTCAAGCCTTCTCAAAGCCAAGTATTTCTTTCCACAAAAGGTTACTTTCCACGGCCATTCTTCCTTACAGGGAAAGAATATTGTATGGCAAAGGATCTTCCTGAAGGAGGGTGCTTCCCACACTGATTGTCATAAATGACTTCGGAATTACTGTTGCTGTATTACCAAAATCTTAAACTAGGATATTTTTGACAAATGCGGTCCTTAGTTAATTTTTAGAGCTACAAACTGTCAGATGGCTCTGAAATAACAATTATCTGGCTGTTCTTCAGGGTGATCACAATATGGTAATGACCTTGAGGTATCACTAAAAAGCAGGAAGGTGTGAGTCTTCCTTTGGTGCCAGAGTGAAATGCAAGTTGGAGTTGGAGTTGGAAAAGAGGCCCACAACCAAGTGATAGAGAAGGAAATGTGAGGTCATTGGTGAAAAACCAGGTTGAAGTTAAGGGGAAGAGGCATGAGGAAATGGTCAACTGTTACAGTATTACAAAGATCATCAAGAAGCATATCCATGAATGTAGTTTGTATTACAATCTGCTGAAAAAGAGACAAATATCCTGGCCTGGCCTTCATGGAGATTATATTTTATTGATTCTGATAATAGATTATTGTTGAAAAGGGCCTCCTATAAATTATAACCATGCAAAGGCAGCAAGATAATTTATTTTTCTTTATGTATGTGTTTCTCATTCCTACTCACTTCTCTCTTAGGGGAGGAGAAAATCACACACAAAAAATGTCAAGTCTCAGCTATTCCTTTTCAAAATAATTTTTTTTCAAATTCCAGTGGAGGCAATAGGTTAACTGTTAAGATTTGTAAGGCTCAAAAAACTAGATTTTTACAAAGTGTAGCCAAATTTCATTCAATAAATAATAGCTTTGGAAAGAATATGTGGTGATGCAAAGTTGGAAAAAGCTGGCTTTTCTTCCGTGAATGGCTTCACTGTCTTGGGAGAAGAGGCAGAGAAGAAATCAAAGTAATTAAACATGCGGTGAGTTTTCCTGATAGGGGACTCTAGTGCTTTAAAATAGACTAGATAATCCTAGGGATAATCTGAGGGTAGAACAGACCAATGCCTCATTTCCAATCTGGTACCCTGGAAGAAAACAGTGTATTTCCTTTGAGGTCTTGAGAGGTTTTTCTTCTGCTTTGTTTTGGTTTTGGTTCATTTTGTAATCAACCTTATTAAGGTATCATTTACATACAATAAAATGCAGACATTTTTAGTCAACGGTTCAGTGACTTTTAATTAATGTATACATTTGTTTAACTACCACCCCCATAAAGATAGATAACAATCCTAAAACCCTAGAAAGTTTCCTCCTAGGCTTTTGCAAAAGTATCCCCATCTCCCACCCCAAGGCAACCACGGATCTGTTTTTTATCTTTAGAGATGACTTTTGCCCAGTTTAGAATTTCATATAAGTTGAATAATACAGTGGGTGCCCTTCTGATCTGGCTTCACTTGCTCAGCATATGGTTTTTGAGATTCATTCATGTTGGGATATTTTAAACCAGGACTTTAGCCTGGGTGGCTGATGTTGTCTGAAGGCACCTATAGGTACATCTGAGTCTCTGGCATTGTCACTGTCTGTTCTTGGCTCCGTATTTTCAACTTTACTAAGAAGCACAAGGTTGAAGTAAGAAAGATCATTGTCAGTATAATGGAGGTGAAGTGGGTTCTGTTATATAATATTCTCAGCAAAAATTGACCTGCTTGGAATCATTGTGTTGATAATCGACAAGGATTCTCTTCCTCCAAAAGCCTTGATACTATAAACCTTCTAAAGGACGCTGTCCTAGGACCCTTCTTTTAGTTTTCATATTTTGGGAAACATTTCTGGAAAATTCAACTGCTCGCAACCTGAAAGAAGCAATTATTCACCTGAAGGCTAACTCTGCTAAAGTTGAGTTGTCCGACCTTTACATGCTGATAGAAGCCAAATAGCCTTGCAAAACAATGCTCTCTTATTGGATATAAGCATATAGATGGTTTAAGGTGGACGTGTGTATGCAGTAAAGTGAAAAAACAGAGAATCTTTGAGTTTCCCTTGCTGGGTTTTTTATTTTTTCATTTAAGTTTCCATAGCGTATGCTAATAGCTCAGGGAAACCTCAGGTTAGTTTTAGGTCCACTCTTTACGTAAATGTTGAAGTACTCCATACCCACCTTTTTTCTACCTTCCTTCTTTTCTTCCATCTTTCCTTTCTAACTTCTTATAATCCATTATACTTAATCCTGCATTTGCTGGGGTGGCAATTAGTGTAGGAAAATACTGTGAAATTTTGCTGTTCAGAATGCATGTTGACCAAATTCTATATTGAGAAAAGGTCTGAATTTACCCAGAGTAACCCTTTCTCAGCGTCTTTGAATAAAGGCCATAGAAACTGGGCTATATATAGTATCCTGACAGGTATGTAGAATTCATAGCAATTGCCCTCAAAGAGCTTACCTAGCGTAGATGCATATGAATGCATTTAATAATTGCTTTATTGGCAGCAGTGCCAACATACACAGTCTATTTTGTTTTATATCATTCTCATTACCTGCTCTTTACCACTGTATAATGGTAATGGTGTGGTTTCTATGGCTTGTGAATTTCACGGCCAAATAATATGTAATTTATTGCACACTTCAGTGTAGACGATGGAGACTCCATAACTTTTCATGTACTCTTTGCCCCTTTGGATGTATTACACTGAGATCAGTCAAAGTAATAAATTTATTTCAAATGTGCATGATAGGTAGACATCAATTAGGACTGATGGGCAATATTTCTTCTTCCAGCAACATAACAGTTTTTAAAGACTAAGCCATTGAACGTGGAGTCACTGAACATGGGACTCAGTTCACTGGGATCCTTCTTAGAAAATTAAAGGACAACTTGAATTGGATTTCTGTGGCTTATTCAAGTAGTAACTAATCAGCTACATCTTGGTGAACTTAATTTGTCACAATCCTTTGGTATTTTATTAACTCTCTTCCCCTTCTTCCCCCGACTCTCACAAGAACGGATCATGAGTATCTTAAAACATATTAAGTCATCTTCCATCCCTGTTAATCTAACTACAAAAGCACACTTTCCTTATCCAATGTAACTTACTGTCTTTTAGAGTGGCTGGGGTTTTAATTCTCTACAAAATTTAAACCAGCAAAGAGAAACATTTTCAAGAGCCACCACATTTTAGCGCTTTAGAAAGAAAACTTTAGAATTAAGGGCAACTATATCATTTTATAGCTAAAGCACCTGAGGCCTAAAGTAGGAAGGTAACCATCAAGGTCAGGGAAGGGGTTGAAGATCAGGTTTCAAGCTGAGGAAGAGTCTACAGGAACTCAATCTGAGCAGGTCGGAAACTGAAAGGAAACCACAAATGTTCTGGGAAGGCTGGCATCTGGCCTCAAGTGTGGGATTCAGACAGGGAGTGGGCCTGGGGGAACTGCGCTTCTGCAGTAGGCAGAGAAGTCCACCTCCCCTCCGGAAAGTGCCACTGACATCAGGGAGTTGAGGGGAAAGAGCAATGAGTTCCAGTCCACCTGAGAAAGCAGGCCAGACTGATTAACTCTGAATTTAGGCTTATTTCAGATACTTCTTGAGAAAGAACTTGGACAAGAGCAAGTCCCCCGCAGCCTCTTTTAAATCCATGCCCAGTATTTTCTGGTGGAGCTGCTTAAACCCTCCAAGTGACTCCAGTATTTTAATTTCACTCTGTATTTAATTCCGACAGTTCTCTGACTGATTATTTAATGGGCAAATAAGTAGGGTCACAAAAGAGTGTGAATGTATTTTACAGGATGAGGATGGGTGGAGTGGAGCAGTCTGGAACAGGACACCAGTAAAAAGGGATCTTGGTAAAGAAGAACGTCTATTAGAAATGGAGAGGAATTCACAAGGAAATTAGTGCCTGACACCACGCCCTTCTCTCTGCATGTTTAGAAGCTAGTTTCTAATTTTATTTTCATAGGAGATGTGCCTGTGATGAATTGTCTTTTACCTCCACACTATTTATCACATGGACATATTGTGAAGTTTGTGTGAGAGAAAGCAAGTATTAGAAATTGTTTTGCAAGGAGCTATAATCACTTCCTGGAACAATCTAGGGTAGAAGGAAAAGGAAAGGAAGGTGGAAACAAAGGAGAAAGACAGCTAATGATGCTGGAGTCTCTCGCTGGGATTTGTGGTATCTCTTTTTGAAACTAAGTACAGAAAGTCAGAACTTGACTGATTGTTTCTTGATCACTGTTTGTTTTCATTTTTGTTTTTCTCTTGCTCTCTCATCAGTTATTCCAGCCAGTGCCATGTCATTTTCAGTTTCAGTAAGCATGCCTGCCTTGTTTCCATTTGCATTATTCATGCAAACGTTGATTGAACTGATGACCGAGTTATGACGGGAAACATTAGATACACCAGTGGATACATTTCTTAATTTTAGAAAAAAATTCCCGAGTGAAGGTTAAAATAACTCCTCTTCAATTTGTCATTTTAAAAAAACTTCTCCTAACATACAATACTTCATTGCCTAACAATGCCAGATAAATGAAGAATTCCTATGTATTCATGAATGCAGGCTAGTCTGTATATCTTTTGGCAGGTATGACCGTTACCGAGGGTAATGGCCTTGTTTGCTGGCCATGTCCTGTCTCCTAGAAAGTTGTAGTTTCTGTTTTCTTTCAGTTGGTCCATTGGATATCAGAGGTGAATTTATAAAACTATACTTCCCTTTACACTTACTTTGTTTTGTTTAGTTTTGTTTTACCTGAAGTATTGTTGAATGACAATGTTGTGTTTCAGGTGTACAGCCAAGAGATTCAGATATATATATTTCTTTTTCAGATCTATTTCCTTTATACGTTATTACAAGGTATTAAATATAGTTGCCTGTGCTATACAGCAGGACCTCGTAGTTTATACTTTATACATAGTATACACTTACTTTGTGTGATCCACGCTGGTCAGACCACATAATTATTTTCACATCTGATATAATTTTTTCAGGTCCAACCTCAAATCTTTGATGAGAAGATATTTTAAAATAAGTTTAGCATGTGTGTGCTCTAAATCCAACAGTAGTTATTAGAGATATGATTTTGCACTAGGTATTCCTCTCTTTTTTGTTCTTGGCCAACCAATTGAAAATTAGTTTTTATTTTCTGGTTGGTTTGCTAGATGTTTATGACTATAATAAACGTGTTAAATTTTGTCTCATATCTTAAAGCACAATCTGAATTAGCAATGGATATTGTGCTATACATAGGGGCTGTGATATAAATATAGTTTCTAACTTCCAAAACATATAGCCTAGAAGGGAACACAGACAAATATGCAGCAATTATGACAACTGCATTTGTTTACTAAGTGAAATAGTACTGAGATGCATAAAGTGCTAGCAAGCCTTGAACAGGCAAATCAGCTTCAAAAATAGATGCGCAGTTCTTTAAAAATATTTTTAACATTTTTCTAGCTACATGTAGAATATAACTTAGCATAAAAACGGTATGGGTTTGAGGATATGGGGAGGGGGAGGGTTAAGCTGTGACAAAGTGAGAGAGTGGCATGGACATATATATACTACCAAACATAAAATAGATAGCTAGTGGGAAGCAACCGCTTAGCACAGGGAGATCAGCTTGGTGCTTTGTGACCACCTGGATGGGTGGGATAGGGAGGGTGGGAGGGAGACAAAAGAGGGAGGGGTTATGGGGATGTATGTATATGTATAGCTGATTCACTTTGTTATATAGCAGAAACTAACACACCATTGTAAAGCAAATATATTCCAATAAGGTCGTTAAAAATAAATTAAGTAAAAGAAGACTGACTCATCCAATTAAAAAAAAAATTCTCTCATCCTGGATTCAAGAGAAGGGATGAAGTAAAAGGATGAGGAAGAACAAGAAGAGGAAATGTGAGCCTGGAGAGGGTAGGAGGAAGAGCAGAAGGCAAATAAGTGTATGTGCATCCCTTGCCATCCCTGACTTTTTTTTTTTTTTTTTTGGTGCTTCAGGAAAACCCAAAAGCCAGAGGAGAGCACAGAGGTGCTCACCACTGCATGTGAACAAAAAGGTGGAGAGAAGAGAATGGTGGTAATCTGCGCAGGCAACTGGAGGATGACCTGAGTGCATCTCGCCAGGGAACGGTCCCCGTTCCATAGAAGCCCTGAATATGCCAGGCTCTTATGTTTAGATGGGGGGCCGAAGGCATCTGTGGGGTCACCACATACATCACTCCTGGAGGTGTTGTTGACATTGTGTTCTTTGTAAAGAGTGTCCCTGGTGAGGTTCCACATCTCCCTCTGCAGGACCCAGCCTTGCCCTCCCAACCTGCCGAGGTCAGCAGGCAACATCCCCAGTTAATCACCAAGTGTGGTGAGATATCTGGAGTGGCCCTGGTGCCCCCCAGTTCAGGCGTCCTGGGGAAAGGGTGAGGAGGACAGAGGCACCGGGGCTTCTTCTCACGCAAGCAGACAGCTCACCTGGCCCAGCGCTGCTGCATCCCTGTGGGCACGCGGTAGCCCTGGCATCCGGTAGGGGACACTGCAGGATCCACACCTGGCTGGGATTTGCCCACCCCCTGGGACCTCGCAGCCTCTGTGGAGCCCCACTGAAGGGCCTGGGTCACCTCATGGCACCATTTCTCAACCTGAGGTTCTATAGATTTTCCATAGATGTGTAAAAATTGAATACAACACACACACAAAATGAAGGCAATTCAAAGCAATGCTAATTTAGGATGAGTTAAAGGGCCAGGATTCCAAGTTAATTATGACCTTAAAATTAGATAACAAATACATCTGGTTTTATTACACGCTGAAAAGCAGTGTCTTCTACAAACTTTTCATGTTGGGATACAGCAAAGCTATAGAATTTATGATTCTATGACCACAGCATCAGGATATTTTTAAATTAAAAAGCACAGGCAAGTTTGGCTGGGGTGTTAAAGAAAGAAAAATGATTATTAGGGGAAAAGGGAACATTGCGGTTCTCTGCCCACTTCCACTGTGCTGGTCTCATGATGGGCCGTGTTGCGTGTGGGCTGGAGGGACAGGGTCACTACTCCCACCTGTGTCATCAGACCTCCCACTCACAGCGCCCAGGTGGGAGGGACCCACACTTTTCACCCTGGAGCCCCAGAGCCTCCCCTTTCCTCTGCATCACTTTCACTGTTCAGGGGACCAGTCACTTGAACGCCGCCCGGCCAAATGCCCAGGTTAAATCGCCCCTGTAGGACAGGTCTCTCTGCTACCAGAACACACTTGGCAAAGAGCAGCAAAGAGGCCCCAGTGCCCTGGGGATGTGAGCCCTGGGGATGTCAGGGCCCAAAGTCACTTGCAGGGTCTGAGTAGCCCCCTGGGTCCCACACACCGACCCCAGGGAGCCCACCTCCCCACTGACTCCAGTCCCTGCCTTTGTGTGGCAGGTTCTGGTCTGACACCTGTGAGGACTGTGACCTGGAGGCCTCAGCCTGAGACTCAGAGGGGATGGAGCTTGTGCAGCGTCTGGCAGCTTAAATGAGACAGGAGGCCAAGGAAGGAGGGCCGCCTCTCTGCTCCCCCTCCGCTCCTGAGTCAGCTAGTGAGTGCCGGTTACTTCCTGTCGGAGCTGTACAAATTTAGCATCAATTTTAGATACATGTCTTACTTTTAACAGTGAAAGGCTGTTACATCAAGCAAAATTGATCTCCTCCTCGGTTTTTTTTTTAAACATTTCTATGTAAGATAACACACAAGTATAGAAAAGCACCCTCCGCAAAGGGAGGGCTCAGTGAATTACAGTGGGCGCTCCACTCTGGGGAGCAGTAGTTTTTCCCTCTGTGAAAGCCCAGATGCTTCTGAGAAGCTCCTCAGCTTCCTTACTCTGGCCCGACCTCCACAGCGGAAATCCCAAAGGGACTGGATTCTCCCAGCCCTCCAGCACCCTCCACTACTTTCTGATTGTGCTGCCACACTCATTTTGAGTTATTTGTGTGTAAATCACTGCACTTGGAATATACATGGAGTAACTGATTTCATTCTTATAACCGAATAAGTTAGCACTTATTCTTCTCCCCTTCTACAGGGGGCAGCCAGGGTGCTGGGGACATCCTGTATATTGAACTGTGTGTTGGTAGCAGATGTGTTTATATTTACAAGAAACCATAAAGCTCTACGCTTAAGATCTGTGCCCTGTACAATACACCAAGGAAACTTCAATTAGAAAGAGATGCCAAAAAAATTTCCCCACAAAACAAACTTCAGGGCCAGGTGGCTTCCTCTGGTTTCTACCAAACATTTAAGACAGAAACGATGCCCGTCTCCTACACACTCTTCCAGAGAACAGATACAGAGGGAACACACCCACACTGCTTTCATCGGACCAGGAGAATACTGATGTCGTACCCGCAGCAGATATTACAGGACAGGAGAAATTACAGGCTGAACACTTCTGAATGTCGATGTCAAAATCCGAAAGCAAATACTAGCAGTCTAAATCGAGAGGTTTTCAGAAAGGAAGGAAACTGGGATTTCGTGGCGGTATTTCCAGTGGTTGATGTGGACAGGATCACTGGGTGTTTGGGCGCTGCCTGGGAACGTGGAGAGAAGGGACAATGCCATCGTGTTAGTGGAATGAACATTTGGTGACAGAGATTAGGAGGGCCTGGGTCATCCTCAGAGACAGTCCTGGGATGGGGTCTCTAGGCTGTGGCTATGGAGGGGTCCCTCTAGAAGGGCATGGGCCTCTCTCCTGTGCCACTGCAGGGTCTAGGGATGGATGAGGAGTTTGTAGGGGCTGGATTTTGATGAGGAAGGATGAGCAGGGAAGGTGCGCCCTCAGAGCCAGTGCAGCCACGGCCCCTCCCCAGCCAGGCCGTAGCCCAGGCTACTCCGACAATTGCTCACATCGATAGTCAGGCGACAGTGGGGCACGCCAGCTTCACCCACGAAACCACCAAGCACAGCCCAGCAGGCCACTGTCCTCATTAATCAGCACTACCTGTGCATCCAGGGCTGGTTGTTGAAGACCAAGCTAATTTGTTAGAGACGTGCCATGTGGGCAACTGGCTTGGAGAGACCAGGGCTCTGAGCCACGTGGAGACAAGCCGACCACTGGTCAGACCACCAGGAGGCTCACCCAGTGTGTGAAGACGCTGAGGGAGGAGGGACGTAGATGGGACCCCCTGATCCTTCAAGGGACCTTCCTTCAGGGATATTTAAGAGCTGTGGGGTCAGGGATCAACATGTAAGGGAGGCAGCGGGTCAGGCATGGGCCCTCCTGTTGGCTCAGACCCCTCCTGTCCTTGGAGCAACCATGGGGCAGTCAGGAGGATTGGGGTCATGGAGGGAGGGGAGCCCTGGGCTCAGGGGTCCAGAGCACCATCTAGAAGATTCAGGGGTTCAGGGATTTCTGTCCCAGGGAACCAACTACATTCCTGTCCCACATCCATCTGTCATCAGCTTTGCGACTCCGGGAAAGTCACTTACAATCGCAACATTTTCGTGCCATGTACCATAAAATATGGTTCACAGCACCTGCCATGAGTTCCCCACGGGGCTGATGTGGGGATCACAGGAGATGATGACAGATATTCTTCACAAGCTCTAAAGCATCACACCCATAACCTTCCCCACTCCCCTGCCCTGTGGCATCCAGGTCCCCTCTCTGGAGGCAGCACTACCACATTTCTTGCTTATTCTTCCAGACATTTAATATTTGAACACTTAGGTAGCACTTATGAAGTAACCATCATTTTTCATCAGGGTCTACCTGATTTGCTGTATTAAGCTTCATCATGTAATACTAATAAGTGGGCCCTATTGACATTTCCATTATCACAGAACAAGGAACTGAGGACAGAGGGTCTGCATAACTTTCCCAGGTTCATGTGGCTTCTGGTATGATTTGAATCCAGACCATCAGGCACCAGCCCCCACTCTGTCGGTCACTGTGCTGTGCTCCCTTTCTGTATTATCTCACTAAATAAAGTCATGTCCCCGTGCAGTCAGCCTGCTGGCTATTTTAAGTGCACACCACATTGCAACACCCTCTTCTCAGCCCAGCTTCGATTCACTTGACTCCCCTAGACTCCCCTAGGAGGCTGGTGAACAAAGAGAAGAGATGTGTGCCCTGGGAATGAATTGACACCTCTGCATGGTCTTCTCCCAGCAACATATCAATAGTTCTCTCAGTTTTTGT
Source organism: Leucopleurus acutus (assembly GCF_964270905.1). NCBI lineage: Eukaryota > Metazoa > Chordata > Mammalia > Artiodactyla > Delphinidae > Leucopleurus > Leucopleurus acutus. The sequence continues at coordinate 23,317,810 of NC_139145.1, read as the reverse complement.
TGTGTTTTCCTGGATCATGACTCGGGTACCAAGAAGAAAAGGAAGATTATAAAGGAATCAAACACAGGATGCACAAGAATATAATCTGCGATCAAGATAATCTGCTGGCCATCCGCAGCGGTGGTTCAGGCACATCAGAATCAGCATCTGGCCAAACAACAGGGTAGGGACACAAATAGCACCCCCACTAACCACTCCATTGAAGGTACTGTGGAAATAATACCAGCAAGTAGATTCAGGAGCAATGGCTGTAGTTTGTACAGCAGAGCCTGGATCTGGCTGAGGGAGGATTGGGCAGGGAAGGTGCCCACTCAGAGCCGGTGCAGCTACTGCCCGCTCTTAGGCAGGCCTTAGTCCAAGCTGCTCAGATGATTGGTCAGTTTCTAGTCAGTGAGACCCTGGGGTCCTGTAAAGCTCATCTGTTAAGCCACCATAACAACAGCCCAGTAGACCCTGTTCCCAGCTAATGAATATTAACTGCTCATCATCCAGGTTTGATCAGTTGAAGATGATGCTAATTCTCTGTGCAACTGTCATGTGGGCAGTTGGTTTGGACTGTCCTGGGTTTTGAGTCAGTTAGGGAGTCAAGTAGACTACTGGTCATTCAGGGTGGTCACCTGACCACCAGGAAGTCTCACTGCAAATCAGCTGCTAGAATCAAGTGCTGAGGGGGAAGGGAGGGAAGATGCACACATATTTGGATACCCCGGTCCATCAGGGGGTCTGCATTTGGGGGAAGGACATTGTATTTGGGGTCAGGGATTGAAACGTAGAGCCAGGAGGTGGGTCCAGATTTGAGCCATTCTCTTGGGCCAGGCACCTCCTCCGAGTACCAGCTGTCTCCCTGCAGCATCTTTGGGGCAGGAGGATGTGGGAAAGGGAGTGAGGAGAGCTCTTGGTTTGTGTATCCAGGGCATGATCTCATGTCCATGTGTTCAGGAATCTCTATCCCTCCCCTGCCTCAGACCCATCACTCATCAGTGTTGTGACTCTGGGCAAGTTACTCAATCTGTCTCAATTTCAGTGCCCTGAACCATAAAATATGGGTCACAGCCCCTACTCTGCCCACCCCACAGTGCATCACAAGAAATAATATTCTTTCCATGAGCTCTAAAACTTCTTACTCATGTCATCAATGTGAAAAAGTAGGCTCTATCCTCCTGTTTGTAGCCTCCTAGGTGCCCTTTCTGGAGACGACCTACTTATTCTTCCAGGCATTTAATACTTGAACATTTATGTAGGTAGCACTTATGAAGTACCCATCATTTTTCTTCAGGCTTTATATTTACTAATTTTTAGCCTCAGAACATAATACGAATAAGCAGGTCCTACTAATATTTCCATATCCCTGGCCAGGGAACTGAGAAACAGAAGGGCTAAGTTACTAACCTTCCCAGGTACACGTGGCGTTCAAATAGGATTTGATTTCAGGCCATCAGGCACCAGCACCCATACTCTCCCTCATTGTGTTGTGCTGACTTTGTACTTGTCTCATGTAAATAAAGTTATTTTCCCCATGTGATCAGCCTGTTGGGTATTTTAAGTGCACGCTAAAATGCAAGGTCCATCTTCATAAGCCCTACTTTGCTTCAGGGGACTCCCCGGGCAGCTAGTAATAAGGAGCTCTGAAGTTTCACCTGTGAAAAAGTTAAGACTTTTGCCAGGAAGATGTCAACACCTCTCACTATTGTGAATGTATTTCCTAGGAACTTGTTTCAGGAATATGAAAAGAAAAAGACAAGGATTCAAACCAAGGATACATATGGGGATTGATCCTCCGTGAAGAAAATATACTGGCTGGCCCTCACCGTCATTCAACAGCTCAAAATGAACATCTAGTCCCAAAGGGTTGAGCCTCAACTATCATCCCATACAAGCCACTCCATTGAAGTCACTGTGGGAATTCCATCCTGAAACTCATCAAGAGTAATGACTATAAAAATGTTGTCATATTATCTTTGATTGAGATATAATCCATATTCCATCAATTCATATATATATATATTTTTGGCGGTACACGGGCCTCTCACTGCTGTGGCCTCTCCCGTTGCGGAGCACAGGCTCCGGACGCGCAGGCTCAGTGGCCATGGCCCATGGGCCCAGCCGCTTACGCGACATGTGGGATCTTCCCGGACCGGGGTATGAACCCGCGTCCCCTGCACCGGCAGGCGGACTCTCAACCACTGCGCCACCAGGGAAGCCCCACATTTTTTATTAACTGTGTGATTCGGCTGCTTTTAGTGTACTCAGGTTTTGCAATGAACATCTCTAATTCCAGTACATTTTCATCATCCCCAAGAGAAACCTCATACCTAGTATCAGTCATTCTCATTCTGTCCTCCCCTTTCACCCCAGCCCTGGGTCTTTCTGTCTCTATTGATTTTCCTATGCTGGACATTTCATATGAAAAGAACCACACAATGTGCGGACTTCTGTGTCTGACTTTTGCAGTAAGCAAAATGTATTCAAGGTGCATCCAGGTTGTAGCATGTATCTGTCCTTCACCCTTTTAATGGCTGAATAATATTCATTGTATGGATATAACACATTTTATTTTTCCATTCCTCAGTTGGTGAATAGTTGGGTTGTTTCCACTTTTTGACTATTATGAATAATGATACGACAATGTAACACTCATGTACAAGTTTTTGTGTGAACATATGTTTTTTATTTCTCCTGGACATATACCTGGGAGTGGAGTTCCTGGGCCATACTGTATCTCTGTGTTGAACTTTTTGAGGAAGGGCCAAACTATTTTCTTTTTCATATTTGCACCAGCAATGCTTGAAAGTGCCAATTTCCCCACATCATTGCCAACCCTTGTTTTTAAAAAAATTATATGGCACAATAGTGGGTATGAAGTGGTATCTCACTGTGGTTTCAGTTTGCATGATTTTGACTAATAATTTTGGACATGTTTTCATGTGCTTATTGGCAATTTGTGTCTCTTCTTTGGAGCAGTATCTATGCAGATTCTTTTTCTCATTCTTAAAATTTGGTTATTTGACATTTTATTGAGTTGCCAGTGTTCTTTACATATTCTGAATACTAGGCTTTATCTGATATATGACTTGCAAACATTTTCCTTCATTCTGAAGGTTGTATTATGTCTTTCTTGATGGTGTTCTTTGAAACACAAAGGATTTTAATTTTGATAAAGTCCAATTTCTTTTTCCTTTTGTTGCCTGTGCTTTTGCTATCATATTTAAGAGTTCATTGCCAAATCCAAGACTATGAAGATTTATCCCTTTTTTTCTTCAGAAATTTGTATAGTTTAGCTCTTATATTTAACTCTTTGATCCATTTTAAATTCAAAGTCTATTTTGTCTGATATTGGTATAGACACTCCTGCTCTCTTGGTTACTATTTGAGTTTTCTCACTGAGTTTGGAATTCCCTTTTCTATCCTTTAACTTTCAACCTGCTTGATTCTTTTGATCTCAAGTAAGTCTCTTGTAGACAGCATATAGTTGGGTCATATGTTTTTACCTATTCCGCCAATCTCTGTATTTTGATTGGAGAGTTTAATGCATTTACATTTAAAGTAATTGCTGACAAAAAAAAGACTTATTTCTGCTATTGTGCTGTTTCTTTTCCATCTGCCCAAAGCTTTTTGCACCTCATTTCCTGCATTCCTATCTTTCGTTGTGTGTGTTTAGCTGATTTCTTACAATAAAATATTTAAATTACTTTCTCACTTCCTTTTGGGACTATTCTATAGCTATTTTCTTTGTGTTTACCATGGGGATTACCTTTAATATCCTAAAATTAAAACACTCTAATTTGAATTTATACCAGGTTAAACTCAACAACATCCAAGTTCTTGAAGCTAAAAGAGCATCCTACTATCTCAATGCAAAAGACCTTCTCCAAGACACACTGCAGTTTCTGCCTGGCTGGGACATTGCCCCAGAGTGAGGTTAAGTTTAAGGAGTCGAAGGAGGCATACATTTCCATCCTCTGGATCACTGCTCACCAAAAAATACATAATGCCAGGCACATATGTAATTTTGAATTTTCTAATGAACACACCAGGAAAATGAAAATGGTGAAGTCAATGTAAATAATAGATTTTTAATTCAGTATCTGCAAAGTGTTAGAATGTTCACATGTGGCACGAGAAATGTGGTCATATTACGAAGGCTTGAGAGCCGCGTGGGGCAAGATAGAGGACAAACAGCATGCACTTGAAACTCTAAGAAGTGAACGCTAACAGGCAGATGGGGCCTGGAAGTCCAAAGTTGAATAACAGCCCATAACAGGGTGATTATGGTGGGGTTTTTTCCTGCCTCTGTCTCCCAGTTTACGCAAGGCACGCAAAGTCCAGCAACAGCTGAAAGTTAAAACCATGGGATCAACCTTTTATTTCTAGCCAGACAAGTGAGAAAGTGGGGGGCTTGGATGTTGAGGAGTGAGGGGGTCATCCCCATTGGTCTTTTTCTCCCCAGTTACCACATCTCCCCTGCAACCTCAGTGATGGCAGAGGCCTTCACTGAGAAATGGCCTGTGTCTCTGGACAAAGGAACAGGTTAAGAGGCTCCTATTGTCTGAAGAGTGTGGGGGCATGCCCGTTATTTTCCTTTCTTTTCTCTTGCTATTTAAATTGACAAGAACAGATACTACACTTGATCTTAGCCAAAAGGCTGAGATGAAATAGACAAAATAAACTTTAAGCTAAAATTACTGTCAAGTATAAATTTTACTAATCTAGTTATTCCAAAGGACCAAAGAGCAGGGCAGTGGCTTTATTGAGAACCCAGGATTTCCGAGTGTCCACCGTGCTCAGTCACTTTTAAATCATCAGCACAGCCCTATAATTCAGAGATTTAGGTGAAGTGACTTGCCCAGCGTCACACAGCTAAGTGAGAGTCTTCTGGGACCAACAGTAACTTTTGCAAAGGCGTCTCTTGCTATACTTAATCACTGCCACCATCTGACACTCACATTCTTTTTATACTATTCTGTTTCCTTGGGTCAAAGAATCCGACCCCTGAATTAAGGTTAAATAGGAATTAGTGGCAGATCAAAAGCCAAAATCGCTTCAAGATATTCTTTAATTACCCCAAGTAATGCCTTTAGTCACAAAAATATAGAACAATATAGAAAATTACAAGTCAAGTGACCTTAGTGTTCACAGGGAAGCACTAATACATTTTAATGTACCATGATCATATTAAAATAGAAATAACTATGAAACATTTTCTGCGGAGAAGCAGCCCCTGCAGCAGGCAGCAGAAAGGGACAGGAAGGCTGCATGGCGCCCAGGCCCCCAGTGGCCTAGGTCTCACCCCGCAGCGCACTGTTGATGCGCCGGAACGCTGCTTCCTTCTCGGAGTCTAGGTCTTCAGCGGCAACAGGGAAACCCAGCTCAGGGCCTGGGGGCAGCCTCAGAGGCTCCCCTTGCCGGTGCGGCAGCAGAGGAATCCTGCGTTTTCGGGGCCTGGGACTGTCAGATGTGCGGGAGCCGTTCCTCCAGGGCCGTTTCTGCCCTCTTGTCTCTGCATCTTTGTCAGGCTGGTTTTTCCTCTGGGAAACCACCGGAGCTGCAGAGGGCGATGGAGGGCCCTCCTTGCTCCCTTTCTTTGCAGACTTCTGGGGCAGCCCTTGCGGTATGGCGGGACCCCTCCTTCTCTTCACTGGCGGGAAACCTCGGGTGGAGCTATATGAGCTCGTGATGGCGTTTCTTTGGGGGCAGGAGCTCATACAAGTGGTCTACAGTTTCCTGGCGGATCTGTCTTCTGCCCTCTTGTCGTGGAGGTCTCTCTGCAGAGGTCCAGGCCTGGGCACGAAGAAAGAGCCCCCCAGGGGCCTAAATGCAGATCGTGCGCCCCCGGTGTCATCGGGGCCGCTTCTCTGGTCTTCGTTCCTCCCTGTGACTGTGGGGACTTCCTCCTGCTCGGCCATCCCTTGCCCGCTCTCTCCCAGGGCCCTCAACACCGTCTTCTCTGTGCTGTAGTTGTAGTTCGGGACACAGCTGGGTGTCGTGGCCGGCACTGGCTGCCCCTGCGTCACACTGACAGTGACTGTGTCCACTGCGGACACTGAGCTGCGGGACGTCGTGGAGGTGCGAGCACCCATCTCTGCCTTCTTCCGACGGCCTCGCCTGAAGATGGAGATAAGGATCCCCATAAGGCGTGCAGCGTCTGCGGGATGGTAGAATGGGGTCTCAGAGACTCTGTGGCAAAGCGTAGATGCAGAGTCACTGGACACTTGTGGGCTGGCCTGCGAGTGGATAGCCGGCCATAGACAGCTGGGTGACCCGGGCCGGCCACGGGAAGTCGGTGGGCGCGGGGAGCGGGCTGGGGGCAGCCGAACCCTCCTGGCAGGTGCTGGTCCCCCAGTGCCCGGTGTGAGGGTGAGGGGCAGGGCCTACCTAAGTAACTGACCCTAGAGAACTTGGGTGAGGTTGGTCCTTGGTTAGCGAGCTGGGCTCCGAGCACTCTCCTTCAGCTGCCAACTCGGCCAAAAGCGGAGTGCGCTCTCTTTGGCCTGTTGCTGGGATGCAGCTCTGAAACCTGTGAGCGAACAATGGGCGTGCGTTGGCGGGGCGCAAAAGTTTAGGGAGGGGTGGCGCATGCGCAGAGTACACGTCAGGCCCTGGGGCGCACAGGTGAGGATGCGCGCCCCTGGACCGTCTAGCGCTTCTGAATCTCCCCGGGGGTCTGAGGGCTGGAGGTGTTTGCCTTGAGGGTGATGAGCTTCTTGGTAGGGCAGCTGCCCCTTCTCCCCCGGCCGGCTCTAACTGTACAGGATGGGTCCCCGGCCACCAGAGCAGGAAAGCTGGAGAGCAGGGTACCTGGCTCAGCAGCCGCCGCCCGAGGTGGCAAATTTGGCATCAGCGCCTGTGCGTCCGCCTGCCCTCCCACCTGGTAACATTGGAGGAGAGAGCCGCTAAGAACAGAAGTGCAAAAAAAAAAAAAAAAAAAAAAAAAAAAACCCACAAGTGCCCAAGCCAACCAGATCCTTCTGGGGTGACAACTGAAGGGGGATAAATGACTGAACAAAAATTAAGTCTCAGAGACATGTGAAACAATATTGCAAGTTCTAACTTTTGTGCCGTTGGAGGGTCTGAAGGAAAGGTGCAGAAGAAAATATATGAGGAAAAGAATAGTTGAAAACGTCACTGATTTCAAGACACAGACCTAAGCTCAGAAAGCCTCACCCTGACACACAACCTGATAAAAAAGCCAAGGTGAAGAATAATCTTGTATAACTGACCTGTTATACATCACAGAATGTCAACTTGAAGGACTGTGATTTCTCATCAGAAAACAGAGACCAGAAAAGAATGGAATAACATCTTTAAAGTATTAAAGGAAAAGACCAACCAGGATATGATATCCTTAAAGCAAGGATATCCTTAAAGACTGAAAGTCAAACAAAAGCCAAAATGCAGTCTGATGGAGATGAGAGAAAACTAAGAGAATTCATCACCAGACAATTTGCTATAACATAATTACATGAAAGGAACTTCTTCAGGCTGAAGTGAAATGACACAAGAAAGAAGTAAGCTTGCAACTTCAGGAACAAAGGAAGGGCAACAAAAATGGCAAGTATCTGGAAAAATTATCCTCTTACATTATTTTGTATATGTATGACTTTTTTTTTTTTTGGCCACGCCTGCGTGGCCTGCGGGATCTTAGTTCCCCTACCAGGGACTGAACCCGGGGCCCCAGCAGTGAAAGTGCTGAGTCCTAACCACTGGACCGCCAGGGAATTCCCTGTATATGTATGAAAAAAGGATACCACAGTCTCAGAGGGTGGCGTTGACGTCATATAAATGTGACACATATGACAGCTATAACAAAGAGTGGAAGGTAAAAGAATCTATATGGATGTAAGCCTTCTGAATTTTATTTAATTGGTAAAATATTAACTCTAGACTGTGAAACAATACGTATACATAGTGTTATTCCAAGAACAATTAAAAAATGACAAACTCAAGAAAATTGGATAACCTCAATAGTCCTATATTTAGGAATTGTGGACAAGATAGCTAAAACATTCACATATGTGTTTTGTGAAAAGTTTTTCTCTTGGTTAATTGCCTAGGAGTGGGTTTTTGGGTCATATGGTAAGTATGGCCCTCTCAGCCAGCCCTGGTCACCACTTCAGGTGTCACCCCAGCAGGATCTGGATGGTGTGGGCACTTTCGTTCTTAGCGGCTCTCCCCTCCAGTGCCGCCAGGGGAAAGGGCAGGAGGACGCAGAGGCGCTGCTGCCAAAGCTGCCGCCTCTTGTGGGAGCTGCACAGCCAGCGACCTTGCCCCACTTTGCTGGGCGGGGATCCCGTCCAGTACAGTTAGTTACCCCGACAGCACTGGGGCGCGGCCAGGGGAGAAGGGCCAGCTGTCCTGCCAAGAAGCTCATCACCCTCAAGGCAAACACCTCCAGCCCTCAGACCCCCGGGAGATTCAGAAGCGCTAGAAGGTCCAGGGGCGCGCATCCTCACCTGTGCGCCCCAGGGCCTGACGTGTACTCTGCGCATGCGCCACCCCTCCCTAAACTTTTGCGCCCCGCCAACGCACGCCCATTGTTCGCTCACAGGTTTCAGAGTATAAAAAGGCAACAGGTCAAAGAGAGCGCACTCCGCTTTTGGCCGAGTTGGCAGCTGAAGGAGAGTGCTCGGAGCCCAGCTCTCTATCCACGGACCGACCTCACCCATGTTCTCTAGGAGCAGTTACTTAGGTAGGCCCTGCCCCTCACCCTCACACCTGGCACTGGGGGACCAGCACCTGCCAGGAGGGCTCGGCTGCCCCCAGCCCGCTCCCCGCGCCCACCGACTTCCCGTGGCCGGCCCGGGTCACCCAGCTGTCTATGGCCGGCTATCCACTCGCAGGCCAGCCCACAAATGTCCAGTGACTCTGCATCTGCACTTTGCCACAGAGTCTCTGAGACCCCATTCTACCATCCCGCAGACGCTGCACTCCTTATGGGGATCCTTATCTCCATCTTCAGGCGAGGCCATCGGAAGAAGGCAGAGATGGGTGCTCGCACCTCCACGACGTCCCGCAGCTCAGTGTCCGCAGTGGACACAGTCACTGTCAGTGTGACGCAGGGGCAGCCAGTGCCGGCCACGACACCCAGCTGTGTCCCGAACTACAACTACAGCACAGAGAAGACGGTGTTGAGGGCCCTGGAGGAGAGCGGGCAAGGGATGGCCGAGCAGGAGGAAGTCCCCACAGTCACAGGGAGGAACGAAGACCAGAGAAGCGGCCCCGATGACACCGGGGGCGCACGATCTGCATTTAGGCCCCTGGGGGGCTCTTTCTTCGTGCCCAGGCCTGGACCTCTGCAGAGAGACCTCCACGCCAAGTGGGCAGAGGACAGATCCGCCAGGAAACAGCAGACCTCTGGTATGAGTTCCTGCCCCCAAAGAAACGCCATCACGAGCTCATATAGCTCCACCCGAGGTTTCCTGCCAGTGGAAAGAAGGAGGGGTCCCGCCATACCGCAAGGGCTGCCCCAGAAGTCTGCGAAGACAGGGGGCGAGGAGGGCCCTCCATCGCCATCTGCAGCTCCGGTGGTTTACCAGAGGAAAAGCCAGCCTGACAAAAATGCAGAGGCAGCAAGAGGGCAGAAAGGGCCCTGGAGGAAGGGCTCCTGCACATCTGACAGTCCCAGGCCCCGAAAACGCAGGATTCCTCTGCTGCCGCACAGGCGAGGGGAGCCTCTGAGGCTGCCCCCAGCCCCTGAGCCGGGTTTCCGGGTCACCGCCGAAGACCTAGACTCGGAGAAGGAAGCAGCGTTCCGGCGCATCAACAGTGCGCTGCGGGATGAGACCTATGCCATCGGGGACCTCGGCAGCTCTCCCCAGCATAGGCAACGGAAAGCCCCAGCCTTTGCCTCTGCTCCAGGCCCTCCAGCTTCGGGCGGCCCCGCACAAGCATCTTCTGGGGGTGGTTCATCCAGAAATTCCACCGTGGGCACCCATGCCAGCACACAGCTGGGTTTTGGGAGCAGAGCGGCTGCCCTAGATCTGAGCTGCATGTTTGCAGCTCTCAGCGTGACATCAAGAAAGAGGGGGCCCCCGAGCACCACACACAGCAATGGGGGCAGCATGGGCCTGAACTCCTGGGACCCTCCTCACCAGAGCCACCCCATGGTGACCACGGGACCCAGACCTAAGAAGAAGCCTGGGTTTGGAGGCACTACTGCCCCCATCTTAATGCACATCCCTGGGGGCCCTGATTGGCAGCAGCGAGGAACCACCGCCTGTGGCAGCTCTCCCCAGCAGAGGAAACAGAAAGCCCCAGCATTTGCCTCTGCTCCAGGCCCCCCAGCTTCGGGCGGCCCCGCACAAGCATCTTCTGGGTGTTCATCATCCAGAAATTCCACCGTGGGCACCCATGCCAGCACACAGCTGGGTTTTGGGAGCAGAGCGGCTGCCCTAGATGATCTGAGCTGCATGTTTGCAGCTCTCAGAGTGACATCAAGAAAGAGGGGGCCCCCGAGCACCACACACAGCAATGGGGGCAGCGTGGGCCTGAACTCCTGGGGCCCGCCTCACCAGAGCCACCCCATGGTGACCATGGGACCCAGCCCTAAGAAGAAGCCTAGGTTTGGAGGCACTACTGTCCCCATCTTACATCACATCCCTGGGGGCGCACCCAGGCAGGGCCCCCCTACTTCCAGCGGAGGGCGCAGCCCATGCCCAGCCAAGGCTGACTTTAGGGGTGTGTCGGTTCCGGCCTCTACTCCTATCAGCCTCAGCTCCGCAGTGGGCACAGCAAGGTGCAGCCTTGCTCTTAGGGCCCCCTCATCACCTGCCCAGGGCTTGGCTGGACAAAAAACCACTGGGCCATCGACCAAGTCATTCTCCTCCAGGTCTCGATTCATTACCTTGGGGTTTAAGAGGAGGAAGTTGGCCTGAGCCAATAACTTTGGGGCGAGGCCATCAGTGTCCACCTCCTCCCAGGCTGGGCCTCGTGTGGACCCTGTTTCGATGTGAAACTTATAATAAAGCTTTGTTCTTGTTCTTTTGCATAATCCTCACGTGTCTGTGATCTGTAGATCAAGTGTGGAAAAGCACTGGCTTGTATGAGTGGTAACATGGAAAGCCAGACCTGTTTAGTTTCCTGTGACCCTGCTCATGGGTTGTGAACAGTAGTAGCACAACAAGATGGCTACAAGGGCCCTATATTAAAAGTGTGTTTTGAGTTTAAACGATGCAGCCCGGAATAAAATGGGCCCAGAAGGAGGGGTAAACAGGGAGGGTCATCCTTGTCTGTTGTAATTGCTACTTCCCACCCACTTCTCTGGCCTGGAGGGGGCTGGGTCATCCCGAGCACACACCAGCCGCCCATACTCTACACGTTTAGTATTTTCTAATGTAGCAGTTTCTTTGACTTTTTTTGTTTTGCTTTAATAGGTCTTAGGCAAATCATTTACATGCACATCTCACTCAGAGAGTATATGTCCATACAACCTAAAACAATCTACAGATCCAGTGCAATCCCTATCAAAATTCCAATGACATTTTTTACATAAATAGAAAGAACAATCCTAAAATTCGTATGGAACTGCAATAGACTTCAAAAGCCACAGCAATCCTGAGAAAGAAGAACAAAGCTGGAGGCAACACTTTTCCTGATTTCAAATTATACTACAAAGCTAGAGTAATCAAAATAGTATGGTACTGGCATGAAAACAGACACATACACCAATGCAACAGAATCAAGAGCCGAGAAATAAATCCACACACATACAGGCAACTAATTGACAGGGATCCAAGAATACTCAATAGGGAAAAGATAGTCTCTTCAGTAAATGGTGTTGGCAAAACTGGATACCCACATGCAAAACAAAGAAAGTGGACCCCTATCTTACACCATTTGTAAAAATTAACTTGAAATGGATTAAAGACTTAAATGTAAGACCTGAAACTGTAAAACTCCTAGAAGAGAACATAAAGAGAAAACTCCTTAACATTGGTCTTGGTGATGATTTTTTGGGTATGATAACAAAACCACAAGCAACAAAAACAAAAAGCAACCAATGGGACTACATCAAACTAAAAAGCTCCTGGAGAGCAAAAGAAACAATCAACAAAATGAAAAGGCAACCTAGGAATGGGAAAAAATATTTGCAAACCACATGTATGATAAGAGGTTAATATCCAAAATCTATAAGGAATTCAAACAACTCCATAGCAACAAACAAACAAACAAACAAAAACAAATAATCTGATTCTAAAATAGGCAAAGCAGGGGACTTCCCTGGTGGTCCAGTGGTTAAGACTCCACACTTCCACTGCAGGGGGCATGGGTTTGATCCCTGGTCAGGGAATTAAGGCCCGCATGTCATGCAGTGTGTGTAAAAAAATAAAATAAATAAGGCAAAGCAAGACTAGGAAACAACTAAGTGTCCAACAGGTGAATGGATAAAGAAAATGTGACATATCCAGATATAGATAGATAGATAGATAGATAGATAGATAGATAGATAGATAGATACATAGATAGATAGACTATTTGAACGCCACGTGTACCTAGGAAGGTTAGTTACTTAGCCCTTCTGTTTCTCAGTTCCCTGGCCAGGGATATGGAAATATTAGTAGGACCTGCTTATTCGTATTATGTTCTGAGGCTAAAAATTAGTAAATATAAAGCCTGAAGAAAAATGATGGGTACTTCATAAGTGCTACCTACATAAATGTTCAAGTATTAAATGCCTGGAAGAATAAGTAGGTCGTCTCCAGAAAGGGCACCTAGGAGGCTACAAACAGGAGGATAGAGCCTACTTTTTCACATTGATGACATGAGTAAGAAGTTTTAGAGCTCATGGAAAGAATATTATTTCTTGTGATGCACTGTGGGGTGGGCAGAGTAGGGGCTGTGACCCATATTTTATGGTTCAGGGCACTGAAATTGAGACAGATTGAGTAACTTGCCCAGAGTCACAACACTGATGAGTGATGGGTCTGAGGCAGGGGAGGGATAGAGATTCCTGAACACATGGACATGAGATCATGCCCTGGATACACAAACCAAGAGCTCTCCTCACTCCCTTTCCCACATCCTCCTGCCCCAAAGATGCTGCAGGGAGACAGCTGGTACTCGGAGGAGGTGCCTGGCCCAAGAGAATGGCTCAAATCTGGACCCACCTCCTGGCTCTACGTTTCAATCCCTGACCCCAAATACAATGTCCTTCCCCCAAATGCAGACCCCCTGATGGACCGGGGTATCCAAATATGTGTGCATCTTCCCTCCCTTCCCCCTCAGCACTTGATTCTAGCAGCTGATTTGCAGTGAGACTTCCTGGTGGTCAGGTGACCACCCTGAATGACCAGTAGTCTACTTGACTCCCTAACTGACTCAAAACCCAGGACAGTCCAAACCAACTGCCCACATGACAGTTGCACAGAGAATTAGCATCATCTTCAACTGATCAAACCTGGATGATGAGCAGTTAATATTCATTAGCTGGGAACAGGGTCTACTGGGCTGTTGTTATGGTGGCTTAACAGATGAGCTTTACAGGACCCCAGGGTCTCACTGACTAGAAACTGACCAATCATCTGAGCAGCTTGGACTAAGGCCTGCCTAAGAGCAGGCAGTAGCTGCACCGGCTCTGAGTGGGCACCTTCCCTGCCCAATCCTCCCTCAGCCAGATCCAGGCTCTGCTGTACAAACTACAGCCATTGCTCCTGAATCTACTTGCTGGTATTATTTCCACAGTACCTTCAATGGAGTGGTTAGTGGGGGTGCTATTTGTGTCCCTACCCTGTTGTTTGGCCAGATGCTGATTCTGATGTGCCTGAACCACCGCTGCGGATGGCCAGCAGATTATCTTGATCGCAGATTATATTCTTGTGCATCCTGTGTTTGATTCCTTTATAATCTTCCTTTTCTTCTTGGTACCCGAGTCATGATCCAGGAAAACACAACAAAAACTGAGAGAACTATTGATATGTTGCTGGGAGAAGACCATGCAGAGGTGTCAATTCATTCCCAGGGCACACATCTCTTCTCTTTGTTCACCAGCCTCCTAGGGGAGTCTAGGGGAGTCAAGTGAATCGAAGCTGGGCTGAGAAGAGGGTGTTGCAATGTGGTGTGCACTTAAAATAGCCAGCAGGCTGACTGCACGGGGACATGACTTTATTTAGTGAGATAATACAGAAAGGGAGCACAGCACAGTGACCGACAGAGTGGGGGCTGGTGCCTGATGGTCTGGATTCAAATCATACCAGAAGCCACATGAACCTGGGAAAGTTATGCAGACCCTCTGTCCTCAGTTCCTTGTTCTGTGATAATGGAAATGTCAATAGGGCCCACTTATTAGTATTACATGATGAAGCTTAATACAGCAAATCAGGTAGACCCTGATGAAAAATGATGGTTACTTCATAAGTGCTACCTAAGTGTTCAAATATTAAATGTCTGGAAGAATAAGCAAGAAATGTGGTAGTGCTGCCTCCAGAGAGGGGACCTGGATGCCACAGGGCAGGGGAGTGGGGAAGGTTATGGGTGTGATGCTTTAGAGCTTGTGAAGAATATCTGTCATCATCTCCTGTGATCCCCACATCAGCCCCGTGGGGAACTCATGGCAGGTGCTGTGAACCATATTTTATGGTACATGGCACGAAAATGTTGCGATTGTAAGTGACTTTCCCGGAGTCGCAAAGCTGATGACAGATGGATGTGGGACAGGAATGTAGTTGGTTCCCTGGGACAGAAATCCCTGAACCCCTGAATCTTCTAGATGGTGCTCTGGACCCCTGAGCCCAGGGCTCCCCTCCCTCCATGACCCCAATCCTCCTGACTGCCCCATGGTTGCTCCAAGGACAGGAGGGGTCTGAGCCAACAGGAGGGCCCATGCCTGACCCCGCTGCCTCCCTTACATGTTGATCCCTGACCCCACAGCTCTTAAATATCCCTGAAGGAAGGTCCCTTGAAGGATCAGGGGGTCCCATCTACGTCCCTCCTCCCTCAGCGTCTTCACACACTGGGTGAGCCTCCTGGTGGTCTGACCAGTGGTCGGCTTGTCTCCACGTGGCTCAGAGCCCTGGTCTCTCCAAGCCAGTTGCCCACATGGCACGTCTCTAACAAATTAGCTTGGTCTTCAACAACCAGCCCTGGATGCACAGGTAGTGCTGATTAATGAGGACAGTGGCCTGCTGGGCTGTGCTTGGTGGTTTCGTGGGTGAAGCTGGCGTGCCCCACTGTCGCCTGACTATCGATGTGAGCAATTGTCGGAGTAGCCTGGGCTACGGCCTGGCTGGGGAGGGGCCGTGGCTGCACTGGCTCTGAGGGCGCACCTTCCCTGCTCATCCTTCCTCATCAAAATCCAGCCCCTACAAACTCCTCATCCATCCCTAGACCCTGCAGTGGCACAGGAGAGAGGCCCATGCCCTTCTAGAGGGACCCCTCCATAGCCACAGCCTAGAGACCCCATCCCAGGACTGTCTCTGAGGATGACCCAGGCCCTCCTAATCTCTGTCACCAAATGTTCATTCCACTAACACGATGGCATTGTCCCTTCTCTCCACGTTCCCAGGCAGCGCCCAAACACCCAGTGATCCTGTCCACATCAACCACTGGAAATACCGCCACGAAATCCCAGTTTCCTTCCTTTCTGAAAACCTCTCGATTTAGACTGCTAGTATTTGCTTTCGGATTTTGACATCGACATTCAGAAGTGTTCAGCCTGTAATTTCTCCTGTCCTGTAATATCTGCTGCGGGTACGACATCAGTATTCTCCTGGTCCGATGAAAGCAGTGTGGGTGTGTTCCCTCTGTATCTGTTCTCTGGAAGAGTGTGTAGGAGACGGGCATCGTTTCTGTCTTAAATGTTTGGTAGAAACCAGAGGAAGCCACCTGGCCCTGAAGTTTGTTTTGTGGGGAAATTTTTTTGGCATCTCTTTCTAATTGAAGTTTCCTTGGTGTATTGTACAGGGCACAGATCTTAAGCGTAGAGCTTTATGGTTTCTTGTAAATATAAACACATCTGCTACCAACACACAGTTCAATATACAGGATGTCCCCAGCACCCTGGCTGCCCCCTGTAGAAGGGGAGAAGAATAAGTGCTAACTTATTCGGTTATAAGAATGAAATCAGTTACTCCATGTATATTCCAAGTGCAGTGATTTACACACAAATAACTCAAAATGAGTGTGGCAGCACAATCAGAAAGTAGTGGAGGGTGCTGGAGGGCTGGGAGAATCCAGTCCCTTTGGGATTTCCGCTGTGGAGGTCGGGCCAGAGTAAGGAAGCTGAGGAGCTTCTCAGAAGCATCTGGGCTTTCACAGAGGGAAAAACTACTGCTCCCCAGAGTGGAGCGCCCACTGTAATTCACTGAGCCCTCCCTTTGCGGAGGGTGCTTTTCTATACTTGTGTGTTATCTTACATAGAAATGTTTAAAAAAAAAACCGAGGAGGAGATCAATTTTGCTTGATGTAACAGCCTTTCACTGTTAAAAGTAAGACATGTATCTAAAATTGATGCTAAATTTGTACAGCTCCGACAGGAAGTAACCGGCACTCACTAGCTGACTCAGGAGCGGAGGGGGAGCAGAGAGGCGGCCCTCCTTCCTTGGCCTCCTGTCTCATTTAAGCTGCCAGACGCTGCACAAGCTCCATCCCCTCTGAGTCTCAGGCTGAGGCCTCCAGGTCACAGTCCTCACAGGTGTCAGACCAGAACCTGCCACACAAAGGCAGGGACTGGAGTCAGTGGGGAGGTGGGCTCCCTGGGGTCGGTGTGTGGGACCCAGGGGGCTACTCAGACCCTGCAAGTGACTTTGGGCCCTGACATCCCCAGGGCTCACATCCCCAGGGCACTGGGGCCTCTTTGCTGCTCTTTGCCAAGTGTGTTCTGGTAGCAGAGAGACCTGTCCTACAGGGGCGATTTAACCTGGGCATTTGGCCGGGCGGCGTTCAAGTGACTGGTCCCCTGAACAGTGAAAGTGATGCAGAGGAAAGGGGAGGCTCTGGGGCTCCAGGGTGAAAAGTGTGGGTCCCTCCCACCTGGGCGCTGTGAGTGGGAGGTCTGATGACACAGGTGGGAGTAGTGACCCTGTCCCTCCAGCCCACACGCAACACGGCCCATCATGAGACCAGCACAGTGGAAGTGGGCAGAGAACCGCAATGTTCCCTTTTCCCCTAATAATCATTTTTCTTTCTTTAACACCCCAGCCAAACTTGCCTGTGCTTTTTAATTTAAAAATATCCTGATGCTGTGGTCATAGAATCATAAATTCTATAGCTTTGCTGTATCCCAACATGAAAAGTTTGTAGAAGACACTGCTTTTCAGCGTGTAATAAAACCAGATGTATTTGTTATCTAATTTTAAGGTCATAATTAACTTGGAATCCTGGCCCTTTAACTCATCCTAAATTAGCATTGCTTTGAATTGCCTTCATTTTGTGTGTGTGTTGTATTCAATTTTTACACATCTATGGAAAATCTATAGAACCTCAGGTTGAGAAATGGTGCCATGAGGTGACCCAGGCCCTTCAGTGGGGCTCCACAGAGGCTGCGAGGTCCCAGGGGGTGGGCAAATCCCAGCCAGGTGTGGATCCTGCAGTGTCCCCTACCGGATGCCAGGGCTACCGCGTGCCCACAGGGATGCAGCAGCGCTGGGCCAGGTGAGCTGTCTGCTTGCGTGAGAAGAAGCCCCGGTGCCTCTGTCCTCCTCACCCTTTCCCCAGGACGCCTGAACTGGGGGGCACCAGGGCCACTCCAGATATCTCACCACACTTGGTGATTAACTGGGGATGTTGCCTGCTGACCTCGGCAGGTTGGGAGGGCAAGGCTGGGTCCTGCAGAGGGAGATGTGGAACCTCACCAGGGACACTCTTTACAAAGAACACAATGTCAACAACACCTCCAGGAGTGATGTATGTGGTGACCCCACAGATGCCTTCGGCCCCCCATCTAAACATAAGAGCCTGGCATATTCAGGGCTTCTATGGAACGGGGACCGTTCCCTGGCGAGATGCACTCAGGTCATCCTCCAGTTGCCTGCGCAGATTACCACCATTCTCTTCTCTCCACCTTTTTGTTCACATGCAGTGGTGAGCACCTCTGTGCTCTCCTCTGGCTTTTGGGTTTTCCTGAAGCACCAAAAAAAAAAAAAAAAAAAGTCAGGGATGGCAAGGGATGCACATACACTTATTTGCCTTCTGCTCTTCCTCCTACCCTCTCCAGGCTCACATTTCCTCTTCTTGTTCTTCCTCATCCTTTTACTTCATCCCTTCTCTTGAATCCAGGATGAGAGAATTTTTTTTTTAATTGGATGAGTCAGTCTTCTTTTACTTAATTTATTTTTAACGACCTTATTGGAATATATTTGCTTTACAATGGTGTGTTAGTTTCTGCTATATAACAAAGTGAATCAGCTATACATATACATACATCCCCATAACCCCTCCCTCTTTTGTCTCCCTCCCACCCTCCCTATCCCACCCATCCAGGTGGTCACAAAGCACCAAGCTGATCTCCCTGTGCTAAGCGGTTGCTTCCCACTAGCTATCTATTTTATGTTTGGTAGTATATATATGTCCATGCCACTCTCTCACTTTGTCACAGCTTAACCCTCCCCCTCCCCATATCCTCAAACCCATACCGTTTTTATGCTAAGTTATATTCTACATGTAGCTAGAAAAATGTTAAAAATATTTTTAAAGAACTGCGCATCTATTTTTGAAGCTGATTTGCCTGTTCAAGGCTTGCTAGCACTTTATGCATCTCAGTACTATTTCACTTAGTAAACAAATGCAGTTGTCATAATTGCTGCATATTTGTCTGTGTTCCCTTCTAGGCTATATGTTTTGGAAGTTAGAAACTATATTTATATCACAGCCCCTATGTATAGCACAATATCCATTGCTAATTCAGATTGTGCTTTAAGATATGAGAGAAAATTTAACACGTTTATTATAGTCATAAACATCTAGCAAACCAACCAGAAAATAAAAACTAATTTTCAATTGGTTGGCCAAGAACAAAAAAGAGAGGAATACCTAGTGCAAAATCATATCTCTAATAACTACTGTTGGATTTAGAGCACACACATGCTAAACTTATTTTAAAATATCTTCTCATCAAAGATTTGAGGTTGGACCTGAAAAAATTATATCAGATGTGAAAATAATTATGTGGTCTGACCAGCGTGGATCACACAAAGTAAGTGTATACTATGTATAAAGTATAAACTACGAGGTCCTGCTGTATAGCACAGGCAACTATATTTAATACCTTGTAATAACGTATAAAGGAAATAGATCTGAAAAAGAAATATATATATCTGAATCTCTTGGCTGTACACCTGAAACACAACATTGTCATTCAACAATACTTCAGGTAAAACAAAACTAAACAAAACAAAGTAAGTGTAAAGGGAAGTATAGTTTTATAAATTCACCTCTGATATCCAATGGACCAACTGAAAGAAAACAGAAACTACAACTTTCTAGGAGACAGGACATGGCCAGCAAACAAGGCCATTACCCTCGGTAACGGTCATACCTGCCAAAAGATATACAGACTAGCCTGCATTCATGAATACATAGGAATTCTTCATTTATCTGGCATTGTTAGGCAATGAAGTATTGTATGTTAGGAGAAGTTTTTTTAAAATGACAAATTGAAGAGGAGTTATTTTAACCTTCACTCGGGAATTTTTTTCTAAAATTAAGAAATGTATCCACTGGTGTATCTAATGTTTCCCGTCATAACTCGGTCATCAGTTCAATCAACGTTTGCATGAATAATGCAAATGGAAACAAGGCAGGCATGCTTACTGAAACTGAAAATGACATGGCACTGGCTGGAATAACTGATGAGAGAGCAAGAGAAAAACAAAAATGAAAACAAACTGTGATCAAGAAACAATCAGTCAAGTTCTGACTTTCTGTACTTAGTTTCAAAAAGAGATACCACAAATCCCAGCGAGAGACTCCAGCATCATTAGCTGTCTTTCTCCTTTGTTTCCACCTTCCTTTCCTTTTCCTTCTACCCTAGATTGTTCCAGGAAGTGATTATAGCTCCTTGCAAAACAATTTCTAATACTTGCTTTCTCTCACACAAACTTCACAATATGTCCATGTGATAAATAGTGTGGAGGTAAAAGACAATTCATCACAGGCACATCTCCTATGAAAATAAAATTAGAAACTAGCTTCTAAACATGCAGAGAGAAGGGCGTGGTGTCAGGCACTAATTTCCTTGTGAATTCCTCTCCATTTCTAATAGACGTTCTTCTTTACCAAGATCCCTTTTTACTGGTGTCCTGTTCCAGACTGCTCCACTCCGCCCATCCTCATCCTGTAAAATACATTCACACTCTTTTGTGACCCTACTTATTTGCCCATTAAATAATCAGTCAGAGAACTGTCGGAATTAAATACAGAGTGAAATTAAAATACTGGAGTCACTTGGAGGGTTTAAGCAGCTCCACCAGAAAATACTGGGCATGGATTTAAAAGAGGCTGCGGGGGACTTGCTCTTGTCCAAGTTCTTTCTCAAGAAGTATCTGAAATAAGCCTAAATTCAGAGTTAATCAGTCTGGCCTGCTTTCTCAGGTGGACTGGAACTCATTGCTCTTTCCCCTCAACTCCCTGATGTCAGTGGCACTTTCCGGAGATGAGGTGGACTTCTCTGCCTACTGCAGAAGCTCAGTTTCCCCAGGAACCACTCCCCATCTGAATCCCACACTGGAGGCCAGATGCCAGCCTTCCCAGAACATTCGTGGTCTCCTTTCAGTTTCCGACCTGCTCAGATTGAGTCCCTGTAGACTCTTTCTCAGCTGGAAACCTGATCTTCAACCCCTTTCCCTGACCTCGATGGTTACCTGCCTACTTTAGGCCTCAGGTGCTTTAGCTATAAAATGATATATTTGTCCTTAATTCTAAAGTCTTCTTTCTAAGGCTCTACAATGTGGTGCCTCCTTGAAAATGTTTCTCTTTGCTGGTTTAAATTTTGTAGAGAATTAAAACCCCAGCCACTCTAAAAGACAGTAAGTTGCATTGGATAAGGAAAATGTGCTTTTGTAGTTAGATTAACAGGGATGGAAGATGACTTAGTATGTTTTAAGATACTCATAATCCGTTCTCGTGAGAGTGGTGGGAGAGAGTTAATAAAATACCAAACGATTGTGACAAATTAAGTTCACCAAGATGTAGCTGATTAGTTACTACTTGAATAAGCCACACAAATCCAATTCAAGTTGTCCTTTATTTTTCTAAGAAGGATCCCAGTGAACTGAGTCCCATGTTCAGTAACTCCACGTTCAATGGCTTAGTCTTTAAAAACTGTTATGTTGCTGGAAGAAGAAATATTGCCCATCAGTCCTAATTGATGTCTACCTATCATGCACATTTGAAATAAATTTATTACTTTGACTGATCTCAGTGTAATACATTCCAAAGGGGCAACGAGCACACGAAAATTTATGAAGTCTCCATCTTCTACACTGAAGTGTGCAATAAATTACATATTATTTGGCCGTGAAATTCACAAGCCATAGAAACCACACCATTACCATTATACAGTGGTAAAGAGCAGGTAATGAGAATGATATAAAACAAAATAGACTGTGTATGTTGGCACTGCTGCCAATAAAGCAATTATTAAATGCATTCATATGCAGCTACGCTAGGTAAGCTCTTTGAGGGCAATTGCTATGAATTCTACATACCTGTCAGGATACTATATATAGCCCACTTTATATGGCCTTTATTCAAAGACGCTGAGAAAGGGTTACTCTGGGTAAATTCAGACCTTTTCTCAATATAGAATTTGGTCAACATGCATTCTGAACAGCAAAATTTCACAGTATTTTCCTACACTAATTGCCACCTCAGCAAATGCAGGATTAAGTATAATGGATTATAAGAAGTTAGAAAGGAAAGATGGAAGAAAAGAAGGAAGGTAGAAAAAAGGTGGGTATGGAGTACTTCAACATTTATGTAAAGAGTGGACCTAAAACTAACCTGAGGTTACTGTGAATTATTAGCATATGCTATAGAAACTTAAATGAAAAAATAAAAAAACCCAGCAAGGGAAACGCAAAGATTCTCTGTTTTTTCACTTTACTGCATACACACGTCCACCTTAAACAATCTATATGCTTATATCCAATAAGAGAGTATTGTTTTGCAAGGTTATTTGGGTTCTATCAGCATGTAAAGGTCGGACAACTCAACTTTAGCAGAGTTAGCCTTCAGGTGAATAATTGCTTCTCTCAGGTTGCGAGCATTTGAATTTTCCA
The DNA here is from genome assembly GCF_964270905.1 of Leucopleurus acutus. Classification (NCBI taxonomy): domain Eukaryota; kingdom Metazoa; phylum Chordata; class Mammalia; order Artiodactyla; family Delphinidae; genus Leucopleurus; species Leucopleurus acutus. The sequence continues at coordinate 23,295,602 of NC_139145.1, read as the reverse complement.
GAAATGTTTCCCAAAAAATGAAAACTAAAAGAGTCCTACGACAGCGTCCTTTAGAAGTTTTATAGTATCAAGGCTTTTGGAGGAAGCGTATCCTTGTTCATTATCAACACAATGATTCCAAGCAGGTCAATTTATGCTGAGAATATTATATAACAGAACCCACTTCACCTCCATTATACTGACAATGATCTTTCTTACTTCAACCTTGTGCTTCTTAGTAAAGTTGAAAATACTGAGCCAAGAACAGACAGTGACAATGCCAGAGACTCAGATGTACCTATAGGTGCCTTCAGACAACATCAGCCACCCAGGCTAAAGTCCTGGTTTAAAACATCCCAACATGAATGAATCTCAAAAACCATATGCTGAGCAAGTGAAGCCAGATCAGAAGGGCACCTACTGTATTATTCAACTTACATGAAATTCTAAACTGGGCAAAAGTCATCTCTAAAGATAAAAAGCAGATCCGTGGTTGCCTTGGGGTGGGAGATGGGGATACTTTTGCAAAAGCCTAGGAGGAAACTTTCTAGGGTTTTAGGATTGTTATCTATCTTTATGGGAGTGCTAGTTATACAAATGTATACATTAATTAAAAGTCACTGAACCGTTGACTAAAAATGTCTGAATTTTATTGTATGTAAATGATACCTTAATAAGGTTGATTACAAAATGAACCAAAACCAAAACAAAATAGAAGAAAAACCTCTCAAGACCTCAAAGGAAATACACTGTTTTCTTCCAGGGTACCAGATTGGAAATGAGGCATTGGTCTGTTCTACCCTCAGATTATCCCTAGGATTATCTAGTCTATTTTAAAGCACTAGAGTCCTCTATCAGGAAAACTCACCCCATGTTTAATTACTTTGATTTCCTCTGTGCCTCTTCTCTCAACACAGTGAAGCCATTCACGGAAGAAAAACCACCTTTTTCCAACTTTGCATCATCACATATTCTTTCCAAAGCTATTATGTATGGAATATAATTTGGCTACACTTTGTAAAAATCTAGCTTTTTGAGCCTTACAAATCTTAACAGTTAACCTATTGTCTGCACTGGACTTTGCAAAAAAAATTATTTTGAAAAGGAATAGTTGAGACTTGACAATTTTGTTTTTTGTGATTTTCTCTTCCCCTAAGAGAGAAATGAGTAGGAATGAGAAACACATACATAAAGGGAAAAAAAATTATCTTGCTGCCTTTGCATGGTTATAATTTATAGGAGGCCCTTATCAACAATAATCTATTATCAGAATCAATAAAATATAATCTCCATGAAGGCCAGGCCAGGATATTTGTCTCTTTTTCAGCAGATTGCAATACAAACCACATTCATGGATATGCTTCTTGATGATCTTTGTAATACTGTAACAGTTGACCATTTCCTCATGCCTCTACACCTTAACTTCAACCTGCTTTTTCACTAATGACCTCACATTTCCTTCTCTAACACTTGGTTGTGGGCCTCTTTTCCAACTCCAACTCGCATTTCACTCTGGCACCAAAGGAAGACTCACACCTTCCTGCTTTTTAGTGATACCTCAAGGTCATTACCATATTGTGATCACCCTGAAGAATAGCCAGACAATTGTTATTTCAGAGCCATCTGACAGTTTGTAGCTCTAAAAATTAACTAAGGACCGCATTTGTCAAAAATATCCTAGTTTAAGATTTTGGTAATACAGCAACAGTAATTCCAAAGTCATTATGCTACAGTTGCAGATTAAATAGACTAGAAAAAGGAAGCTTGCCAGATGGTGGTTTACATTATCTACAGACTGTCTCGGCTCAAGGTTAACTTCCCTGGGAGAAAACCCATAAACCCAGAATCATCAAAAATAACCTGCACGTGCAGAGGGGAGACAGCTTTGCTTGTCAAATTTTACATTCTTTCTGATATCTGGGCCCTGGTGATTTATCTCCCATGGAATGGAATAAGGAGGGGAACCAGTAGGGATAGTCCCTTCGAGCAGCGGCCGCATGCCTGGCATGTCCTTACCTGCTTTCAAGGCTGACTGCTTCCCACACATATGTTGCCTTTTTTAAGCCTCAAGCCCTCGATCCTTTGCTGAAATACAATAATTTCTTTCCTATGGTTTTCAATACCAAAAACACAACCTCCAGGAGGGCTAAAGTCTAATTTGTACTCCAAACCAAGTAGCAGTGCAGTTCGCTACTACCGAGGCTGAATCCATAAAGACTTCAAGACCACGTCCAGAAGACAAGTTATTATATATAATACCCTAGAAGGTCTGAAACATAATTATCATATACATAGCTGGTCCTTCAGAGCTTTTTACCTATAACATGTTTCTTTGATGCAAGTTATTTAATGTACTGGAGATAATTGTGACTTACTGATCAAATATTTGAATACTTATACTTACCTGGGATTTCATTTCTGCTGAAAGAAAAAGGAAGAACAGGACTCACTAAAAAAAAAAAAAACTTTAGAAATGAAAGTAAAAATCTTATCACACACTATGACTTTTGGAAGCAGCATAGAGGGGCAGTCAACGGTAAAACACTGGTGAAATAGGTCAACACTCTAGGCCAAAAATCCATTATTATTATCATCAGTGACAGTACCACAACTGTGCCCTTCAGAATTAATAATCACTCCTAAGGATCTTCATTTGGCACCAGATGATGCGTTTAAGAGAAACGCTCTGGGAGGTTTTGAATCAGACTTGGTTTTTTGTTAGCCAAGTTACAGGAGAATTTTTAAAGTGGGGGGACGGGAAGAAGGAAACGGACCAGGAAAAGAATTTAAGCCATCATCTATAAACCAACAAAGCACTGACAGTTCCAAACATTATGTCAGACACTAAAATGACTGATATAGGCTCAAGTGGTTTATAAAACCTATAAAAAGACTACACCAGCAAAGTCCCCATTTATCTGTAGAGTTCAGAAACTAAAACAAGGAATATTTTAGCTTAAAACCTTATCTCAAGAGAATCATATACAATTCACATGAATAAAAATACCTGAAACCAAACATTTTTAAAAGCTCCAATACCCAAAATATAAAGAAAAATATTAATTCAGAAGACTCAATCAATCCATGATAATCACAAAACGGCTGGGCAATCTCTATCTCCCTTCCACACTAACCATCCATCCCATGGAAGACCAAGGGAGATCAGACCTTCCAGACTTACCTTCCAGACCTTCCAGACACCTGGCTGCTGCAAAATTCTATGGAGACTCCTTGTGGAACAGCAGTTTCCCATCTCTTGTGTCTCTCCCTATCGTGATCATGATCATGCAGGAAGCAAGTCTGGCTGTGCTATTTCTTATCATTGTCTGTCACCCATCTGCAACATGGTATTGTACAGATAAGGAAAAAGTAGTTCCCTTTCCCCCAGAAGGTTGAGGCTCAGGTACAGGGGTAATTCTCCTGTGCACACAGTCCTTATTTAGGCCGACTCAGTGACTTCAACAGGCTTAATCATGTGGTCAGGTTTGTTGCCAGCTGCGTAATGCTCCCACATCTGTAGATAGAGCCACTCTAGGTCCATTGTGTATTGTTTGGTGTTGAACAGAGGGCTAGATGTTCTCTGCTTCCAGACTTTGCCACGAAGTTTCTTGAGGTATTCTAGATCAGTTCCCAGTTTCACAGCTATGTCTTCATATTCTTGTCTATTTTTAGCAATAAGCTCAAGACAGCCTAAACAAGTGAGCTGGGAAGTTGCAACTCGGGAAGCAAGAGTCTCTCCTGGCATAGTCACCATGGGTGTCCCTGACCAAAGGACATCCATCCCTGTGGTGTGTCCATTACAGAGTGGAGTGTCCAAGCAGATATCAGCCAGCTGGCCTCTCCAAACATGTTCCTCCTTAGGAGCAACAGGTGAAAAAATGATATGGTTCTGGGGAAGGCCCATATTTTGTGCATACTGTTGAATATTAGGTTCTCCTACTGCTGGAAAACGCAACAGCCACAGTACACTATTGGGAACACGCTTCAGAATATTTGCCCACATCTGCAAAGTAGATGGGTCAATTTTATATAACTGATTAAAGTTACAGTACACAATGGCATCTTCCGGTAACCCGTACTGAGAACGTGTGGTTACAATAATGGTACGGGGAACCTCCTCTCCAGTGGCAGCCTTAATGTTGATCTGGGTAGTTGCCAGTCCATTGCTAAGACTCAATGAATTAATTGTTATCTGAATTTGTCCTCTGTTAATCATTTCAATAACTGCCTCTGCAATAGTATTCATAGGAATGACAGGCATATTAAGAGCTGTATTACTGCTGTCTGCGTTGTCTCCTCCATCAGGACATTTCATCTTGACAATCGGCACATCCGGGAGACTATCAAGAAATGCTTTGAGGTCGATGCCATTCAGCACAATCCGATTGTCATAAATGTGCCCATTGGACTGAAAATCGATGACTGCTTTCTTCTTCAGGTGAGGGAACATATTAGCATGATCACCAATAAAGAAAGTATGGGGCATATAAGCCAGTTTCTCAGAATACTGCTCAGCAACTTCAGCAGGTGAAGTTTCCTGATCAGTGATGATATAATCCATGAAAAGCACGCCACTGGTCCCAGGGTAGCCCAGCCACATTGCCTGAATAGGAGCTGGCCTGAGAGCAAAGAGTTCATTTCGAGCACCCCTGGTATAACCATTCATATTTACAAGGATGTGTATACCATCTTGATGGATGCGATCAGCTGCTTTCCCATTGCATGGAATCTGAGAAAGATCAATGAAATGATGGGCTTCTGCCATCACCTTCGCTTGGAAGTTTGTGCCATCATCTGGGCTCAGGGCATAACAGAATACCTCAAATTTATCAGGATTGTGCATGCCTGGAATAGACTGCATAAGATGAGAAGTAGGATGATTCCCAAAGTCAGAACTCACGTATCCTACACGCAGTCGACCATCACTGAGCTTCAAGTCTTTTGGATGTTCGTACGGTGGTTTGTGAAGGACACTGATCTCATCCAAGCAGAGGTTCCCATGGCTCTCAGCAATAGCCTTCCTGAAGCCATGAGAAAGAGGATAGAGCATACTATGATGAGGCTGCACAGAAGGCAACCTATTCTTCTCCAGCTGGTCAGCCACAATGCTGACCAACTTCTTCATTCGCTCATCATAGTCTGTCCAATCACAGACAATCTGCAGGCAATGAGCCAAATCACAATAAGCGTCAGGAAAATCAGGTTCAAGCTTCAGAGCAGTGCGATAAGAAGCAATTGCTTCTGGAATATTCCCTGAATACTTGTGAATGGAAGCCAGATTGCTGTGGGCATCCGCAAGTGCAGGGTTAATCTGAATGGCACGAGTATAACACTGCAAGGCTCCCTGAACATCCTGCATCTCCTTTAGAGTGTTTCCCATGTTACAGTAGGCATCAGCAAAGGTAGGACTGATTAGAACAGCCTCCTTATAATGCATCAGAGCTTCCTGCAGTTTTCCCTGCTGCTGCAATACACTTGCTAAATTTGAATGGGCAACAGCAAACTCTGGGAAGACTTCTAATGCTTTACAATACAAGTGAACTGCCTCTTCAATGTTCCCCTGGTCTCCTTTGATATTGGCTAGGTTATTCAGAGAGTCTGCATGGATGGGACACAGCCGCAGAGCTGTATTATAATAGTCTTCTGCTTCGGCAACACTGCCCTTCTCTTCCAGAGCATTGGCTAGGTTGCAGTAAGCATCAGGGAAATGTGGTTGCAACTCAATAGCTCGCCTGTAGGTGTCTCTTGCCAGATCTATCAGGCCTTGCTCATAGTATACACAAGCCAGGTTGGCATGTACCACTGCATGATTTGGGCTCAAGTTTAGGGCACAAAGGTAAGCTGCCACAGCTCTGTCAAAAATCCGTGCCTCTTTCAAGACATTTCCTAAATTGATATAAGCATCCAGAAAATTGGGGTCAAGGGTGACAGCCTTTTCAAAGTGATGAATTGCAAGCCAAATCTCCCCTTGTGCATTGAAAACACAGCCAAGATTACTCCAAGCTACTGCAAAGTTCGGTTGCGTCTCCATTGCTTTCAAATAACATGCCTTGGCTCCCTCCAAGCGACCCAGGGCTTTGAGCAGGTTCCCCAGGTCACTGCGAACACAGTACAAATCAGGATTGCACTGAAGAGCAGAGACGTAAGCTTGTACTGCCCCTTCCATGTCGCCTGCTGCTACCAAAGCGGCTGCCAGGTTAATATAAACATCGATGAAATCTGGCTTGAGATGCAAGGCATGCCGGTAATGCTCAATTGCTTCCTGCAACTGCCCTCTTTCCTTGTACACATTCCCCAAATTCGAATAGGCTTCTGCCAGAAGAGGGTTCTGTTTAATTGCCAGAGTACTAAAGTGGGCAGATCTGTCCAGCCTTCGACACTGGAAGTGTAGAGATGAAAGTAATAAAAGTACTCCAGTATTGTCTGGCTCTTGTCTCCACAGCTGCATGCAGTGTCTCTCAGCTGCCTCAAAATCTCCTGCCTGATATTCTCGATGTGCCAACTCAGCTAACCCTTGGAAGGAAAGCATACGTTTCGTTGGTTCTGTGCTGTCGGCCACGTTGCCCACAGAAGACACCATCTGGAGGGTCTGCAGAGAGTGAGAAAAGGGGGTAATTGAGTCCCGCTGCCGCCACTACTGGCAAGAATGTTTCTAGAGGTAGCAAATACAAGGGCAGCAGCCATACCACTGCTTTGGCAGGCTTAAGCGGCGGCGACAGTTACAGGCACCGAACCTTAGGAACTCTGGTTGGTCATCTACCTCTCACGCTCTTGAAATCTTCATTCTTAACCCTGCCCTCTTCCACCATTTTTCTCCTAATCAGGGAATAAAAATTACCTATACACTTGCTTTAGAAGAAATCAAAAGTCAGTAGTCCAAACACTTTTCAAAATTTTGTTTTCTGCCCAGTTGGAAAGGAAATACATGATTGACTTTACTTCATCATTCATATAGTCAATGTGGAAAACATTAGGGCCGTGAATTTCAATACAGTAAGATCAGAAAATTTTAAATTGGCCTTTCCAAACCACTAATAAGTAACCGATGTTGTATATAATGCTAAAATCTTAGAGACTGAGTTTGATATTTTAAAAGTTCTGAAAGGATTAGCTAATTTCTCCTCATCATATTTCTCATGCCTCAAACCTGAGTATTACTTTTTTAAAAATAAATTTATTTATTTATTTATTTTTATTTTGGCTGCGTTGGGTCTTCAATGCTGCGTGCAGACTTTCTCCAGTTGCGGCGAGCAGGAGCTACTCTTTGTTGCGGTGCCCGGGCTTCTCATCACAGAAGCTTCTATGGTTGTTCCACAACTCTATGGGTTCCTTTTTAGGTCCTATGAAGAACACTAGAAATTAATTCATGTAATTATACGTTTTTGCAAAATTGTCAAAAGTGAGATATTTTAACTTCCATCAGGTAAGACCAGCATCTCTTTCTTTGCCAATTTTCCTTCTATCATATTCCGCTATGTTGGATCATATTGGAATGGCCACAGGCTTTTTTGAAATCTGGCTAAGGAGATTTTCTTTTCTTCTGTGGTACGCGGACCTCTCACTGTTGTGGCCTCTCCCGTTGTGGAGCACAGGCTCTGGACGCAAAGGCTCAGCGGCCATGGCTCACGGGCCTAGCCGCTCCGCGGCATGTGGGATCTTCCCGGACCGGGGCACGAACCCGTGTCCCCTGCATCGGCAGGTGGACTCTCAACCACTGCGCCACCAGGGGAGCCCTAAGGAGATGTTTTAAGTGAGGTTATTATGTGATTTTCAGACATCACCATAGGTAATTGACTATATACTATCCCATTACAGGAATAACTTCCAGTACTCATAATGACTACTCTACTGACTTAACTAGCACAAGACACAGAAGCTTAAGGACAAAAACCACCTTACAATATAGCCATGTCTTGCACTTCACAGCTCTCAAAGCATGTGCGTTTGAAGAAGAAAAAAAGAACTGAAAAGTACAAAACCAGAAGCTATTCTGTGGAAAATTATTTCAATCATCAGGCATGTGAAAGATAAGTCAAAGATTCAGTTCTCATCAATGCTTAGTCAAAACGGAAATTTTCTTCTGTCAAGAATATACTCCAGGGGCTTCCCTGATGGCGCCGTGGTTAAGAAGCCACCTGCCAATGCAGGGGACAAGGGTTCGAGCCCTGGTCTGGGAAGATCCCACATTCCACGGAGCAACTAAGCCGGTGTGCCACAACTACGGAGCCTGCGCTCTAGAGCCCGTGAGCCACGACTACTGAGCCTGCGAGCCACAACTACTGAAGCCTGCGTGCCTAGCGCCTGTGCACCACAACAAAGAGTAGCCCCCACTCCCTGCAAGTAGAGAAAGCCTGTGCACAGCAACGAAGACCCAACACAGCCAAAAATAAATAAATAAATAAATAAATAAATAAATAAATAAAAGAATATACTCCATCAACAATGTGTGTAATGGAATGGTGTGAATGAGTATTTTATCAGAATTCCTGTAATGCACAAACCTATAACAGTACTGAAATCAGTAATGCATTTATAATAGTAAATATTTATGAGGAAGTAATCCATAGAGGTTTTCTCAAAGTTAACAATGAAAATTAATGTGACATTATCAATAATAAATTGTGAAGCTGAAATAAACTTTTCTAAACTATTAATAACTAGAAGCAAATTCTAATCAACCATGGTACAAGAAATCTATGTCTATAAACTACAAATTTTATTTCTTAAAATTTGATTTCGAAAATACATAAACTGTCGTATGAGGAGGCAGTTAAAGAATATATAGCTGAAAGAGTGGGGGAAAAGTTTTATAGAGACACATCTGGCAGTAGTTCATTTTTAAATGTCATTTTTCTAGATTTTGTGACACCTATAGTATTGATATTTGAAAGCATTTAAAAAATTGTAATTTGAAGATTTGCTACTTCCAGGTAGAATAAAATATTTTGAAGCAAAACAACGTTTCCACTGAGAAAAACAACAAAAAGCCAAATAAAATAGCCAGCATTCAATCAAAAAGTTCCAGACAAACCAAGAGATAGAATCATATGGCTAAAATTCTAAGAAAAGGACAGATTATACAAAAATATTTATATAAGATATTGTGTATCTTTATCAGGAAAAGTCTTTATCAAGAAAAGACTTTAAAATCATCAGAATTAATATATTTTATTTATTTGTATATATTTATATATTTATATAAAGAACTTAAAGATAAAGCCCTAGTTAAGGCAGTGACAACAGTAGCAGTGGGACTGAAAAGAAATGGTTATATTCAAGCACATTTTGTCAGGAAAAGTCCAAGATCAAATGTCTGACTGCACACATGGGATGGATAGACGGAGTGGGAAAAATCAAAAGTTAACTATAGAGGTTCTAGTGAAGATGGGGTTGCCGTCACCCAACCCAAGGGGCTGCGATCATCCCCAAGGTCTAGGAGACTCAAAGGGAAGGTCATGGTCAGAGGCAAAGTTAATTGGTGGGAAAATAAGACTCCCAGTCTCTCCATCTCCTTATACCTCCTTATACCTCCTTATACTTTTATTTTAACATCTTTATTGGAGTATAATTGCTTTACAACGGTGTGTTAGTTTCTGCTTTATAACAAAGTAAATCAGTTATACATATGTCCCCATATCTCTTCCCTCTTGCATCTCCCTCCTTCCCACCCTCCCTATCCCACCCCTCTAGGTGGTCACAAAGCACCGAGCGGATCTCCCTGTGCTATGCAGCTGCTTCCCACTAGCTATCTATTCCTTATACCAGTTTTGTTTTTCTGCTCATATACGTAGCAGCATTTCATTCAAGGGGAACGTCATTGATTTGACTGGTCAAATTAAACAACATAATTCAAGGCACATTTACAGTGGTTAGTTCCTCCACAATTTAGAAAGTCACATTCACAAGTTCCCTCTTCCTACGCCGTGGAACACATTGGCCATTCCTCCAAAGTTTCCACTCCACAGAGTGGACCAGAGATGACGTGAGCCCAGAACTGAGAGCTTGGCATGAGATGGTGTCAGCCCCACGTAGAGCTCTGGCATAAGTTATAACCCAACCCAGCTCTACAGAGAGCTCTGCATGGAATCCTGGGAGTAAACTCAGCCATAATAATGGGATTCTGTTTTTCATTTGCTTTTCTTCCTTGCTTAACTTTCCCTGGCCACTCTGACAAACAAACTTTCAGGCATTCCTGGGCCACTCACTAACTTTATTCCATTTAATGTCATCCAGATTCCCAAGAAAATTACTAACTATAAGGAGGGAAATTTGGAACATGGTGACTTTTAGATGCCTGAAATATACAGGTCATTGAATCCAGTTAAGTAGCAAATTATCTGGATCTCAAATACGCCAGTAGAATAGCAGACTAAGCTCAATTTAATGTACTCTTACTGGAGACACATGTAAATTCTGGGTCAATTTTGAAAAAGTTAAAAGCACATAGCTGAGATTAAAAGAAAGAAAGGAACACCTGCATGTTTCAGAAAGTAACAGAGAAATTAAATCCAGAGAAAGAAGAGCGGACTGATGTCTGTGGGTTCCGTTCCTTAGTATAGGCCTTATGTAAATAGGGGCTGGAGCTAGAAATCTAACATTACCTTGAGGCCAGGAATTTAGACTCAGGATGGAACAATATTGAGAAGTTGGTACAGATATCCCACAGAAATTTCATGAGGAACTGCTTAGTCCATTAAGAGGGCCAAGGGCGGTGGTGAGGAAGATTGATATCTCTTGAAAACCTTCAGGTACAGAAGACATCAACACTTCTGAAAAGTAGGCCTCTCCTTCCCAGCGTTGTGATGGCCAGGTTGTCACTAACCTGTAAGGCCCTGTATGAATCAGAAACTGCAAGGAGAGTAATTCAAAGAAAAACAGATGCAGGATGGGTGTGGCAATAAATCCTAGGACCCTATCAGAAACAAAATTAAAACCACTCTAAAGGGAAATTTTAACAAACCAGAGCAGATATATCCTAATCAGAATAGAATAATAATTCTGAGGCAGTTATTTTAGTTATTTAAGTAATATTCAATGCATTTCCACGGCCAGGCCCTTTTGAAGAATTCTAAAACATATACAAACAATTCGTTTACATCTTATATATCCCACCATCCAGAGCAAAATTCACTTAAGTACTGTACTGGTGGAAATTCGGCAGCACTATGGAGACAATAAAAAGGTGTTTACCATCAAAAAATGTCAAGGTAAGGAAGATAATGTCTAATTTTTAATTATCCTGTGGTTTATTGAAATCTTTTGGAAACCCAAAATAGAGAAACCTAGGAGGCAATGAAGACTTAAATATTTAGAGATTTATCAACTCATCTATAAAAGCTTTATTAATCTCTTCTTTTAATACCATTTCTGAGAGGTATAAATGTGTCCAGAGATAGGGTTGAAGAAGCCTGAGAGAATTTCAATTGTTTACTATTCTTGGTCAGCTATTAAGACCTTTCAGGAGCATCTTGATTTTCCTGGCATCATCCAACAAAAAGCAGGATATTTTACAGAAAGTCCTGGTCCACTTTTTGGCTTGCTTTTGTGTTTATGTTTTTGGTTTTCTCACATTGGGCGGTACATTAGTCTACCTATTGCATACTCCCTCATTCATGCATGCATTCATTCAAACGATATTTACTGAGTTGAGATATTTAATTAACACTCAATAAATGATGTTTAGATGAATGAATGCGCTTTTTATCAAAGTAAGTGTAAGTACTGAGAAAAATTACAGAATGTTTGATCCCAGCCCCACAAAAGTGTATAATTGTGTTGAGGATACAACATATGCTGGTGAAATAACTAATATATCATATTGGACAGTCTCTAAGTTCAAAAATGAGTTTTTATAAATAATCAGAGCCTAAGGAGGACAAAGAAGGGACAGTTCATTATGGGTTGAATCTATCAATAAATGTACATTTCAGATGAGATTTGAGATTGACCTTAAAGAAAGAAGAGGACTTAGATATATGAACAGAGAACAAAAAAGGCATGGTGATAGCATGTGCATAGATAGTGTGGCCAATATTTATGTTCTTCATTAAAGATAGTCAGAGATAACCCAAATGTAACTGTTCCCATGGGTCCATTCTCAGTATCCAAACAAAATGGCAAATCCTATCTTAGTAAAACTAATGAAAAACACAGTCTTTAACAAAGACATTGTGAAGGAAAGGGGGAGAGGAAGGCTTGCATCCCACACCACACAACAAAACTTATTTATTTGTTTCATTTTCTCCCTCTGAAAATTTCCTCTCCCTCTCTCTGTACGTCTCTTCTCCCACATCTGGCCACACTCTACCAGCCACCTTTCCAGATCTTTCCAGAACTCTCCATCCTAGTTTCATTATGCCGTAAGTTGAACATCTCACAGGTCTCCAGGATGCATCCTCATCACTTATCCCACAAAGACAAACAAAGGACACTTCTCAGGATCACGTTTCTTGGAAGGAAGAAGTCACGAGGCGTGATTATAAATAATATAAGGTGGAGAGCAGTGACTTAAAATACCATTTTTCCTCTTAGAATGTGAATACAGGGAACTTTGGGAAACTAGAAAATCTAGAAAGGATTCATTGATAATTATTTATTTTCAGTGAATAAAATAAAATGTAATAATACGGCAAAACTCTGACAGATTAACTTTTTCAAAAGTTGCTTTCACACACCTTCATTATTGGGATGTTTGATAAACACATCTTTCTTCTTTCTTTGCAGATACTGGCACCAAACTTTCAAACAATAAGAACCTTCCCATAAGTCCCTTGCCAGGCAAGATTAAGGTATAACAATCCAAACAGATTTTTGAAGAAGATAACTGGTTGAAAGCACAGGAAAAGAGCTGGGTTTCTCTTTTTCAACAGTCACATAATGAGTAATGTGGGAATTGGTTTACAAAGTCTCTCTCCATGAGGGGCTAAGGTTAAGATTAGAACTTCTGAGGCCAGAAGAGCAAAATAACTACAACAACACACATATTTTCAAGAGCCGCCCTTTGGATGTGAGGGATTGATTTTTCCCACTCTTTTTTCAGCAGCCCACCTGGTGTCTTTAGTAAATGACATAAGAGAATACAGTGTGGCCAAGAAGGCTTAGATTTCCTTAGCCCCAAGTCAGATATTCTCAAGTGACTGTCCACTCAAATTAAAAAGAGAGATTTACAAGAGGAAACTGGATACAACTGAGTGTACTTTTATTTCAACCCTTCACCTGAATGTTTTGTTTTGATTTCAGTTCTCCACTGAAGTTGCCTACATTAACATATTTTTAAGAACATTTCCTTACGTTGAAGTATTCATTCAGTCTATTCATTTACTACAATTGAGAAAAGCCAAATGACTTAGGCAAATTCATTTCTATATTGCCACAGCAGTGTACTGTGAACTAAATGACACCTGGCAGTTCTTTACTCATATACTAACTCAATTAGAAGGCAGAACAAGGATACCTACCCATTCAGGGAAGGAAAGGACACTTAGCCTCTGTAGCTGTCTTAGGTCTCTTATCATCACAGTAACAAATTGAAGACTAAAAACCATACGATCATCTCAATAGATGCAGAAAAAGCTTTTGAAAAAATTCAATATCCATTCATGGTAAAAACTCTCCAGAAAGTGGGCGTAGAGGGAACATACCTCAACATAATAAAGGCCATATATGACAAGCCCATAGCTAACATACTCAATGGTGAAAAGCTGAAAGCATTTCCCGTAAGATCAGGAACAAGACAAGGATGCCCACTCTCACCACTTTTATTGAACAGAGTTTTGGAAGTCCTAGCCACAGCAATCAGACAAGAAAAAATAAATAAATAAAAGGACTCCAAAATGGAAAGGAAAAAGTAAAACTGTCACTGTTTGCAGATGGCATGATACATAGAAAATCTGAAAGACACTATCAAAAAACTATTCGAGCTCAAACATGAACTTGGTAAATTTGCAGGATACAAAAGATTTCTATATATAAATTTTGTATTTCTATACACTCACAGTGAACTAATAGAAAGAGAAATTAAGGAAACAATCCCATTTACAATCGCATAAAAAAGAATAAAATACATAAGAATAAACCCGCCTAAGGAGGTAAAAAACCTGTACCCAGGAAACTATATGACACTCATAAAAGAAATGAAAGATGACACAAACAGCTGGAAAGATATACCATGGTCAAGGATTGGAAGAATTAATATTGTTAAAATGACCATCATACCCAAGGACATCTACGGATTCAATGCAGTCTGTATCAACATATCAAGGGCATTTTCCACAGACCTAGAACAAATAATTTTAAAGTTTGTATGGAAACACAAAAGATCCTGAATAGCTAAAACAGTCTTGAGAAAGAAGAACACAACTGGAGGAATCATGCTCCCTGGCTTCAGACTGTGCTACAAACCTACAGTAATCAAAACAGTATGGTACTGGCACAAAAACATCCATCACTGGAACAGAATAGAGAGCCCAGAAAGAAACCCATGCACTTATGGTCAAAGAATCTATGACAAAGGAGGCAAGAATATGCAATGGAGAAAAGTCTGGGCTTCCTTAGGGATGGTTTCATCAATTAATTTGTTTTCTTAAATGGACCATACTTTTCCATGTCTTTGTATACCTTGTGAGTTTTTTGGTTGAACATTTGGCTTTCAAATATTATAATGTGGTGTCTATGGAAATCAGATTCTCCCACTTTCCCAGGGTTTTCTGGGCTTTGGATTGTTGAAGGCTGTAGCAGTCTGTTTGTTTAGGGACCTTTCCAAACTAGTTTTGCAATGAGTGTACTCCTTATCGTATGTAGGCACTGAAGTCTCTGTTCCTTTAGTTCATGTTTACCTAATGTTTTGACAGAGATGTCCTTGAATTCCTGCACCTAAGACAAACAAAAACAAATATACACAAGCACATCCACATGCACACTCAAAACCACACACCTCTCCCCATTGTGCAGATTGCTGGATCACTCCTTCAACATTTAGCTGACCTGCACTGAGTTCAGGGCTCAGCCCATGGTAAAAGCTTAGAGACTCCTCTGGTGTTTTCAGAATACGCATCTTATCTTGAGTATGCATGTGGCTTTCTTAATTTCTCTGGACACATGTGTACTTTTTGTATGTTCTAAGTTCCAAAGAATCTCCCCCAACTTTTGCTCCTGCATCTTATGTGGTCTATTGTATTTCAATGCACAGTCTTCTGCCCCAGCCATCTGTGCTTTGTCAGTTCACCTTGCACTTTTTTTGAGCAATGACCGCTGCTTTTCCAGACTGTGTTCCAGGTTAGCTAAGACAGAGATAAGCATCTTGTGGCAGTCCTTCAGGTAACTCCCAGACAGGTTAGAACAGATACACATAACAATCCGAGAGTATGGTCTCTTCTGCTCCCTCCTGAAGCAGGATTGAGGGTCCCATACTAGGAATGGTCTGCTGCTACTTTAAGACTATCACTGCGTTAAGACCCCACCACTTTAAGACCATCACTACACTAACAGTAGATGGGGCAAGGGCAAGTAAAAATGCCACAAAGCTTTCCTGCCATTTTCAAATTGCCTCTTCCCTGGTTCAGTATGTGTTTGGTTGCTGTAAATCTTTGCCTGATTTCAGGACTAAGAGAAACTCAGGAACGCCACAACAAGAAACAGTATGATCAAACTCTCAGATGCCAAAAGACAGAGAAAGAATCTTTTCTCCCAAAGGAGAAAGAAAAAACAAATTTGTTACAAAGCAGGGATCCTCAAAAAGATTCATAGCTAATTTCCTATCTGAAACCACGGAAGCAAGAGGCCAGACATATTTAAAGTGCTGAAAGAAAAATACTGTCCACCAAGAATTCTATATTTGGCCAAACTGGTTTCGAAACTTAGGGAGAAATTAACACATTCCCAGATGAACAAAGGCTGAGGGCGTTTGTTTTACAACTTCCTAACACTGTCCTATGACAAATGCTAAACTGAACCTTCAGGTTGAAATGAAAGGACACTAGACAGCAACTCGAAGCTGTATAAAGAAATAGAAATCTCCAGTAAAGATAAATACATGGGCAGATACTAAAGCCAGTATTGTGCTACTGGCTTGTAACTCTACTTTTTATTTCTCACATGATTGAAAAAACAAATGCATAAAATAATCATAAATCCACGTTATTGGGCTCACAAAGTATAAAGGTGTAATTTGTGACAACAATAATGTAAGGAGGAGGAATGGAACTGTAGAGGAACAGAGTTTCTGTGTGCTATTGAAGTTGGTTCCAATTCAAATGATATTGGTTGAACCTTAGAAGGGTAAATGTAATCTTCTCGATAACCACAAAGAAAATATCAATAGACTATATGCAAAAAGAAATGAAAAAGGAATCAAGAGTTCACTACAACAAAATCGGCTAAGCACAGAAGAAGTCAGTAATGGAGTAAATGAGGGACAAAAAATGCATAAGACATACAGAAAACAACCAGGAAACAGACAGAATTAAGTTCTTCCTCATCAGTAATTTTTAAAAGAGTGGATTAAGCTCTCCAATAAAAAGATAAATATTGGCAGAATGGACTTTAAAAACATCCATAATCCAAGTATCTGTTGTCTGCAAAAAACTCACTTGATTTCAAGAGACACAAGTTGGTTGAAAGTTAAAGCACAGAATAAAATATCCCATGCAAATAGTAACAAAAAGAAAGAAAGAGAGAGAGAGAAAAAGGAAGGAAGGAAGGAAGGAAGGAAGGAAGATAGATCTGGGATGGCTACATTAATATCACACAAAATAAGCTTTAAATCAAAAACTATCACAAGAGGAAAAGGAGGCCACTATATGTTGATAACAAGTTCAATCTATCAAGAAGATATAACAACTATAAACATATATGTACCAAACATCCCCCAAATAGTGAAGCAGACATTGACAGAATTGAAGGAAGAAATAGATAGTTCTAAAATAATAGTTCGAGATCAATACCTTGCTTTCAATAATGGATAACACATCTAGACAGAAGATCAGTAGAGAGGTAGGGGGACTGAATAACACATTTAACCAACTAAACCTAACAGCCATATATAGATCACTCCACTCAACAACAGCAGAATACACATTTTTCTCAAGTACACATGGAACATTCTCCAGGAAAGACCATATGTTACGCCACAATACAAGTACCAATACATTTTTAAGAAACTGAAATCATACAAAGTATCTTCTTTAGCCACAGTGAAATGAAGGTAGAAATCAATAACAGAACCATTGGTAGCCATTTCCCATCATGCCTGCCACACATGATATAAAGCAATGAAGGGAAAAACATACTTGACCATTTAGAAAAGTGGGAAAGAGGACATACCATTGACACAGAGTGTGTGCTGTTTCCCGTTGTCAGGGATAGAAATAAATTAGCATCATTTATTCATTAGTGTGTTAATTTCTTGGTCAATCATTGCACAGCCAGTATTTCTGCCTGATGGGAAGTTTTCCTATACTCAGTGTTGAGTGGAGACAACCTTGAAAGGGACATTTAAAAGGATTATATTGTGATGGGCTTAGCAGTACCCTTCCTCCTATGCCAGTATTTAGGCTGGGGTATTTCCATGCAGTGTGTACAATCGTAGGCCCCAGGTCACCAGAATTTAGTTGGATTCATTTTGTTAATACATTCCCTCAGTACTTTGTCTTTTATTTCACTGTTGCATTTACTTCATTCTTTATTATCACTGCGAAACAACTTTGTTTCCTGTTCAGATGCCAAAAAGTGGATATCAATACCTCCTGAGTTTTACACATCACAGGTCTGTTTTACATATCAGAGACAGAGACAGCAACTATTTCCAATGACTTTGAGACATGCTTTGAACATGTGATTAACATGTGGAGTGTTGAAATGTGTGTCGAACTCATTATACTTGCTCTAAAAGGTTTCAAACTGCAAAGATTTAAAAATCTTTATCTTTGAATAGTTTTCCTGTGCTGTCCCTTTGTGTCAGACTGTTAATGTGCAGTCTGGCACCTTCAAATAATGTGGCTTTGTAACCAATTATTTACATGTTGTTTTATCCACAGAGAATCTTTTTTTTTTAATAAATTTATTTATTTTTGGCTGTGTTGGGTCTTTGTTGCTGCACATGGGCTTTCTCTAGTTCGGGCGAGTGGGGGCTACTCTATATTGTGGTGTGCGGGCTCCTCATTGCTGTGGCTTCTCTCGTTGCAGAGCACGGGCTCTAGGCGCTGGGTTTCAGTAGTTGTGGCACACGGGCTTCAGTACTTGTGGCTCATTGGCCCTAGAGCACAGGCTCAGTAGTTGTGGCGCACGGGCTTAGTTGCTCCGCGGCATGTGGGATCTTCCCAGACCAGGGCCTGAACCCATGTCCCCTGCACTGGCAGGAGGATTCCCAACCACTGTGCCACCAGGGAAGTCCCCACACAGAGAATCTTAAGGTCAAAACATACAACTCGATTAACTACACTTCCTCCTGTTCACATTTCCCTCATCTTTTCTTCATCTTCTGTCTGTTTCCTTGGCCCTGTTTATATTAAGTGCTTTTGCCATTATATTTGATTGTCTGTATTCCGGTGAGTTACCACAATGCTTTATGACATATGGTAGGATATAAATGCATTTAAGTAATATATATATATATATATATATATATATATATATATATATGTAGTTTGCTTGAGTGCAGTGTTTTTTGTTTTCTGCACTGAATTCATTAGCATGGGTCGGTATAAAATGTAGCATAGGTCAATATGTAATTTGTAAACTAATAAGGTCTTAAAAGTGAGGAATTAAGTCTTTTAAGTTTAATTATTTATTGTAAAGAGCAGAATAGCATACATTAACAGGTGCCTAAGGAAAATTTGTATTCTTCTGGAACTCTCATGTACACTTTTTTTTTCTTCTAATGGTATGATAGTAGGCCATTTGATTATTTCTATTTTTATGGCTTTAACTTTAGAACAATGAAATATTCGTAACTTTTAAAAAGTATTTTTCTTTATTTGATGCGGGTGGGATACTGGAGAAATGAAAGGTCAAACACCTATTGAGGAATCCATACTTGTCTATATATTGTGTATTTTTATTTCAATAACTGATTTAAAATTCCTAAAAGGATGCTATAATAAGTTATTATGCCATTTTACAGACTGAATTAAGTGAATTTCAGGGAGGTATGAAACTTGCCTAAGGCTATCCAGCTGCCAAGCGGTAGGAGTGAGAATTAAATCCAGGTATACCTATCGCCAAAGTTTCTGCTCATCTCTTTACATCATCCACTTTTAATAGCCAATGCTTTCCTGCTTACAAATATGACTGAGGTTTCCAGACAGTCAACATTCCTTTGTAATCAGATAGAAAAATTACTGTTGATTCTCTAAAGACATATTCCTTTTCCATTAAGTGACTTTAGTTGTTCAAATGATACTTCCAGACAGTAGTAATCACACAGTTGGAGACTAAGAACAGAACTCAGGGATGTGTCTAGCAGTCAGTAAAGACCAACTGGGCTCACTGATGATATTTACGGTCATTTCCTCTAGACTAACATAATCTTATTAGTAAGACCCTAATAATTCACAATACTGCCCTTGCCTGATTGTTTGTTCTTCTCCCTCTATCACTCTCTCTTTCCCCATATTATTATTATTTTTGGCAATTTTTGGTGAATTAAATTCAGGGATTAGTATTCAGGAGTACTTGTCACAAAAGCAGAGAATCTTAGCTCACACCAAAGGAAGAAAATAGAGAAAAAGTATAAATTATATGAATACACATACATACACACATGTGCCAACTATATGCTGCACTTCTCCAAAATCTGTTCAGTATCTGCACATTTACTGTATATTAGCAGTAAGACCAGAAATGAGCGTAATGCTCTGTTTACAAGGCACAGAAAACAGACCCAAATATGGAAATTACTAGCAATGAGAATGGGGAAGAAAGACTACAACAAGGAATGTAGATGATATTTTTGTTTCCTAGCTATGATGCCAAATATTGAACTTTCAACTGGAGACAAGGAGGCCATAAAAAGTTGTATTAGTTTCCTAGAGCTGCCATGACAAAGTACCAGATACTGAGGAGGTTAAACAACAGAAATTTACTCACTCACAGGTCTAGAGGCTAGAAATCTGACATAAGGTGTCAGCAGGATTGATTTCTTTTCAAGTATCTCTTCTTGGTTTGTAGATGCCATGTTTTCCTTTTGTCTTCACATGGTCTTCTCTCTGTGCATGTCTGTGTCCTAATATTTTCTTTTTATAAGGACACCAGTCATATTGGATTAGAGCCCACCCATTTGACCTCATTTGACCTCAGTTACCTATTTACGGGCCTTATCTCCAAATACAGTCATATTACGAGGTATTGGGGGTTAAGACTTCCACATATTAACTTGAGCAGGACACAATTCAGCTGATAATAGAAGATAAGAGTAATTTAAGCAAGTAACTACTGTTTACAGTGAGTTGCTTAAGGATATGAATTTACTCAAGAAAAACAAGAAGAAATTACATAACACTGTACATTATACAAAGATATTAAATTAATCATCATAACATCCTGTGAGATGGGCATTAAATTAGACTAAGCAAGATGAAGCAACTTATCCAGAATTGTATAGTTGGTACTCTCCAGAATTTAAACCAGGTATTTTCCCACTTCCATTCTACATTATATATTCCTTTCATTATTTGAAATGAATTTTGAGTCTTCATTTTGCTTAATTTCTGAAGTTATATGGGGATAGAATGGAGTTGGATATTTTCAGTGACATTCACACATGGGGAAGGAAATTGAGTCCAGAAGCTTCAGCAATGTTTCCATGGAGAACACTAACAACAGAACCAGAAACACCATTATCCTTTTGGTTCAGTGATCTTTCCTGAAGCACTACAAGAATCAATTTTAAGAAGCCCAGTGTTTTCCAAACTTTCACCAATGGGCTCTGTAGGGTCCTCTAACAGTATCTAAGAGACTAACTAGTTTCACATCCCAAGCCACTTAAGACAAGGAGTTCTGATTGTTCTCTGTGAGGAAATCAAGTGACAATCATAGCTGGTGATTTAGGATAGTTTCTTCAGGGCCCAGGGAAAACCTAATACACAGTAATAATCATTGTTAACTGCATCTTTGACAAGGATTAATCAGGTATCAAAGAGGTCTATAAATTGGGAGAAATTATGATCAAAGAGAAACATAGACCACAGATATTTAATTAATGCTCAATTTTTTATGAGTTTAACTTTGGTTAACCTAATTTTCCTTCTTCTAGACAATTTCCAATTCATCTCCACAAACAGACCAGAATAATCACCTTCCAATACAAGATTTATTGTGTTGCTTTAATTTAAAGCATACAGTGACTTCTACATTCACTCCACCAAGTTTTGCCAGGAGAGAAAAGGATACGTTATATTTTGTCTTGAATTAGATATGCCACCATACTTGACTTAGCTCATCCTACTGGAAGCACTTTGAGGGCAGATTCTACAGTCTTGTCTTACATCCTCTACGGAATCAAGCCAAGGAAATCACACACAGTTACAGCTGGAAAAACATTTGTTCTGGGTTAATACTTTTAGCCTTTACCACCAAGACTATCACCAAGACCTATCTTTACAGTCTCGAAACAGGAGACCTTCTTGCCTTCCCTTTTCATATTGACTAGGAAGGTAAAGGGAAGAACTGAGAAGTACCCAAAGTCAGCTAGCAGCCAGCACAGATAAATCATCGGTGGAGATAGTGTTTCTTTCAAAAGATATAAACATAAGAGGAAGTTCTAGTGTTTGAAACAACTGTGCATAATAAAATTCCATGAAAACCTAGAAATCCAGATGCAGATCAGTAACATATTGGTTAAATAAGCTGTTATGTTCATGCAATGGGCAAGTGTACATACATTAAGAAGAACGAGATACTCTTTTCTATGAGATTCTCTTTTCACTGAACTCATCAGTGCTGCAAACACAATGTTACATAATACTTTTTCTTTAACATTATATCAGGCATCCTCATCTTGTCCTGCATTTATTGCCAGTGTTACTAAAGTCTATCACCTACCTCTTTTTCTTTTAGACATATAATTTCTTCTTATTTTGGAAGCATTCCTCAATCCCTATTTTACTCTTTCTTTTAAATTACAAATGAATATTGAATTCTATAAAATATCTTTTGGGGGATATTTCAAGTGATTGTATACTTTTGCTCTCCTTTGACCTTGTTATATGGTAAATTATATTTTGTTATTTCACATTATGCTATTTATTATATATTGTATTATGTTTACTAATGACACTTATTATATTATAATTACATTATTTTTAAGGTAGCATTTTGTTTTAGGTAGACAAAACAACCAGTGGAATAGGAAGCATCTTAAAATTAGATGCAAGAGCATAAGGGAATTGAGATTAAAATAAAATTCACGTTTTGGATCAGCAGCAAAAATTATTCAACAAAAGTGGGAAAATATGGCTATTACAGAATTACTAAATTCTAGATACAGCAACTAGTTAAAAGTTAAAAAATAATGAAAGTGTAAAAGTATCAGAAACCTGGGAGACTTGAAATAAATTATTCATGAGGAATACCTTTCTAAGATACAAAGAAAAAAGCATACATTTAATTATATAAGAATTAAAATTTTCCTCATGGCAAAATGCACTACAAAGGTCAGAAAACAAGCAAAAGAAATTGGGAAATATATTTAGAAATGGATATGCCTTCTTTACAACTTTTGAGAGAAGCACATGTTTCTTTTTCCTTTAACCTGTTATGTGGGTATTAATCTATAATGTAAGTGCATGGTTCCTTTCCTTTCATCTGTAATGTGAGTGTCAACATGGGGCACTGCTTCCAAGCACAGACATTGGATGTTCCTGTACTGGTCCCGTCACTGACCATCCACAAAAACTTACAAATGTTGCTTTACTTTCCTGGGGGTTAGAGTCTTAACTAAGAAATGGAAGCAAAATAGAACTTTTCCCCAGGGATGATAGAAGGTTTAAAGGAGTAAATATGTAAGTGACTTGGCACAGTGCCTAGTACAAGAGAGATCAATATAAGTACTTCCCAATTTGTTAAAGAGACACATGAAAGAAATAAAATGTGGTGATTTCAATCTATTGATATATATTCTTGACATTAAACTACATTGGATGACCTAACTTGCTCGTGCTTTTTCTTACTCTAGTGAACTTGGGTAGCTAATAGCATAGTTTAAAATTTTTCCTTTTATATTTACAAGTAAATTTGACCTGTAAATTTCTTTTTCCTTACAGTCCTAATCTATTTTCAGTATTAGGATTATCTAGACTTCATAAGATGAATAAAGGAGCATTCTTCCTTTGCTACTCCCTAGAAGTTTTTCTTTGTTAATATTGATGTTATCTGTTTAACAGAAGTTTGATAGAATTCACCTCCCAAATGATCTGGCCGGGTCTGGTATTTTCTTGGTGAAAGATTGTAAACTATTGACTTAATTCCTTTACTGGTGTAAGAACTCCAGCTACAAATTTCCTCTTGTGTCAGTTTTGGTAAACTTCAGGAGCTAGGAAATTGTCCACTTTACAGAAATGTTCAAATTTACTGGCATTTCATATATTCTCTGTTTGTACTCTCTGCTATAACATTGTCCTGATTCTTTCTGTATATTGTTTACTTACGTTTTTGTTTTGCTTAATCAAAGTTTGTTTTTTTAAATCTTTTCAAAGAATATTCTTTTGACTTACTAAATCACCTCAATTTTATACTTTTTTCTGTTTTATTAAGTTCTGCTCATATCTTTACTGTCTATTTTTCTATGTTCTCAGGGTTTATTGTTTTACTCTTCTGATGTCAATTAAAATACTTGGTTATTAATTTTAATAAATCTTTTGACTTATAAACAGTTGAACTTTTTGAAGGTTCCAGCTTAGTTGTACGTATCTAAGGGTCAGCTCCTCCTCATAGTTGCTGGACTAAGGCTTAGTTCACCCTATAGCAATGTATATATTGACATTTTTTCCCCTCGACTTTTTGTGTTTTGCTACTTCTCACTTCTCTTTTCAGAGAAGCCCTTTGAAATACCCTTAACTTATTTTACAGCCAGTAAGTCTTTAAAATACTGTGTATTTTTTAAGATAAATCAACTTATATAATTAGGCAGGAAATCTGATCTGCCATATTTTTAAAAACAGCATAATTTCACTCTTCTCCACGATTAATCTGCTGTATTACACGACCTTCAAGTTTTTAGCTTTAACAATGACATGTACTCTAAAAATGTTTGAAAGATCCTACCCAGTCTTTTAAAACATCCTTGCTCCTTGTTTCAGTTCTAGTTTTATGTATATTTTCTGCCTGGCACCTGATTATTCCAACATCTGATGGATGGCCTTGGGAATCTAATTCTGCTATTGATTGTTTTTGCTGATTCTCTCCACTTGTAGCTGATTTCTTCATTATTGTGTAAATTTAGATCATGAGCTCACGTTTAGCTAAACTTTATCTGTGGGAACGCTATAGGCCTGTGTTGAAGGTCTACCTCTCCAGAAAGGGTTTAGTTTTGTGTTTGGAATACCACCGATTTGGGAGCATTGTAAGTTAATTTCTTAGCTTCTGTTTGCAAGACCGCAAATAAATTTGCAACCCAAACACTGTGAACACAGATCTGCGGTTCAGAATTCTCAAGATTTCCTACCTGTTTCCTACCCAGAGCAGAGGCCAAGAGAATTTGCTCTTAGTCTCCCTTTGCCAGCAGATATTTTTTTCTCCTGGCACACCCTTTCATTAAAGGTGAAGCCAGGGATAGATAGCTTTAGTTCTAACTTCCCATCTAGTAGGGATGGAGTCTTACCTCCTGCCTCCCATGTGGTCATGGCCATTTAAAAACAAGTCTCTATACCAGGTGTGTCATTCAACTACGGCCTGTATTCCAAATCCAGACAGTTGCCTATTTTTTATGGCCTATGAGCTATGAATAATTTTCATGTTTTAACTGGTAACATTTTAAATGGTTACCTAAGTACCTAAATAATATCCTCAATTTTGCCTCTTTGGTCTACAAAGCCTAAAATATTTGCCATTTGGCTCCATAAAAACAGGATTTCCAGCTTCTGTTCTAAGCTATCAAGATCTTCAATCCACTCTTAATAGAGCTATAACTCTCACACATGGACCACCCTTCCTTCATGGGTCCTGCACATTTCGACTGCACACTTCCAAAATCAACCACGCACTTAAAAATAAGTTGTGTACATTTAACCTAGCATACCTAACCCTTTTCTTTTAGGAGAGTTTTTCAAGTAATCTTGCCCACCGTATTCTTCAGAACTTCATTAATAATGGCAAAAAACTGGGCTTACCTGGTGGCGCAGTGGTTGAGAGTCCGCCTGCCGATGCAGGGGTCACGGGTTCGTGCCCCGGTCCGGGAAGATCCCACATGCCGTGGAGCGGCTGGGCCCGTGAGCCATGGCCGCTGAGCCTGTGCGTCCGGAGCCTGTGCTCTGCAACGGGAGACGCCACAACAGTGAGAGGCCTACGTACCAAAAAAACAAACAAACAAAAAACAAAAAAAGGCAAAAAATTAAAACAACTTAACATTCAACAAAAATGGGAAATGCTCATAATAATTATAGAAGCACATACAGAAGAAAACTATAAACTGTTATTGAAAGAGTGAGACATAACTTTTTATTCTTGGAGAACTATGTTTATTTAGGTCCCTTTTGTTTAAATAAGTATATTTCTGTGTATGTATGTATACAGTCATGTATTTATATACACATACATTATTTGTATGATATATTTATATAAACATATGAAATACATACCTATACACATACCTTTGATTTATATTTGTATACATACACAGGAATATAATTATATATTATATATTTATATACATTGAACTGAAAACTGGTAGTATACATATATATCATGTATAAACGTGTGTCTATGTGCATGTGTAGAAAAGCAGGTGGAGAGATATGGAAGCATGAGTTAGACAGGGTTCAAGATTTTAAAAGTAGTTATGTGTAGGTAGTGAGGTTAAGGCCCATTTGATTGAAAATATTGCATATTTTTACATCAATTGTTATGATGACCAGATTCCTATGTAAATAAAATTATAATTAGCTATACATACTCGTATGTGTAATGTATAACTAAAATATATATAGTTTTATATATGTATTATATTTATATTATATAATACAATTATACTAATACATTATATATTATTATATAGAATATATTAACTATAGTGTATTATATCAGATAATAATAATTATATATTTATATATTATGATATAATTGTTTTATAATCAATATTACAGGATATATCATATTAATATTATGAACATATTAACCATATAAATACATTTCATTACTCATATATTTTGTCTATAATATATGCTAGGCAAAAAAATATATTAATATAATACATAATTGTTATACACTAATATAAATATTAGTATATTACATTTATACATCAATATAATATTTAATATTGGTATACTTATATTATTTTTAATATATACATAGCTAATGCTCTTTAAAGCCATCTGCTACAAGTAGAATAAGACCAGGAGTATGGCCAAAGCAAATTGTAAAAATATTAGATTACTTATATTCATCTATATGTCATTTTCCTGGAATCTGCATCTGGCTATTAGAGAGGACACACAGCAAAATCAACAAAAAGTGCCCAGGACATAGGATCCTTTCTTCATTGGAACCTCAAAGGAAACACAGTGCTATTTAGTCCCCCTTCAAAGAGCCAAGAGCAAACCTTGAAGCACCCAGTAAAAGCCAATTCAAACAAAAAAGCTTTTCCACTT